>NW_024044844.1:1288932-1628533 GCF_015852505.1 Tachyglossus aculeatus
ACTACTACTACTACTACTACTACTACTAATAATAATAATAATAATAATGGCATTTGTTGAGGGCTTACTATGTGCAAAGCACTGTTCTAAGCGCTGGGGGGGATTAAAGGTGATCAGGTGGTCCCACGTGGAGCTCACAGTCTTAATCCCCATTTTACAGATGAGGTAACTGAGGCCCAGAGAAGTGAAGTGACTTGCCCAAAGTCACATAGCAGACAAGAAGAGGAGCCGGGATTAGAAACCATGACCTCTGACTCCCAAGCCCAGGCTGTTTCCATTAAGCCACACCGCTTCTCTGTATCTACCCCAGAGCTCAGAACAGTGCTTGGCACACTGTAAGTGACAATAAATACCCTGATTCAGAGAACCTAGGTCCTCTGAATCCCAGATCTGTGTTCTGTCCACTAGGTTAACATGTCTTCCCCTTGTTAGTAATACTGTTACTAGAGAGTATTAAGCACTTTCTGTTTGCCAAGGACAGTGCTAAGATCTGGGGTAGATTGTCTTGTCTTATGCTGCTGAGTCGTCTTCAACTCAGAGCAACGCCATGGACATATCTCTTCGAGAATGTCCCACCTCCATCTGCAATTGTTCTGGTAGTGTAGCCATAAAGTTTTCTAGGTAAAAATACAGAAGTGGTTTACCATTGCCTCCCTCCATGCAGTAAACGTGAGTTTTCGCCCGTGATTCTCTCCAATGCCGCCTATGCCCAGCAAAGGTGTTTTGACTTGTAGCAGATTGCTGTCCACTCGCTAGCTACTGGCCAAGCTAGGAATGGAATGAATATGCGTCCTGCAGTTGAAGCTGGTAGGATACTGGGAACTCTCCAGGCGTGACCCTGAGATGGGACTAGGGTAGATACGGGACAATAAATGAGGCTAATTTCCTGGCCCAGCCAGCGTTCACAGTCTGAAAGCTAGGAGGGACAAATTCTACCGTGGGCCTCATAAACCACTTTTACCAATACATTCAAGGATCGCAAGGATATATGGTCTCCTTATTATGGCCCTGTTCCAGGCCAAGCAGAGGAGACCCGTTCATTTTCACCCCCTCTTAATCACTAGAAGCAGTGTGGCCTAGTCTACAGAGCTCTGGCCTGGGAGTCAGAAGGACCTGGGTTCTAATCCTGGCTCTGCCACTTGTCCGCTGTGTGACCTTAGGCAAATCACTTCACTTCTCCGCGCCTCAGTTCCCTCATCTGTAAAACGAAGATTAAGAATGTGAGCCCCATATGGGATGGAGACTGTGTCTAACCTTGTACTCATTCATTCAATCATATTTATTGAGCGCTTATTGTGTGCTAACCGCTTGGGAATTACAAGTTGGCAACTTATAGAGACTGTCCCTACCCGACAACGGGCTCACAGCCTAGAAGGGGGAGACAGACAACAAAACAAAACATGTAGACAGGTGTCAAAACAGTCTGAATAAATAGAATTATAGCTATATGCATATCACTGACAAAATAGAGTAGTAAATATGTACAAGTAAAATAAATATAGTAATAATTATGTACAATTATATACAAGTGCTGTGGGGAGGGGAAGGAGGTAGGGCAAATTGAGGGGCGGCGTGGGGGATCATAATTTTAGGAGTATGTCTCATAGTCCGAATACCCATTTTACTGTTGAGGATACAGAGGCACAGAAAAGTTAAGTGATTTGCCCAAGGTCACACGTCAGGCAAGTGGCATAACAAGCTGTGATCTTTCTACTGGCCCATGTGGCTTCTCATGGGTAAATAGGTCATGGTCTTACATTGGGAAAGTAAGTGGGACCAGACCAACGTCCGATATTCTGGGGGCTTCTTGGATATGGGCTTTGAGTCTCCTGGATCTCACCTGTATTTTGGAGGAGTGTGGCCTAGTGGAAAGAGTCCAGGCCTGGGAGTCATCAAAGAACCCAGGTTCTAATCATAACTGTAACACTTGTTTCCTGTGTGACCTTGGGAAAATCACTTAAATTATCTGTGTCTGTTACCTCATCTATAAAAAGGAGATTAACTCTGTGAGACCCATTTGGGACATGAACTGTGTCCAATCTAACCTGATTGTCCTGTATCTACCCCATGCTTAGTACAGCGTCTGGCACATTTTAAGCACTTAATAAATACCATTAAAGAAATTCTCATCTCTCCACCCTGTTCCCACTCGCTTCTGCATCCCTTAAACACTTGTGCCCTCATCCCTTAAGAACTTTGATACCTACCTATACCAACAACAAAACACTTAATTACATATTTTTATATGCTATTGCTTCCACTAATTAATTCATTTAATGACTGCCTCCCATGCTAAATTGTAGACCCCTTAAGGGCAGAATCATGTCTACTAATTCTGTTGTATCCTCTCAAATGCTTAGTACTGTGCTCTACACCCAGTAAACTCTCAATAAATAGCGTTGATTGATCAATTGATTGGATTTCCACACTAGTCTAGCCTGTAAACTTGTTGTGGACAGGGAGCAAGTATACCACCTCTGTAGCATTGTATTCTCCCCAGTGCTTAATACAGTGCTCTCCACACAGTAAGCAGTAAGAAACACTTAGTACGGTGCTCTGCACACAGTAAACACTCAATAAATACGATTGGATGAATAAACACCATTGATTGATTGGAAAGGTAAATTGTCAGTAAATTTTGGCAACAGAGGTGAAGAGAAAACTGTCTTCTCTAGATAGGCAAGAAGGTTTCACTCACTCTTAGGAGGTGCAATTTCCTGATATGTGATGAATGAGAAAGTTCAGAAAATTATTTTTTTTGTATTTCCACTTTTATGGAAAAACTCAACTCTGAACATTTGATAACCATCATTTCCACTTGCATTGGAATGTTGAGAAACCCAACTAGAACACGGAAAGTCAAGTCTTGACTGAGAAGGTAGATTCTGAAGCAAACATTCATGACAGAAATCGTTTTATATTTACACTGTGCAATGGAATGATAAAGGTGTTAAAGGAAGCATGTGCAAAGTTTATTTACACAATCATTATTCTGGTTTGAAAATGGGAGATCCATAAATGGAGTTTGTGAATATAATCAGAACTGGTGTACAGAAAAGTTTTTCTGCAGACTACTGGAAAGAGCATGGCTCGGAGAATGAGAACACCTGGTTTCTATAGCTCTATCTCTGCCTGCTGCGTTTATGCCGTAGGTGGTGAAAATCAAATTTCTTCAAAATCGGCAAAGCTCAAGCCAGTTGAGAGGCTAAATCAGAGGAACTCTAAGCCTCATAAAGAACACAGAGATGGCACAGTAATTATTCCCACCCAAATAATAATAATGATGGTATTTGTTAAGTGCTTACTATGTGCCAAGCATTGTTCTAATTGTTGGGGGAGGTACAAGGTAATCAGGTTGTCCCACATGGGGCTCACAGTCTTAATCCCCATTTTACAGATGAGATAACTGAGGCACAGAGAAATTAAGTGATCTGCCTAAAATCACACAGCTGATAAGTGGCGGAGCCAGGATTAGAACCCATGACCTCTGACTCCCAAGCCCAGGATATTTCCACTAAATTACGCTCCTTCTCAATGATAATGATGATGATAGTTGTTAAGTGCTTACTATTTGCCAAGCATTGTTCTAGGCGTTGGGGTAGATCCAAGGTAATCAAGTTTCCCCAGATGGGGCTCACAGTCTTAATCCCCATTTTACAGATGAGTTAACTGAGGCACAGAGAAGTGAAGTGACTTGACCAAAGTCACACAGCAGACAAGTGGTGGAACCAGGATTAGAACCCATGTCCCCTGACTCACTAGCACGTGCTCTCACCACGAAGGCACACTGCCTCTTTTATGGTATTCTTTAAGCACTGACTACATATCTAGCACCATTCTAAGGTCTGGCATAGGTACAAATTAATTACGACGAACACAGTCTCTGCCCAACATGGGGCTTACAATCTAAATAGGAGGGAGAACAGGTATTTCATCTCCATTTTACAGTTGAGGAAACAGGAATAGGAAAGTAACATGACTTGCCCAAGGTCACCCAGCAGACAAGTGGCAGAGCAGGGAGAGAACCCAGGTCTGTGATCTTTCCACTAGGACAAGCTGCTGAAGTGGAAAGCATATTACCTGGAAAAATTATCAGAAGAATGAACCCAATTTATCTCTGATGAACTTTAAAACTCTACAAAAGCCCTAATATTTTCCCTCTTAGGAATTGAGACGTAGAGATGACTACATCAAGTTTCGCTTAGTAGCACTTGATCTAAATACGAATGAATGAATGAATGAATGATCCACCCAGGGGAACCCGAATTTCATGAATTCTTCTCTTTCACCTACCCAACAGTAAATACTAATTAGGGCTTAGGGCTTAGGATGCATTGAAACTTTCTTCAGGTGCCTGAGGGAGCTATTATGTGGATAAGCTCTTCTACTTTCTAGCCCCAATGATATAAATCCCGTCTTTCTTAATCACTCCCCCAGTGCCTCATCTGTAGCCTCTCATAGTTTATTTGTCATTATCAAGTCAATTCCTCTTTAGATTAAGTTGAAATGACAATTAAATGATTATCTGTCCCTGGATGGGATTTCTCATTTTAAAGGAACTGCTTCAGCTTTGTGGCGTTACTCAGAATCAACTCCTATGTCAGAAAAAAACCAATATCCCCTTTCCATCCTACCTATCTGATTAAATTGGATTAAGTTGAAATGACAGGTAATGATTATCTATCCCTGGGCAGGCTTTCTCATTTCAAAGGAACTGCTTTAACTTTATGGCATTACTCAGAATCAAGTCTGATGTTAGAAATAAACCAAATTCCCCTTTCCATCCTGACTCTCTGTATTGTGGCAGCCATTTTGTTCAATAAGATTGGCCTTAAATTCAGGGGTGCGGATCTCTGTGGGATGTGTCACTATGGAAACTGACGCTCTGTGATCATTTCTCAATCGATCAATCAATTGTACTTATTGAGCGCTGTCACCCGTCGTCCGGGGACGAGTTCGTTCAGTGATCGGCGAGGCGAGAGAAAGAGAGAGAGGCCGGGGACGGAAAGCCTGAGTTTTATATAAAATTTATTCCGCGAGGTGAATTGAATTTATGTAATTGTTTAGGCGCAATGGCGTAAATTCCTTTAGGGAGGAATATAATCAATTAGCAATATTAGAGCTTCCCTACACGGGAGGAACACAATCATCCGTTAATCGCGCGTGGGTGAGGCGGCTAGCTCTCACCCATGTGCACTTCCCACTCGGGAAGAATCCACTTACTTTCCCACATGGGAAGAATTCATTCCATTCCCCGCCCACGTGGTGGGCGGCTAGCTCTCCCAATGTGCTCTCCCTACATGGGAGGAATCCACTCATGATTCCCATCAGCAGCGGGGTACCTGGGTCCCACCCACGAGACACTCACCCGTCCCGCGGCCCTTGCCTCAGTGCGTTGGTTCTGGTTGTAAAGCGGGCATCTGGCCTTCTGGGCAGAGAGAGACACGTGGACTGCTGCTGCTGCTGCAGCGGCTGCTCCTGCTGCTGCAGCGGCTGCTCCTGCTGCTGCGTGTCCTGGTGTTCTGACCCCGAAGGTCAGAGGCGACAGGTATTTATTGCCCTCTCCCCTCCTCCATACCTAATTAGATTGGCACGGGGGCGAGGGACACCTTCTGTATTCCCGACTTGGGCTGTCAATCTAGCAGATTTGGTCGTGGGGGCGGTATTCCACCCTCACTCCCGAGTTACGCCTGCTGGCTCAGGTGGTCACGAGATAGCCTTTGACCTTGAGATGGCCGGTACCCAAAGGTCACCTCGGGAAAAGCGCTTACTGTGTGCATGGCACTTGACTACGCACTTTGGAGAGGACAGTATCGCAGAGTTGGTAGACGGGTTCCCAGTGCACAAGGAGCTTCCAGTCTACAGGTTTCTCCTCTAGAAAGCAGGATGGGGCAATGCAAACATGAAAGGAGAATTAGCTGGAGATGGAAAGTTTTCTCCAACTAATAGGACTGCAATTCCTAAGTAAAGAGAAGCTGAAGATTGCCTCCAAGAACAGCAAATGCAGGGTCAATTGATCAATGGTATTTATTGAGTGCTTACTATGTGCCGAGCATTGTACTAAGCACTTGGGAGAGTACAACAGCGTAGGTAGACACGTTCCCTGCATGCAATGAGCATACAATCTATAGGGGGAGACAGGCATTAATCAATCAATTGATGGTATTTATTTAGCGCTTACTGGGTAATAGCCCTGTACTAAGAACTTGGGAGACATGCTACCTGCTCACAGTAAGCTTATGGTCTTGAGGAGGAGACAGACAGTCAATCAGTCACTGTTATTTATTGAGCACTTACCACGTACAGAACGTTTACTAAATGCTTGGGAGATTACAATACAACGGAATTAGCAGACATGTTCCTTGCCCATAATGAACTTTAGTCTAGAGGGGAAATGGACATTAATAATAATAATAATAATAATGGTATTTTTTAAGCTTTTACTATGTGCCAATCACTGTTCTAAATGCTGGGGTAGACACAACGTAATCAGGTTTTACCACGTGGGGCTCACAATTTTACTCCTCATTTTACAGATGAAGTAACTGAGGCACAGAGAAATGAAGTGGCCCGCCCAAGGTCACACAGCAAACGAGTGCCGGAGCCGGGATTAGACCCACATCCTCTGACTCCCAAGCCTGTGATCTTGCCACTAAGCCACGCTGCTTAATCAATCAATCCACGGTATTTGTTGAGCACTTACTACGTGCAGAGGACTGTATTAAACGCTTGGTAGAGTACAGTGCAACAGAGTTGGTAGACGAGTTCCCTGCTTATAACAAGTTTACAATCTAGAGGGCATGTACACAAGTGCTGTGGGGTAAATGTCAAACTGGAAGCAGCATGACCTAGTGGCTCGACCCCAAGCCTGGGAGTCAGAAGGACCTGGGTTCTAATCCCAGCTCTGCCATATGTCGGCTGTGTCACCTTGGGCAAGTCAATTCACCTCCCCGGGGCTCAATTTCCTCATCATTTGTAGAATGGGGATTAAGACTGTGAGCCCCATGTGGGACAGGGGTTTCATCCAACCTGATTAGCTTGTATCTACCCCAGTGCTTAGAACAGTGCTTGGCACATAGTAAGCATTTAACAAATAACATTATTATTATTATTATTACTAAGGGGTCTCCTAGCCAGGGTGCATATGACTCCTTCCCCGGTTTTCCACTGGATAGTTACCCAAGAGCAAGCAATGCCCTACGTGTTCATTCATTCATTCAATCATATTTATTGAGCGCTTACTGTCTGTAGAGAACTGCACTAAGCGCTTGGGAGAGTACAGCATAACAAAAAACAGACACACCTCCCTGCCCACGATGAGCATACAGTCTAGAGGGGTAGAGGTGTGAACAGACCTGAGTTCATTGCCTGACCCACACACACACTTGTCCCTGGTATATCCCCTCCCTCTGCCTAAAAACCCAAAGTCAAAAATACATCCACGAGCATGGCTCTGCCACCTCCCTGCCATGCGTCATTCTTAATTTTATTTATAAAATTTGTTAAGTGCTTACTATGCAGCAGACACTGTATTAAGTGCTGGTGTAGATATAAATGTATCAGGTTAGACACAGTCCAGGTGTCATGTGTAGATCACAGTTTTAAATCCTCGTTTTAGAGATGAGGTAATTGTGACACAGAGAACTGAAGTGACTTGCCTGGAGGGACACAGCAGGTATTTGGTGGAATTAGTATTAGAGCCCAGGTCCTCTGACTCCCATGCCCATGCTCTTTCCATTAGGCAATACTGCTTCTCAGCAAAGTTTGACAGCACACAAAGAGGTGGCTTTTGTGTGTGCACAATAGAATTGAAATGGTGGGTTTTGCTTTAGCTTTTTCAGTCCCTGCTCACCCAAAGGTGAATTTTACTTGTTTGCAGTGTGACCTTGGACAAGTCACTTAACTTCTCTGTGCCTCAGTTACCTCGTCTGTAAAATGGGGATTGAGACTGTGAGCCCCGTGTGGGACAGGGACTGTGTCCAACCCGATTTGCTTGTACCCACTCCAGCACTTAGTACAGTGCCTGGCACGTAGTAACTGCTTAACAAATGCCATGATTATTATTATTATTATTATTATTATTATTATTATTATTACTACCATGGTTGTCTTCTTTGAGTTCGTTGTGGCCAAGGAATGTGTCTGTTTCTTGTTGTCTTGTAGTCATTTGGTCAGTCAATCGTTTTTATTGAGCACTTACTGTGTGCAGAGCATTGCACTAACCGTTAGAAAGAGTACAATACAACAGTAAGCCTACACATTCCCTGCCCACCAGAGCTTACAGTCTAGAGGGGGAGATGCTTAATATGTTTATATGCACACAGTAAGCGTTCAATAAATATGATTGATTGATTGATTCAACTCAAAAGACAAGTAGAGAGTAAGCAGCGCACCGTAGTGGAAAGAGCACCGGCTTGGGAGTCAGAGGACCTGGGTTCATTCATTTATTCAATTGTATTTATTGAGTGCTTACTGTGTGCAGAGCACTGTACTAACTGCTTGGGAAGTACAAATCGGCAACATATAGAGATGGTCCCCGCCCAACAACGGGCTTGTCTGCTCTGTGACCATGACCAATCACTTCACTTTTCTGTGATGCAGTTCCCTCATATACAAAATAGGAATGTAATACCCGTTTTCCCTCCTATTTACAGTGTGAACCTCAGGTGGGAGCGGGACTGTGTCCACCCCGACTAACTTTTATCTACTCCACCACTGTGAACAGTGCTTGACGCATGGTAAATGCTTAACAAACGAATAAAAAGCTATATATTGTATTAGAGACTGTGTATATGTATATGCATGTGAAATATAACTATATTTCTATACAAATTAATATATAATATATATCTGCATGTCTTCACCATTAAAGTATAGTGTCCTTGATGATATGGATCATGTCCTTTTCTTCTACTAAATGTTCTTAAGTATCTAATCTTGTGTTCTGAATACAGTAAGTCCTCAATAAGTGCTTTTGATGATAACAATGATGAGGATGAGGATGGTGTTAATATCAAATAACAGTTGCAGTTTTTATTATTATTCATAATAATGGCTTTTGTTAGTGCTTACTAAGAGTCAATCACTAGGTAGTTGCAAGTTAATCAGGTTGGACCCAATCCCTGTCCCACATGGGACTCACAGTCTGAGCAGGAGGATGAACACTATTTTACAATTGGGGAAACTGAGGCACAATGCAGTTAATTGACTTGCCCAGATTCAAACAGCAGGTAAGTGGCAGAGCCAATATTAGGACCCAGGTCCTCTGAATCCTAAGCCCGAGCTTATTTCGCTAGGGCACACTGCTCCTTAGTTACCTAAGTATTTGTTAAGTGCTTTCTATGTGCCAAACACAATGAGATCGGACACCGTCCCTGCTGCCCATGAGGCTCAAAATCTAAGGGTAAGGGAGAACAGGTATCTGTGCCCCATTTTACAGATGAGAAAACTGAGGCACAGAGAAGTGAAGTGGTATGTCCAATGTCACATAGCAGGCCAGTTGCACATCTGTGATTGAACACACTGACCAAAAAAGCTGTTCATAAACCCAGCTCCCAAGCCCAGATATGAGACACCACTATAATAATTATAATGGTATTTGTTAAGTGTTTACTGTATGTCAAGCACTGTTCTAAGAAGTGGGATAGGTACAACCTAATTGGGTTGGATACAGTCCCTGTCCCGCATGGTTCTCACAGTCTTAACCCCCATTTTCTAGATGAGGTACCTGAGACCCAGAGAATTGAAGTGACTTGCACAAGGTCACACAACAGATAAGTAGCAGAGTGGGGATTAGAACCCAGGTCCTTTTGACTCCCAGACCCATGCTCTATCTGCTAGGCCACCCTGCTTGTCTATTGTGAATTAGAGATAGGAAACCAGAAGGGAAGACTGGAAGGAATTTGGTCAATCCTTTGCACAAATTATTTAATTAACCCGTGTCTTTCCTGGGAACACAGGGATCTATTCCCTGAGGCCATAGAAGGCCTCAAAAAGTCCTACTGAGCCCAAACCAGAGCCCTTTGGAGAGAAGGTAACACAATTCTTCAGGTGAGGTAGGTGAAAGGGCTTTTGGGGCTGATGGCAAGGTAGCATTTCTTATGCTGCTTTTAATTTTTTGCATCTGCTCTCTGGCACCTTCATTCTAGGGAATTTTCATCAGGGAAAATTAACCTAGCCCCTAGAACTCCAAAATATTTTTGTCAGGAGAGTGAAATGTGGATCCAATTATCTATCTTTGGAAATGTTCAAGGATAGATTAGCCTCAAACCTGAATGATCTCCTTATTCATTCATTCATTCATTCATTCAATCGCATTTATTGAGCACTTACTGTGTGCAGAGCACCACGCTGTTCCGGTCCCTACCCAACAACGGGCTCACAGTCTAGGAAGGGAAGAAAGACAACAAAACTAAACAAGTGGACAGTTGTCAATTCGTCTACTTTCAAATGGACTACCACTCTATCAATTAATGATGTTTATTGAGCCCTTACTATGTGAACAGCAATCAATGGTATTTATTGAGCACTTGCTATGTGCAGAGCACTGTGCTAAGCTCTTGGGTGAGTGCAACACAACGGCGATGGTAGACACATTCCCAGCCTACATTAAGCTTACATTCTATAGAGGGAGACACACATTAATACCAATAAATGAATTTTGGGTATGTACATAGGTGCTGTGTGGCAGAGACTGAGGTTAATATAAAGTATTCAAAGGTTATCGATAGAAGTGTGTAGACCATGCAGAAGGGAGAGGAAGTTGGGGAAAAGAGTGCTTAACATGGGAAGGCTTCTCGGAAGAGATGTCAGTTTAATAAGGATTTCAAGGTGGGGAGAGTGGTGGACTGTCAAATATGAAGAGGGACAGAGCTCCAGGCCAGTGGCCGGACATGGGTGAGAGGTCGGCAGTAAGAGAGATGAGATCGAGGTACAGTGAGTATGTTGGTGTTAGAGGAGCAAAGTGCGTGGGCTGGACTGTAACAGATCAGGGAGGTAAAGTAGGAAGAGGTTGAACTGACTAAATGTTTTAAAGCTGATGGTATGAAGTTTCTGTTTGTTGTGGAAGTGGATGGGCAACTACTGGAGGTTCTTGAGCAGGAGCACGTGGATTGGTTGTTTTAGAAAAATGATACAGACAGCAGAGTGAAATACGGACTTGAGCGGGGAGAGACAGGAGGCAGAGAGGTCAGTGGAAAGTCCGAAACAGCGATCAAGGTGGGATAAGATAAGTGCCTGGATTAACGTGATAGCAGTTTGGACGGAGAGGAAAGGGTGGGTTTTAGCCATGCTGTGAAGATTGAACCGACATGATTTGGTGACAGATTCATTCATTCAATCGTATTTATTGAGCGCTTACTGTTTGCAGAGCACTGTACTAAGCGCTTGGGAAGTACAAGTCGACAACACATATAGAAGGTCCCTACCCAACAACGGGCTCACAGTCTAGAAGGAGGAGAAAGACAATAAAACAAAACATGTAGACAGGTGTCAAAATCGTCAGAACAAATAGAATTATAGCTATATGGACATCATTAACAAACTATATTGAATAGTAGATATGTACAAATCTCACCTTGGTGTCATCCTCGACTCTGCTCTCTTGTTCACCTCTCACATCCAATCCGTCACCAAAACTTTCCGGTCTCACCTCTACAACATTGCCAAGATCTGCCCTTTCTTCTCCATCCAAATCGCTACCCTGCTCTTTCAAACTCTCATCCTATCCCGTCTGGATTACTGCATCAGCCTCCTCTCCGACCTCCCATCCTCCTGTCTCTCCCCACTTCAATCCACACTTAACGCCGCTGCCCGGATCGTCTTTGTCCAGAAACGCTCTGGGCATGTTACGCCCCTCTTCAAAAATCTCCAGTGACTACCAATCTACCTACGCACCAGACAAAAACTCCTCACACTCGGCTTCAAGGCTCTCCATGACCTCGCCCGCTCCTACCTCACCTCCCTGCTCTCCTTCTACAACCCAGCCCGTACCCTCTGCTCCTCTGCCGCTAATCTCCTCATCGTGCCTCGTTCTCACCTGCCCTGCCGTCGACCCCCGGCCCATGTCATCCCCCTGGCCTGGAATGCCCTCCGTCCGCACACCCACCAAGCTAGCTCTGTTCCTCGCTTCAAAGCCCTACTGAGAGCTCACCTCCTCAAGGAGACCTTCCCAGACTGAGCCCCCTGCTTCCTCTCCCCCTCCTCCCCCTCCCCATCCCCCCGCCTTACCTCCTTCTCCTCCCCACAGCACCTGCATATATGTATATATGTTTGTACGTATTTTTTCCTCTATTAATTAATTAATTAATTAATTAATTAATTTATTTATTTATTTATTTATTTATTTTATTTGTACATATTTATTCTATTTATTTTATTATGTTAATATGTTTTGTTTTGTTCTCTGTCTCCCCCTTCTAGACTGTGAGCCCGCTGTTGGATAGGGACAGTCTCTATATGTTGTCAGATTGCACTTCCCAAGCGCTTAGTACAGTGCTCCGCACACAGTAAGCCTCAATAAATACGATTGAATGAATGAATGAAGTAAAAAAGAGTAATGAATCTGTACAAATATTTACAAGTGCTGTGGGGAGGGGAATGAGGTAGGACAGAGGGGGATGGGGAGGAGAGAAAAAAGGGGGCTCAGTCTGGGAAGGCCTTCTGGAGGAGGTGAGCTCTCAGAAGGGCTTTGAAGGAAGGAAGAGAGCTGGCTTGGCGGATGTGTGGAGGGAGGTCATTCCAGGCCAGGGGGAGGACGTGGGCCGGGGGTCGATGGCAGGACAGGAGAAAACGAGGCACAGTGAGGAGGTTAGCGGCAGAGGAGCAGAGTGTGCGGGCTGGGCTGTAGAAGGAGAGAAGGGAGGTGAGGTAGGACGGGGAGAGGTGATGGAGAGCCTTGAAGCTGAGAGTGAGGAATTTTTGCTTGATTCGAAGATCGAATATGTGGGTTGAAAGTGAGAGATGAGTCGAGGGTAATACCAAGTTTATGGGCTTGTGAGAAAGGGAGGGTGCTGGTGCCTTCGACAGTGATGGGAAAGATATGGGGAGGACATGGTTTAGGTGGGAAGATGAGGAGCTTTGTTTTGGGCATTCTAAGTTTGGGGTGTTGGCGGGACAGCCAAGTAAAAATGTCCTGAAGGCAGGAGGAACTGTGAGACTACAGAGAAGGAGAGAGGTCAGGGCTGGAGATGTAAATTTGTGAATCACCTGTGTAACGATGGTAATTGAAACCATTCGAGTGAATGAATTCTCCAAAGCAGTAGGTGTATACAAAGAATAGTAGGGGACCCAGAAATGAGCCTTGAAGGGCCTCCACCGTCAGAGGATGGGAGATGAGTGAACTGTGAAGGAGACTGAGACTGAGCAGCCAGAGAGATAGGAAGTGAACTAGCAAAGGACAGTGTCACTGAAGCCGAGGTTGGATAATGTTTCTGAAAGTGGATGGTCGATGGAGGAAAGGTCGAGTAGGATTGCGGTGGAGTAGAGGCCAGCAGATTTGTCAAGAAGAATGTTATTGTCGACTTTAGAGAGGGCTGTTTCTGTGGAGTGAAGGGGGTGGAAATCAGATTGCAGGGGATCAAAGAGAGAATTGGAGCAGAGGAAGCAGAGACAGATCCAAGCACTTACCCCAGCCCTTCAACACTCATGTCCAAACCCTTATAAACTATTTCCCCTATCCCTGAACTATTTTCATGATGGCTTCCCCCGGTAGATTGTAAGCCCCTTTTGGGCAAAGTTTATATCTACTTAATCATACTTTCCCAATCGCTTAGCACAGTGCTCTGCCCACAGTGCACGCTCAGTAAATACCATTGATAGATTGATTGAGTGGAAATTCTCCATTCCAGTTACAAGACTATATGATTCAATGTGGAAAAAGAAAAAGGCAATAAAATTGGTTTGAACAGTTTATGCATGCGGAAGAGTTTAGGTTCAATTCACAGTTAGGAAAACCCATGTCCTCATCAAATATTTAAATCTATTCTTTTACTCCATTTTTGTCCACTCAACCTGGGTTTCTCACATTGTCTTTCCTTAATATTTCAGGGAGTTGATAGTTATATTTTTATAGTATTTGTTAAGCACTTACTGTGTCAAGCACACTTCTAAACGGTAAGATAGATATGCGATAATCAGGTTGGTCACAGGGTAGTCATTGAAAATAGGCAATGAGAAACTTCCAAATGGTGAAGTTTGGTTTCAGAAGGTTTTGGACACAGGTTGGTCATTGGAAAGAGGCAATTAAAATCTTCCAAATGGTGAAGTTTGGTTTCAGAAAGCTTGACAAAATATTGTGACACATCTATTCTTTTACAGTATTTGTTAACTGCTTTCTATGTGCCAGGCCCAGTTTTAAGCACTGGGATAGATACAGGATAATCAGGTAAGACATGGTCCCTGTCCCATATAGGCCTCACATTTCAAATAGGAGAGAGAAGGATTTAATCCCTATTTTACAGATGAAGAAGCCAAGGCACAGAGAATTTAGGAGACTTGCCTAAGGCCACTGTCACCCGTCGTCCGGGGACGGGTTCGTTCAGTGATCGGCGAGGCGAGAGAGAGAGAGGCCAGGGACGGAAAGCCTAAGTTTTATATACAATTTATTCCGCGAGGTGAATTGAATTTATGTAATTGTTTAGGCGCAATGGATTGAGCTTCCCTTTCGGGAGGAATATAATCAATTAGAAATATTAGAGCTTCCCTACACGGGAGGAACACAATCATCGGTTAATCGCATGTGGGTGAGGCGGCTAGCTCTCACCCATGTGCACTTCCTACTCGGGAAGCATCCACTTACTTTCCCACATGGGAAGAATTCATTCCATTACCCGCGCACGTGGTGGCCGGCTAGCTCTCACAATGTGCTCTCCCTACATGGGAGGAATCCACTCATAATTCCCATCAGCAGCGGGATACCTGGGTCCCATCCACGAGACATCCCGCGGCCCTTGCCTCAGTGTGTTGGTTCTGGTTGTAAAGCGGGCATCTGGCCTCCTGGGCAGAGAGAGACACGTGGACTGCTGCTGCTGCTGCAGTGGCTGCTCCTGCTGCTGTGTGTCCTGGTGTTCTGACCCCGAAGGTCAGAGGCGACAGGTATTTATTGCCTGTGCCCCTAGGCCATTCCAGCTTCAGGCCTCAGTCTATCCAATCTCTGCCCTCCCCCCTCCTCCATACCTAATTTGATTGGCACGGGGGCGAGGGACACCTTCTGTATTCCCATCTTGGGCTGTCAATCTAGCAGATTTGGTCGTGGGGGCGGTATCCCACCCTCACTTCCAAGTTCCGCCTGCTGGCTCAGGTGGTCACGAGATAGCTTTTGACCTTGAGATGGCCGGTACCCAAGGGTCACCTCGGGACAGCCACCCAGCCGACAAGGGGAAGATATGGGATTAGAACATAGGGTCCCCTGACTTGCAGTCCTGTGCTGTTTTCACTAGGGTAGGTTCCTTCTGTCCTGCCAACTTCTCATTCTACTGGCAGACAGAATAATAGGTTTAGTGGCCCATTACCTCAGGATATGGTATTTCTCCTATTCTAATATTAAGTCTGTTGAAAGTAAAGGGATAATTATTTTAATAGTATAACAAAACATTAGTCTTTCTTGAAAAGATCATTTTGTTCTGTTAAGTACATTTATTAAGTTATTTATCAAGTATTTACTATGTGTCAATCAGAGAAGCAGCATGGTTTAGTGAATACAGTACGGGCCTAGGAGTCAGAGGACCTGGGTTCAAATCCTGGCTCTACCACATGTGTGCTTTGTGCCCTTGGAGAGTCACTTAACTTCTCTGAGCCTCAGTTACCTTATCTGTAAAATGGGAATGAAGACCTTGAGCTCCATGTGGGTAATGGACTGTGACCAACTTGATTATTTTGTTCCTATCATAACACTTATGATAGTGCTTGGTACGTAGTAAGTGCTTAACAAATACCATTTAAGAAAAAAAGCACTGTTCTAAGCGTTGGGGCAGGTAGAAGTTAATCAGATTGGACTCAGTCCCAGTCTAAGTAAATGTATCTGGATTTTGGGGTTTCCCAAGTATGGTTGACTTACTTCCTGTTCGCTCTATTGGTCTGTTCGTTCTATTGGTCTAGGTAGAATCTTATGCAGACTTTATAACTCAGAAGATAAAAAGCAGGGTTTCTCTGAGCCACAATGGATTCTTTGGAGAGAAGTACAAAATATTGCCACTCAGTCATTTCCCCAAGATTTAATTGAAATGGTCCAATTATTTTTAGTGGTGAATACGCTCTAGTTTCTACAGGAATTAGAGAAACACTGAGGCCTGCTGCAAAGATCACAGTCCTGGCAGCCTGAGGACCCGGGTTCTAATCCTAACTATGCCACAAGCCTGCTGTGTGACCGTTGGGAAATCACTATATTTCTCTGTGCCTCAGTTACCTCATCTGTAAAAGGGGATTCAGTACTTGTTCTCCCTCCTCCTTAGATTGTGAACCCCATGTGGGACCTGATTATTTTGTATCTACCCTAGTGTTTAATACAGTGCTTGGCACATGGTAAGCACCTCACAGTCTAAATCCCCATTTTACAGATGAGGTAACTGAGGGAAAGATCAGCAATGTGATTTACCCAACGTCATCCAGCAGGCAAGCATCTGAGCTAGGATTAGAACCCACCTTTCATTCTGACTCCGAGGCCTGTGCTCTTTCCACTAGGCCATGTTGCTTCCTCTGGGTCTATAATGGGGTGATAAAGGCAAAGCTTTGGATCATCAGTGTTGGAGATTGGTGTCAAAGGGATAAATCAAATCTCCACCTCTGTTCTTTCTGGAAGGAAAGTGTCTAGAAAAATGATCATAGGTCGACTACTGAGCTGGGTAGGCCATTGGTGTGAGCTGGGGTGGAATTTCTCATGCTCTCATGTACCTCGGTCTCAGACAGTGGATAGGGCACAGAAGAGGGGATAAGAGGATGTGGGTTCTAATCCTGACTTTGACTGGACTATAACCTGCTGTGTGTGGCACCTTGGGCAAATTGCTTCACTTTTCTGTGCCTCAGGGTCCTGTAAAATCCAAACTGCTACTACGTTAATACAATCACTCATCCTATCCCACCTGGATTACTACATCAGCCTCCTTGCTGACCTCCCAGCCTCCTGTCTCTCCCCACTCCTGTCCATACTTTACTTGGCTGCCCGGATCATTTTTCTCCAAAAACATTCAGGACATGTCACCACACTTCTCAAAAAACTTCAGTGGTTGCCTATCCACCTCCACATCAGATAAAATCTCCTCAACATTGGCTTTAAAGCACTCCACCAGCTCACCCGTTCCTACCTCATCTCCCTTCTCTCCTTCTACAGCCCAGCCTGCACTCTCTGGTCCTCTGCCACTAACCTACTCATTGTGCCTCTTTCTCGTCTGTCCCGCTGTCGACCCCTGGCCCAAGGCCTTCCCCTGGTCTGGAATGCCCTCCCTCCTCAAATCTGCCAGACAATTACTCTTGCGCCCTTCAAAGCCTTGTTGAAGCCATATCTCCTCTAAGAGGCCTTACCAGACTAAGCCCGACCTTTGCTCATATCCCACTCCCTTCTGTGTCATTCTGACTTGCTCCCTTTGCTATTCCCCCATCCCAGCCCCACAGCACTTATGCAAATATCTGTAATTTTATTTATTTGTATTGATGTCTGTCTGCCTCCCTCTAGACTGCAAGATCATTGTGGGCAGGGAACGTGACTGTTTATTGTTGTATTGTGCTTTCCCAAGCACTTAGTATAGTCCTCTGCACACAGTAAACGATCAATAAATATGATTTAATTAATGAATGAATAAAATAGGGATTCAATACCTATCTTACCTCATACTTACTTACCTTGATCTCATCTATCTTGCCGCCGGCCTCTTGCCCCATCCTACCTCTGGCCTGGAATGCCCTCCCTCCTCACATCAGACAGATAATTGCTCTCCCCCACTTCAAAATCTTATTGAAGGAACATTTCCTCCAAGAAGCCTTCCCTGATTAAGATCTCCTCACCTCTACTCCCACTCCCTTCTGTGCCACTCTTACTTGCTCTTACATTTATCCTCACAATCATCCCCACAGAACGCCCCCCCCACATATTTATAGAGATTTATCTGTAATTTATTTATTCATGTATTTATTTATATTAGTGTCTTCTCCCACGCCAGACTGTAGCTCCTTGTGGGAAGGAATGTGTCTGTTGTTATATTGTACTCTCCCAAGCGCTTAGTACAGTTTGTGCACAGTAAGCACTAAACAAATAAGATTGAATGAATGAGTACTTAGACTATGAGCCCCATGTGGGGCAGGGACTCTGTCTGACCTGTTTATCTTGTATCTGCCCCAGTGCTTAGTAGAGTGGTTTACAAGTTGTAAGCACTTAACGAGTACCACAGTTATTACAAACTAAGCATTTGGTTCTACATATTCTCTTTTTAACCTAGAGAGGAGGAGGGATTGAAACCCAAGTCACTTCCTCACTCAGTCTTATCCCTCACCCCTATTTCTACTCTTACTCAGTCCCAGGTATCCTTATCTCTCCCTGCTGAGTCCTCCAAGAATGATGGGTATTCATGATGAACTTCCCCAAAATTCTGAGAGTCTTTTGCATCCTGGATCCATTAGCAAAGGCAGCAGTCTTTAAAGAATATTTTCTTTTTATGATATTTGATAAGCACTCACTATGCATCAGGCACTGTACTAAGCTCGGGGTAGATATAAGCTCATCAGGTTGGACCCAGTCCTTGTCCTACATGGGGCTCACGGTCTTTATCCCAACGAGAAGCAGCATGGTGTATCAGATAGAGCACAGACCTGGGAGTCAAAAGGTCATGGGTTCTAAACCTGGCTCTACTTTGTCTGCTGTTTGACCTTGGGCAAGTCACTTAACTTATCTGTGCCTCAGTAACCTCATCTGTAAAATGGGGAATGAGACTGTGAGCCCCATGTGGGACAAGGGACTGTGTCCAGCATGATTGTTTGTATCCACCAAGAGCTTAGTCCAGTACCTGGCATATAGTAAGCACTTAGCAAATACCATTATTATTATTATTATTTTATAGGTGAGGTAACTGAGGTACAGCGAAGGGAAGTGATTTTCCCAAGGTCACACAGCAGACAAGTGGTGGAGCCGGGATGAGAACACAGGTTCCTCTGACTCCAGAGCCCATATTCTATCCACTAGGCCAGGCTGTTCTCTTCCACAGAGCACTCATTAGGGGGCTGTCTTTGGCTTCTACCCCAGAACTTAGTACAGCGCCTGAAACATAGTAAGTGCTTCACAAATTCCATTAAAAAGTGGCATAGTGTTTTGTGATTGAAAAGTAAAAAATGACCTCTCTGACTCTTTCTCTGTCTCTCTGTTTCTCTTGTCTCTCTCTCTCTCTCTCTCTCTCTCCCTCTCTCTCTCTTTCTCTATCTTTCTCTCACTTTTCCCCTCCCACGTAGCTTTGCGGGTGCCCTTCTTTTCTTCCAATTAGAAATGTCTGAAAATGGGCAGCATTGACCTTTCTATTGGTTTTGTGCTATCACAGATTGGCGCTGGTTTCTCTGGAAATATTTTCCTCTTCCTGTTCTATACCCACAGCGCCTCTGCCAGCCTGAAACTCAACTCCTCCGACTTGATCCTCTCCCACTTGGCCCTGTCCAACGCCACGGTGCTTCTTACCAGTGGATTGCTCAAGATCTTGTCATCTTGGGGGCTGAGGAATTTCCTGAACAATGTTGGCTGTAAACTCCTCATGTACCTGGACTGTGTGCGAAGTCATTTGGATCTTGAATATTGCTCGACCTTCAATCCCAGTGTAGACTCTGCACTAATAACTGGGGTGATTTTTTCTCTGTGAGACCTGTTCTTCGTGGGGCTCAGGAGCACGGCCGGTGGCTATATGGTGTTTGCATTTTACAGACACCACAGGCAGGTCTGACACCTCCACGCACCCAGACGCCCCTCTGGAGTGATGCCCGAGGTAAGGGAAGCCAAGCGAGTCATGGCCTTAGTCATGCTCTACCTTCTTCTCTATGGGCAACATTCAACAAGACTGAGTGTCTTACTAAACATGAGAGAGAAGTCCTGTCTGCTAGTGAATATCAACACGGCGTTGGCATTCACATTCTCAGCCACCATCCCTTCCTGATTATTCACAGTGATGGGAGAATGCAGACCTGGAAAAGGAATCTCTTAGTTCCAACACAAATCCCTCCTAGAGTGAATAGATCAGTAGCATTTATTGAGTTCTTACTGTCCGCAGAGCATTTGGGAGAGTACAGTCCAACAGAGGTGGTCTCAAACAATCAGTATTTGTTGAGAAGCTACTGTACGCATAGCACTGTACTAAGCGCTTGGAGGAGTAAAGTTCAACACAGTTGGTCTCAATCATTCAGTGGTATGTGTCGTGTGCTTATTGTGTTCTGAGCACTGCGGAGAGTAGCATTCAACATAATTGATCTCAAACAATCAATCAGTGATATTTGTTGAGTGGCTTCTGTGTTCAGAGCGCTGTACTAAGCGCTTGGAGGAGTACAGTTTAACAGAGTTAATCTCAAACAACCAATCAGTGGTATTTGTTGAACGCTTATTGTGTGAAGAGCACTGCACTGAGAGCTTGAGTGAGTACAATGCACAGGAGTTGGTAGATTCGTTCCCTGCCCTCATCGAGCTTATGCTCTAGTGAGAGGATCCCAGGAATAAGTCCTGCCCTACCAGTGATTTGTCCCTGGATAAGATGTTCCGATTTGGCTGAGACTGTACTGATGCTATGGGCTGTGTTCTACAACCTGACAAGCTAAAGGTAAGACCATTTGAGGATGACAGAATGTAAGTTCACTGTGAGTGGGGAACATGTCTACCAATTCTATTGTATTGTCCTCTCCCAGGAGCTTAGTACAGTGCTATGCACATAGTAAGCAGTCAGTGAATACAAATGGTGGATTGATTGATTAACTGATTGGTTGAGGGATTAATATCTGCTTCCTCTAGACTATAAGCTCATTGTGGGAAGACAACATGTCTACTAACTCTATTATAATATACTCTCCCAAGTACTTAGTAAAGTGCTCTTCACACAGTAAGTGCTCAATAAATACCATTGATTGATTGATTAATATCTGTCTCCTCCTCTAGATTGTAAGCTCCCGGTGGGCAGGGAACATGTCTACCAACTCTACTGCTTGGTACTCTCCCCGATGCAAAGGACAGAGGTCTGCACACAGTAAGCACTTAGTAAATACCGTTGATTGATTAACTGATGTCACGACACTGACCCTGCCTTGTCTCCCTGAGGGATCTTGGCTTCTGTGTCAGTAAGTTCTGGATCACTGTAGGGAAAACTTCTAGACTCATCTTGTTCATCAGGGAGGGGAGTCTGGGCATTACTGGAGAGATTTCCCCCTTGGAGTGTGAGAGCAGAGTTACATTAAGCGATGCTTGCATTTGTGAACCCGTTACTAGCCCCTGAGGGAAAGTGGAGAAATGAGGTTCAAGGCTTATAGATTTTGCCGCTGGCTCTGCTGTCTCAGATGGCATCTGCCCGTAGCTACTAAGCAGCAGGACTGAAGATATCGGGTGAGTAGGATGGAACTGCCTCACGTTGGCTATAGGGTTCCAGAAGATTCAGGAGGAGATCATAATAATGATGATAACTGATTTGTTAAGTGCTTACCGTGTGCCAAGCACTATACTAAGCCAAGGGGGAGATGGAAGATTATCAAGTTCCATAAGGGGTCACAGTCTAAGTAGGACAGAGAACAGGAATTGAATCCTCATTTTGCAGATGAGGGAACTAAGGCACAGGGAAGTGAAATGACTTGGCCAAGGTCACCCAGCGGGCAGGAGGCACAGTAGGCATTAGAATCCAGGTCCTCTGACTCCCAGGTCTGGGCTCTATCCACTGAGCCATGCTGTTTCTCTGATGTGATATGTGAGCTGGGAGCTGAGCTCAGTCTTGAGTGAGGATTTATCGACACTTGAATCATAATAATTAAATGATGAAGCATTGGTTGAGCCTTGGGGTTCTGATACGTGGTCACACTAAAGGCATTCAAGACTAGTTTACATTTTAGAGAGGACCCAGGTCCTCTGACTCCCATGCCCAAGTTCTTTCCACGAGGCCATACTGCTTCTTTCTAGGGAAACGTGCTTCACCAAAACGTGTGTATGTCCAAATCCTCTCCTGGTCAGCCCCTCTCCTGACCAAGTCCCTGAGGGTGGTATACCCTGAGGGCCGAGGACAGCAGCTTGCCCAGTAGGATTGTCAAAGCTCTCCGGGGTGCAGATGGAGGTCTTTTCTCTGGGATGCGGAGGTCCTTTCAGAGGGAGGAAGGGCCAGTGCTGGCAGTAGTGACACTAGATCCTGAAGTCCTGGCTCTCTTTCAGCTTGGGCCAGGATGGGGCTCCTTGAATCCAGAAGAGGGCAGAATCAGAGATCTCTTACCTGGCCTACACCCTCGATATCAGTGGTATTTATTGAGTATACACTGTATATTATATATTATTTATTTATATTGAGGTCTGTCTCCCCAGTCAGACTGTGATGTCACTGGGTCTAATTCTGTTACATTGTTCAGTGCTCTGACTAAGCCCTCCTTTCCTCTTTTCCCCACTCTCTTCTGCATCTCCCTGACTTGCTCCCTTTATTCATCCCCTCTTCAAGGCCCACAGCACTTATGTTTATATCTTGCAATTCATTTATTTATATTGTCTGTCTCCCCTTCTAGATTGTAAGCTTATCGTGGGCAGGGAATGTGTCAGTTTATTGTTATATTGTACTCCCCCAAGTGTTTAGTACAGCGCTTTTCATAACGTAAGTTCTCAATAAATGTGATTGACTGACTTAATGACTGCCCACAGTGAGTGCTCAATACATAATAAGAATTATGATGGCATTTAGTAAGCGCTTACTATGTGCAAAGCACTGTTCTAAGCGCTGGGGAGGTTAAAAGGTGTTCAGGATGTCTCACGGGGGGATCACAGTCTTAATCCCCATTTTACAGATGAGGTAACTGAGGCACAGGGAAGTTAAGTGACTTGCCCAAAGTCACACAGTTGACAATTGGCAGAGCCGGGATTTGAACCCCTGACCCCTGACTCCAAAGCCGGTGCTCTTTCCACTGAGCCATGCTGCTTCCCATATACCACTGATGATGATGACGATGCAGAGCACTGTACTGACAACCTGGGAGAGTACAATGCTACAGAGTTGTTAGACACAATCCCTTCCTACGAGGAATTTCCAGTCTAGAAGGAGCTTACAATAGCTTGTTACTATTACTAATAATAATAACAATAACAGTATTTGTTTAGCTCTACTATGTATCAAGCACTGTTCTACGTGCACGGGTAGGTACAAGTTCATCAGACCCTGTTGCAGATTGGGCTCACAGTCCAAGTAGGAGAGAGAACAGGTTTTCAATGCCCATTTTACAGAGGAAGAAGCTGAGGCCCAGAGAAGTGAAGTGACTTGCCCGAAGTCACACAACAAGTAAGTGGAAGAGCTGAAATTAGAACCCAGGTCCTCTGACTCCCACATTCCCTCTCCCCCATCCTGTCAGCTGCCTCCTAGTCCCTGACTTAAGCTGAGATGCATGAGCTCTCTGCTGGGTTTTGCCTTTTTGACATTTCTTGTTGGCTGTCTGGGTATGCCTGATTCTCTACCTATATTTGCCCAGAAAAGACGTTTTTGTTTGATGCAGAGGCGGATGGGCCACCACTGGAGTCTTTTGAGGAGCAGGGTGACATATCCTGAATGTTTTTGTAGAAGGATTATCTGTCCTGTAGAGTGGAGTGGGGAGATACAGGAGGCTGGGAGGTCAGCAAGGAGGCTGATGCAGTAATCCAGGCAGGATAGGATGAGTAAATGCATTTTTCTCAAAATGGGCAAGAGGATGTAGGACAGGATCACTAATGCCAAGGTCAAGTTTAGTGTGACCACGGCAAGGACGAGCTCCATCAACTTGATGACGTTTGTGTCAGAGCAGGAGAGTTGAAGCAAGATGGTGTGGTCACAGCAGTAATGGTTGATGACATTGGCTCCATAGAAAGGGAGCATGCTCGTTATGGTGTGTGGCCTGGAGACGACGAGTAAACCAGAGACCAAAGAGCAGCGAGGGAGCAAAACACAAATCCTCCTGCTCATGATAGCTGATTATTCCAGGGGCCTGCATATTGCGACGTAGCGGTCCAAGGACGTGGCAGCAAGTAGGTAGAAGTCGGTGGCCCCAAGAGAATGGAGAAAAAATACTGTGTGAAGCATCCATCCATTCATTCATTCATTCATGTATTCAATCGTATTTATTGAGCGCTTACTGTGTGCAGAGCACTGTACTAAGCGCTTGGGAAATACAAGTTGGCAACATATAGAGACGGTCCCTACCCAACAGCGGGCTCACAGTCTAAAATGGGGAGACAAACAACAAAACAAAAAATGTTAACAAAATAAAATAAATAGAATAAATATGTATAAGTAAAATAGAGTAATAAATCTGTACAAACATATATACAGGTGCTGCGGGGAGGGGAAGGAGGTAAGGTGGGGGTGGGAGGGGGAGGAGGGGGAGAAGAAGGAGGGGTCTCAATCTGGGAAGACCTCCTGGAGGAGGTGATCTCTCAGTAAGGCTTTGAACGGAGGAAGAGCGCTAGCTTGGCGGATGTGCGGAGGGAGGGCATTCCAGGCCAAGGGGAGGACGTGGGCCGGGGGTCGACGGCGGGACAGGCGAGATCGAGGAACAGTGAGGAGGTTAGCGGCAGAGGAGCGGAGGGTGCAGGCTGGGCTGTAGAAGGAAAGAAGAAAAGAAGGGAGGTGAGGTAGGAGGGGGCGAGGTGATGAAGCCGAGAGTGAGGAGTTTTTTCCTGATGTGTAGGTTGATTGGTAGCCACTGGAGATTTTTGACGAGGTGAGTAACATGCCCAGAGAGTTTCTGCACAAAGACAATCCGGGCAGCAGCGTGAAGGGAGACACAGGAGGATGGGAAATCAGAGAGGAGGCTGATGCAGTAATCCATTCGGAATAGGATAGGAGCTTGAACGAGCAGGGTAGCGGTTTGGATGGAGAGGAAAGGGCGGATCTTGGCGATGTTGCGGTGGTGAGACCGGCAGGTTTTGGTGATGGATTGGATGTGGGGGGGTGAACGAGAGAATGGAGTCGAGGATGACACCAAGGTTGCGGGCTTGTGAGATGGGAAGGATGGTAGTGCTGTCAACAGTGATGGGAAAGTTAGGGAGAGGGCAGGGTTTGGGAGGGAAGATAAGGAGTTCAGTCTTGGACATATTGAATTTTTAATGGCGGGCAGACATCCAGACGGAGATGTCTTGAAGGCGGGAGGAGATACGAGCCTGGAGTGAGGGAGAGAGAGCAGGGGCAAAGATGTAGATTTGGGTATCAACAGCGTAGAGGTGATAGTTGAAGCCGTGGGAGCGAATGAGTTCACCAAGGGAGTGAGTGTAGACAGAGAGCAGAAGGCGACCAAGAAATGACCCTTGAGGAACCCCCACAGTAGGAGATGGAAGGGGGAGAGGAGCCCGCGAAAGAGATTGGGAATGAACGGCCGGAGAGATGAGAGGAGAACCACGAGAGGATAGAGTCTGTGAAGCTAAGGTTGTATAGCGTATTGAGGAGAAGGGGGCAGTCCACAGTGTCGAAGGCAGCTGACAGGTCGAGGAGGACTAGTATAGAGTAGGAGCCGTTGGCTTTGGCATGCAGGACGTCATTGGTGACCTTTGAGAGGACGGTTTCCGTCGAATGTAGGGGACGGAAGCCATACTGGAGGGGGTCGAGGAGAGAGTTTGTGTTGAGGAATTCGAGGCAGCTCGTGTAGACGACTCGTTCAAGGAGTTTGGAAAGGAATGGTAGGAGGGAGATAGGGCGATAACTAGAAGGCGAGGTGGTGTCAAGAGAGGGTTTTTTTCGGGTGGGAGGGACGTGGGCATGTTTGAAGGCAGAGGGGAAGGAACCAGTGGAGTGTGAGCGGTTGAAGATGGAAGTTAAGGAGGGGAGGAGGGACGGAGCGAGATATTTCATAAGATGAGAGGGAATGGGGTCGGAAGCACAGGTGGCCGGGGTAGCACTTGAGAGGAGGGAGTAGATCTCATCTGAGGATACTGCTGGGAGGATGGGAGAGTAATGGAGATAGTTGGGAGACGGGGAGTTGGAGAAGGAGGAGGAGTAACTTTGGGGAGATCAGACCTAATGGATTTAATTTTATTAATGAAGTAGGAGGCCAGATTGTTGGTGGTGAGGGAAGGAGGAGGGGCAGGCCTGAGAAGGGAATTAAATGTACGGAAGAGCTGACGGGGATGGTGGGCATGGGTGTCAATAAGGGAGGAGAAGTAGTTTTGTATGGCAGAGGAGAGGGCAGGGTTAAGGCAGGAAAGGATAAACTTGACGTGAACGAGGTTGGCCTGGTGTTTAGACTTTCGCCAGCAGCGTTCAGCAACTCGAGCATAAGAGCGAAGGATGCGGACAGTGGCAGTGATCCAGGGCTGTGGGTTAGTGGTCCGAGAGCGGTGAAGGGAAAGAGGAGCGAGGGAGTCGAGCTGAGTAGAGAGGGTAGAGTTGAGCAGTAATCTCACCATCAAGATTGGGTATAAAGGAAAAAGGCGAGGTGGGGTGTGAGGCGCTCAGAAAGATGGATGGGGTCAAGACAGCGGAGTTCTCTGTGAGGTAGTAATATAGATTTACAGGGGAGAGGAGTGTGAGTGAGGAGACAGGTGAGAAGGTTATGATCAGAGAGACGGATTTCAGAGTTGATGAAGGTGGAGATAGTACAGCGGTAGGAGATGATGAGGTCGAGGGTGTGACCACGTTGGTGAGTGGGCGAAGTGGGGTGGAGCAAGAGTTTGGCAGCATCAAGGAGAGATAGAAGGAGGGTGGCAGAGGAGTCACCAGGGATATCCATGTGGATGCTGAAATCTCCGAGGATCAGAGTGGGCATGGAAAAGGAGAGAAGGAAGTTGAGGAAGGGGTCAAAGTCGTTAAAGCAGTTGGAGGTGGGGCCGGGGGGGAGGCGGCAGATGACGGCTACAATAATCTGGAGGGGGTGGTAGAGGCGAATAATGTGGGCTTCAAAGGAAGGGAAGGAAAGGGAAGGGGGAGGAGGGATAGTGCAAAAGAGACATTTGGGAGTGAGAAGGATCCTGAAACCTCCTCATTTTCCGGTGAGTCTGGGGGAGTGGGAGAAAAAGAGGCCTCCACTGGAGAGAGCAGCAGAAAAGACCGTGTCGTCCGGAGACAGTCATGTTTTAGTTACGGCGTGAAGGAGTAGAGAGCTGGAAAGGAATAGGTCCATGATGAAAGAGAGCTTACCTATAATAGAGCAGGGGTTCCAAAGGCCGCAGTTGACAGCAGCTGTGGAGGGAGGGGAGGGAAGGGGAAGGGTGCGGGGGTGGGGAGGATTTGGATTCGGATGAGGTGGCGGGGGCCTGGGCGGGGAGAGTGGGAAGAGGGGTGGTGTTGAGAAAGTACGACTGTGATGGGGTGGGGGCGGGGAGGAGGGGTGGGAGGGGGCTGGGGGGGAGGAGTTGAGGGTTGGCGCTGGTAGAGAGGGATCCTGGGTAGGGAATGAGTTGGAGGGATGGTGGTGGGGGAAAGGGAGGGAAAGAGCTGGGTGGGAGAGGGGAAGGGGAAGGTGAGGAATGAGAATGGCAGTTGGGAGCAGGGGAATTGATTGTTCATGGTGGGGTCAGCAAGGAAAATGACAGCACAGCGGGAGGTTAACAATTGAAATGCAGTAGCAATAACGCAGTAGCAATGCTATAAGTAGGCGATGACATCACAGAGGGTAGGTAACAATCAACACGCTATGGCAATAATAAAATAAGAAGATTTTTCTCTTTTTCTCTCTCCCTCTCCCCCCCCCTTTTATTTCTCTTTCTCACTTTTCCCTCCTCCTAGGTTGCTGTGCAAGAGGCCTTTGTTCCGCATGAACTTGAGTGACCGAGTGATAAACTGAAATTCCAAAGTGACGAATACCACTGAACTCTTCTTTGGGATTTTGATTCTGCTCCAGTTCAGAATTGGAATCTCATTGAATATATTCGTCCTCCTATTTTACCTCCGTAAGCTCTCCACCACCCCAGGTTCTCCAGACTCGATCAACGCTCACTTGACTTTCGCCAACACCATCATCCTTTTCACCAGTGGGATCGCAGACACCTTCTCGGCTTGGGAATTTCCTGAACAATGGTGGGTGCAAAATTCTCATGTAACTGTACCGCGTGGCCCGAGGTCTGGTAACCTGCAGCACCTGCCTTCTTAGCGTGTTCCAGGCTGTCACCTTCAGCCCCAGGACACCCCGATAGGCTCAGCTCAAAGCCAGGTTACCCCAGTGCATCGCCCCATCCTGCCTCCTGTCCTGGGGCCTCAGTCTGCTCATTGATACAGTGATACTTATGACAGGCCCCCAGAACAGCAGCAGTGTTTGACTCATGCTGAACCTCAGATATTGCTCCAAAGTCAGCGTCAGTGTGGAAATCACCCTACTCGTCGCGGTCGTGCCCTCCCTATGTGACCTTGTCTTCAATGGGCTCAGGAACGCGGCCAGTGGGTACATGGTGTTGGTCCTACACAGGCACCACCGGCAGGTCCTACACCTACACTCACCTGGAAGGTCCCCCGGGGCGATGTCCGAGGTCAGGGTGGCCAAGAGGATCGTGGCCCTGGTCACCCTTTATGTCCTCCGCTATGGACGGCAGACCATCATGCTGAGCATCATCTTAAATATGAAAGAGAAGTCCCCTCTGCTGATTAATAGTCATTTGGTTTTTTTGTTTGCTTTCTCAGGCATGAGTCCATTTATGATGACTCACAGTGAGAGGAGGATGAAAAAATTCTGGGTGAGGTAATCTCTGGTTTCCAACAAAGCAATCTCCTAGGATCCCTGGATAGCTGCCTGTCCTAGCACTGAATTCCCCGGGATGGCCTGAGTTGGCGAAAGAAAGGGGTAATGATGAGGTATGGAAAGCTCGTAGTCCTAAAAGAACCAGATCCCAGATAATGGTAGAAAAGAAGCAAGCATCGTGACCCAGCGGAAAAAGCACGGGTCTGGGAATCAGAGGACCTGGATTCTAATCCTAAATCTGCCACGAGTTTTCTGGGTGACCTTGGACAACTCACGTCCTTCTCTGGGTCTCGGTTCTCTCATTTGCAAAATGGGGATTCAATACCTGTCCTGTACTTAGACTGTGAGCCCCAGTTGGGACCTGGTGATCTAGTATTTATCATTATTATCATTGCCACATTGTATCCCTTAAAGGAAGCAGGAGAAGGAAAAAGTATCTCGCCATTTCCCTGCTATTACTCTTCAAACTCCTTGAAGAGATGGTTTACCTCCCATGGCCTCGGTTTCCTCTTCTGCTGTCACTCAATCAATCAATGGTATTTTTGAGTGCTTACTCTGTGCAGAGCCCTGTACTAAGCACTTGGGAGGCTACACTATAACAGAGGTGGTAGACACAGTTCTTGCCCACAGCAAACTTACATTCTAACCTTCTCCACAGTACCTTTGTTTACAGAACCTCGCCCACATGAGGTATGACAGAAAAATGAAAGGTATGTTCATGCATGTGTGTATATGTTTGTGTGTGCTTGTGGGTCTTATTACCAAGATTTTGACTGATGAAGCCCTGTCTTATGATGAAGGAAGCAGAGCACTGTTCTAAGCGCTTGGGGAGTATAATATAACACTGTTAGTAGATACGTTCTCTACCCACAAGAAGCTTAGAGTCTATAAGGGGAGACAGACAATGTACATAAATTGTGGATATGTATACCTAAGTGTATATGTACATAGAGAAGCAGCGTGGATAGAGCATGGGCCTGGGAGTCAGAATGCTCTAGGTAGGAGTCAGAAGGCCCTGAGTTCTAGTCCCGGCTCCTGCCACTTGTCTGCTGCATGACCTTAAGCAAGTCACTTCGCTTGTCTGTGTCTCAGTTCCCCCATCTGTAAAATGGGGATTAAGACTGTGAGCCCCATGTGGGACAGGGACTGTGTCCAACCCGATTACGTTGTATCCACCCCAGCGCTTAGAACTGTGCCTGGCACATAGTAAGTGCTTAACAAATGCCATAATTTTTATTATTCTATTTCCAGGTCCCATTACCTGTCTGCTGCGTGACCTTGGGCAAGTGACCTCACCTCTCTGTGCCTCGCCCACTGTGCTAAGAGCTTGGGAGAGGACAGCGCAACAACAGACACATTCCCTGCCCACAATGAGCTCTCTGTCTAGAGATGGTGGGCGCTCTGGGCACAAGCACCACCCAGGTTCTGCCCCTGCTTGGAGGAGGCAGGGTAGGGTCCCCGGGGGGAGAGACGGGCGAGGCTCCCACCGGAGGAGGGGGAGGAGGGGACAATTGAACCCTAGGTAGAGGCCGAGCAAAGGATGGGTCAGTCAATCGTTCATTCATTCATTCATCCGTTCAGTCGTATTTATTGAGCGCTTACTGTGTGCGAAGCACTTTCCTGAGTGATCTCCTACTTGTCAGCTGTGTGACCTTGTGCAAGTCACTTAACCTCTCTGGACCTCAGTAACCTCATCTGTAAAATGGGGATGAAGACTGTGATTCCCACGTGACACAACCTGATAATCTTGTATCTACCCCAGAGCTTAGAACAGTGCTTGGCACATTGTAAGCGTTTAACAAATACCATTATCAATATTATTATTACTTTCTGAAGACAGGAAGAGGCTACTGTTCACCCTAAATTGGACACATTTTTCACCTAAGATGCAAAGCTGCGACCCCAGTCAGCAGAACAAGCTTCTGTTTTTGCAGCTGCCAGTTGCAAAGATCGGTAATCCCACTCCAGATCATCACTGATGCTGTGATGCTTTGTATCTCTCCAAGAAACAGGTACCGGGGTGGGAGGGACAGGGCTGGTGAGGAGGGGGCGACAAGCCAGCTTAGGGGTTTGAGGAAAACTCAACAGAGATCTTTCCATGTGTATGAGGAACAGAGCTGGGGCATCCGGACTGGGGCATCAGCTTCAAAATTGTTGCATTATAACTCTTCCAAGCGCTTAGTACAGTTCTCTGCACACAGTAAACGTTCAATCAATATGATTGAATTAATGAAAATCCTGGAGTCCATCACGCACACACACCCACACACTCAGCGAAGAATAGTGATAATTGTCATATGTGCCAAGGAGTGTACTAACTACTAGGATATTCATTCATTCAGTGGTATTTATTGAGCGCAGAACACTGTACTAAGCACTTAGGAGAGTACTCCTCTAGAATGTAAATTCCGGCTTTTATTTATGGTTGTTTAGCACTTACTAACTGCTGGAGTAGATACAAGTTAATCAGATTCGATATAATCCATGTCTCACATGGAGCTCACACTTTTAATCCCCATTTTACAGATGAGGTAGCTGAGGCACAGAAAGGTTAAGTGACTTGCCCAAGGTTATGCAGCGGACAAACGGGGGAGCTGGGTTTAGAACTCAGGTCCTTCTAAATCCCAAACGCGTGTTCTATCCACTGGCCAGAGTGCTTCGTTATGTGCAGGGAATGTGTTCGGTAATTCTGTTGCAACGTGCTCTTCCAAGTGCGTAGTACAGTTCTCTGTACATTGTAAGTGCTCAGTAAATACTATTGATTAATTATGAGGCAACAGAGTTGGCAGACATGTTCCCTGCCCACAGCGAGTTTACAGTCTAGAGGGGGAGACAGACATTAATATAAATAAATAATTTATAATAGATGCAAAATAATCAGGTTGAAAAGAGTCCCTGTCCCAGTTTTAGGAGGAGGGAGAACAAATGTCAAATCCCCGTTTTAGAAGATGAGGAAACAGAGGCTCAGAAAATTAAAGTGACTTGTCCAAGGTCAGATGGTAGGCAAGGGGCAGAGAGCAGGATTAGAACCCAGATCCTCGGACTCGCAGGGCCATGCTCTTTGCATTAGGCCACACTGCTTCTCTCTAAAACATGTGCACAGGCATACAGTTCATATCACAGATCCAGAGATGCCCTCAAACCCATAGATAGGAACACATCTCCACACAGAAGTCCACAGAAGCCAAAATCTCACTTCTCTATGTCTCAGGTACCCCATCAGTAAAATAGGGATTAAGTCTGTGAGCCCTATGTGATACAGGGGCTGTGTCCACCCTGATTATCTTGTATCCACCCCAGCTCTTCGAACAGTGCCTGTCACATAGTAAGCGCTTAATAAAACCACTATTATTATATTATTATAAGAAGACGTTATGGTTCCTCCACCACCAGTCACGATTGGACAATTAAGAAATCTTGCAATCTTGAAGCAAATTAATTTATAAAACCTATCAGTGCAGACCCTTCTGCATCATCTATGCATTTGAATCTGTCCCCATTAAGCACTAGATATTCACCCACCCTCAGCCCCACAGCATTTATATCCAGATCCATGATTTATTGTAATGTCCGTCTCCCCCTCTAGACTGTAAGCTCCTCGTGGACAAAGAACATGTCTACCAACTGTATTGTATTCTCCCAAGTGCTTAGTACAGTGCTCCGCACACAGTAAGCACTCAATAAATACCATTGATTGATTGAAGCAATGATCATCCAAACAAGCTGCCAGGCAACAAGTACCATAAATATTATCACTGTTCTCTGGCCCTCAGTTACCTCATCTGTACAACAGGGATTGAGACTGTGAGCCCCATGTTGGACAGGGAATGTGTTCAACCCGATTTGCTTGTATCCACCTCAGTGCTTAGTACAGTTCCTAGCACATAAGTGCTTAACAAATACCACTATTATTGTTATCATTATTATTATTATTATTACTGTACTCTCCCAAGTATTTAGTACAGTGTTCTGCACACAGTAACTCCTTGATAAATATCATCGATTGATTGATTACAACAATTTCCACTAGCCTGGAAGACTCTTGTGATCTCACTGCCACAGTCTTTGTGGGCCACGTTTTCTTGTCTTTCTACACACCACTGAAGAAGTGGTCAAGGCCTATAGATGCTAATAATTGTGATATTTATTAAGCACTTACTATGCACCAAATATTGTGCTAAGCACTGGGGTAGATAGAAAATAATCAGGTTGGACACTATCCCTGTACCACATGGGGTTCGTAATCTAAATAGGAGAGGGGCATTTTACAGTTGAGGAAAATGAGGAAAATGAGGCACAAGGAAGTGAAGTAACCTGCCCAACGTCACACAACAGGCAAGTAAAGGATGGGGGAGTCCTCCGACTCCCAGGCTCATACTCTTTCCAATAAACCAGGCTGCTCCTCTGATGGATCAATTACCTGGATGATTCTTGGGAGATCTGTGGACTCATCTAGTCCCAGTTTTAAAGGAAATTTGGAAGCAATTCCAGAGATTTCCCAACCAGAGTGTATGTCAGAGCAGATTAAAGTTCAGAACACTCTTCCATGCACATGCTAATCGCCCCCGAGGAAGGGAAGAGACAACAAAAGTGGATGATATGAATACTGTCTCAATCTCGTTCTACCAGAAGTGGACTTGCGACATTTCAGTCACCATGAAGGATGGAGGAGCGTGAGTAAGGTGAAGCCTTACTGTCAGTGGGATTTCAGGGAAATCAGAACAATCAATCATTCAATGAATCATATTTACTGAGCTCTTACTGTGTGCAGAACACTGTATCAATGCTTGGGAGAGTACACTATAACAGAGTTAGCTTACATTCTAGAGGGGGAGAGGTAGGCATGAATATAAATAAATTGCGGACACGTACTGTACTGTGGGGCTGAGGGAGGGGTGAATGAAAGCAGCAAATCCAAGGACAAGGGGGAGGCAGAAGGGAGTGGAGAAGAGAAAATGAGAGTTTAGTCGAAACAATCCTCTTGTAGATGTGTTCTTAATAAAGCTTTGAAAGGGGAAGAGTGATTGTCCATCAGATATGAAGAGGGAAACGTTCCAGACCAGAGGCATGAAGTGGGCGAGGGGTAGGTGAAGAGATTAACGAGATCAAGGTATGCTGAGTAGGTTGGCATTAGAGGTGCAAAGTGCGTGGGCTGGGTTGTACTAAGAGACTGAACTCCTTGTCTTCCCTCCCAAACCCTGCCCTCTCCCTGACTTTCCCATTTCTGTTGACGGCACTACCATCCTTCCCGTCTCACAAGCACGCAACCTTGGTGTCATCCTCGACTCCGCTCTCTCATTCACCCCTCACATCCAAGCCGTCACCAAAAGCTGCCGGTCTCAGATCCGCAACATTGCCAAGATCCGCCCTTTCCTCTCCATCCATACCGCTACCCTGCTTGTTCAAGCTCTCATCCTATCCCATCTGGACTACTGCATCAGCCTTCTCTCTGATCTCCCATCCTCGTGTCTCTCCCCACTTCAATCCATACTTCATGCTGCTGCCCGGATTGTCTTTGTCCAGAAACACTCTGGGCATGTTACTCCCCTCCTCAAAAATCTCCAGTGGCTACCAATCAATCTGCGCATCAGGCAGAAACTCCTCACCCTGGGCTTCAAGGCTCTCCATCACCTCGCCCCCTCCTACCTCACCCCTTCTCTCCTTCTACAGCCCAGCCCGCAGCCTCCGCTCCTCTGCCGCTAATCTCCTCACCGTACCTCGTTCTCACCTGTCCCACCATCGACCCCCGGCCCACGTCATCCGCCGGGCCTGGAATGCCCTCCCTCTGCCCATCCGCCAAGCTAGCTCTCTTCCTCCCTTCAAGGCCCTACTGAGAGCTCACCCCCTCTAGGAGGCCTTCCCAGGATGAGCCCCTTCCTTCCTCTCCCCCTCGTCCCACTCTCCATCCCCCCCATCTTACCTCCTTCCCTTCCCCACAGCACCTATATATATGTATATATACTTGCACATATTTATTACTCTATTTATTTTACTTGTATATATCTATTCTATTGATTTTATTTTGTTAGTATGTTTGGTTTTGTTCTCTGTCTCCCCCTTTTAGACTGTGAGCCCACTGTTGGGTATGGACTGTCTTTATATGTTGCCAACTAGTACTTCCCAAGCGCTTAGTACAGTGCTCTGCACACAGTAAGCGCTCAATAAATACGATTGATGATGATGATGATGATGAAGAGAGTAGCGAAGTGAGGTAGGAAGGGGGCGACCTAATGGTAAGATATTTCTGTTTGATACAAAGGTGGATGGCCAGCTGTGGCTTTTCAGGGTAAGGTTTTTTTCATGGTACTCGTTAAGTGCTAACTCTGAGCCAAGGGAGTGTGCCCAACTGAGAGAGCGGAGCGGGCTAAGCATGGTGGAAGCATCTGAGCATGTGTGGTGTGAGGAGGGGCCATGATGATTATTTCTTTAGAACTGATGATGATGATGATGATGATAATGATGATGGTATTTGTTAAGCACATACTATGTGTCAAAAATAGTTCTAAGTCCTGGGGTAGAGACAAGCTAATCAGGTTGGACACAGGACCTGTCACACATGGGGCTCACAATCTTAATCCCTATTTTACAGGTGAGGAAACCGAGGTACAGAAAAGTGAAGTGACTTGCCCAAGGTAACACCGCAGTCAAGTGGAGGAGCCAGGATTAGTATCCAGATCCTTTTGACTCCGAGGCCTGTGCTCTATCCACTGGGCTAGGCTGCTTCTCAATCAATCAAGCAAGCAACTAATCAATCAATCAGTCATTTATTGAGCACTTACTCCATGCAGCGCACTGTGCTAATCCCTCAGTGAATACAACAGATTACTGGCATAAAGACAGTTTCTTTAGAATTAATCTATCAATCATATTTTGAGCACTTGCTGTATGCACAGCACTGTGCAAAGCCCTTGGAAGAGTACAGTGCAACAGGGTTGGTTGACATGTTTCCCGAGGGATTGTCTCTCTTTAGTGCTGAATTTTACTTTCCAAGCGCTTGGTATGATACTCTGCACACAGTTAAGTACTCAATAAATCTGAATGAATGAATGAATGAATGACCTCAAGGAGGAGAGGGGAGACAGACATTGATATAAATCAATAAATTCCGGATGCGTACATAAGTGCTAAAGGGCTGAGGTTGGGGTGAAAAGGGGGAGCAAATCCAAGTGCAAGGGTGATGTAGAAGGGTGCTGGAGAAGAGGAAATGAGGGTTTAGTCAGTGAAGGCCTCCTGGGGGAGATGTGTTGCCAGTGAGCCTTTGTCAGGACAGTGATTTTAGGATATGAGGAGGGAGGACATTCCAGGCCAGAGGCGAGAGGTCGGCGGTGAGGCAGATGAGATCGAGGTATAGTGAATAGGTTCGCATTAGAGGAAAGTAAATCCCCAATTGTGGCCTCAGTTACCCCATCTGTAAAATGAAGATTAAGACTGTGTGTCCCATGTGGGACAGGGACTGTGTCCAACCTGAATTACTTGTATCCACCCCAGTGCTTAGAATAGTGCTTGGAACACAGTAAGCACTTAATAAATACCACAGTTCTTATAATTATTATCTCCCCCTCTAGACTGTAAGCTCGTTGTGCGCAGGGAACATGTCTACCAATTCTGTTATATTTTGCTCTCCCAAGCGCTTAGTATAGTCTTCTAGACTGTAAGCTCATTATGGGCAGGGAGTGTGTCTGCTAAATCTGTTGCATTGTACACTCCCAAGTGCTTAGTACAGTGCTCTGTACGTCGTAAGTGCTCAATAAATAACTTTGATTAGTTGATTGATTTCTCTGCGTGCAGTAAGCAGTCAATAAAGACCATTTATTGATGGATCGGGTCACAAGCCACATTTGCAGCTTTAAGCTTTGCTTTGGGACTTTTTCTGCAGAGAAGATTAATTGAAAGTTCCCACAGTGTGACAAATAAGTCCCTTGGTCAATATTGGATTGTTATAGGGGCCTTATGAGAGTTGTCCTATGTTATCATTGTAAGCTCACTGTGGGCAGGGAATGTGTCTATCAAATCTGTTATATTGTTATCTTGTTCTTTCCTAAGCACGAGAAGCAGCGTGGCTCAGTGGAAAGAACACGGGATTGGGAATCAAAGGTCTTGGGTTCTAATTCCAGCTCCGTCACTTGTCAGCTGCTTGACTTTGGGCAAGTCACTTAACTTCTCTGTGCCTCAGTTTCCTCATCTGTAAAATGGGGATTAAAACCGTAAACCCCACGTGGGACAACCTGATTACCCTGTATCTCCCTTAGTGCTTAGAACAGTGCTTGGCACATAGCCAGCGCTTAACAAATACCATCATCATCACTATCACTTAGTACAGTGCTCTGCACACAGCAAACACTCAATAAATACGATGGATTGATTGACAAAGAAAAAATGGAATAAGAAAAACATAGTTGATTATTTCAAGTGGAAAAAAAAGGTTTCTGTGTTGTTAATTCCTTAGGTGTCCTAATCAAGGCCCACCTCCAGACAATCCATCCATCAGTGGGTATTTGCTAAGTGCTTACTGTGTGCAGAACACTGTCTTAAGCACTCGGGGGAGGACAGTTCAGCAGAATTGGTAGCCACGTTCTCTGCCCACAGTGAGGTTCCATTGTAGTAAGAATTAATAGTAATAATATCGTATTTGTTACGTGCTTACTATGTGCCAGGCACTGTATTATGCCCTCGGGTATATACAAGGTAATTGGGTTGGACACAGTCCCTGTCACACATTGGGCTCACAGTCTTAATTCCCATTTTCCAGATGAGGCAAGGGAGATCCAGAGAAGTGAAGCTACTTCACTTCACACTTCAAACAGCAGACACACGGTAGAGTGAAGTTTAGAACCCAGGTCCTTCTGACTCCTAGACCCGTGCTGTATCCACTAAGCCATGCTTCTTCGTCAAGATTTCCTGATATTTTTATTTTTGTAGAAAACATCGTTTCCCTCCAAATCTACTCAGAGAATGCTTATATATGGCCATAGCGCTGCCTGACGTTAAACTAAATCCATATTAATGATTATCTCAAGCATCAGCTACCTGACTAAAGCCCAATCAATCGGCTCTGAGAGCCCAAAGTAAGATTCTCCTGGCTTTCTGAGCATCATTTGGTCCAAATTCTGGTGTTTAAGACAAGATCACTATGTAGCTATCATGGTAAGATAATTTAAGCTTTTCAGCTTGCTGCCAAATCTCTTGAGTATATCTACATTTCTAATAATCCCACATTATATCTCTCAAATTCTATTTCAGCCCTCCTGGGCCCCCTAAGCACCTAACTGCACACCCCCTCTATCACCTCTGGATATATCTTTACATTCTATTACTTTGTCCTTCCTGGAATTTGTATTAGTGTCTAATTCTCCTTTTTAATAGTATTTGTTAAGCCAGGCATTGTACTAAATGCTGGGGTCGATGCAAGATAATCACTTTGGACACAGTCCATGTCCCACATGGGGCTCACAGTCTTAATCCCCATTTTATAGATGAGGTAACTGAGGAACAGAGAAGTGAAGTGACTTGCCCAGTGTCACACAGCTGACACGTGGCAGAGACAGGCTTTCAACCCAGCTCCTTCTGACTCCCAGGCCCATGTTCTTTCCACTAGGCAACACTGCTCTTCTTGTCACTACTCTTCTCTTCCTCCCTTCAAGGCCTTACTTAGAGCTCACCTCCTCCAGGAGGCCTTACCAGACTGAGCCCCTTCCTTCCTGTCCCCCTCGTCCCCCTCTCCATCCCCCCCATCTTACCTCCTTCCCTTCCCCGCAGCACCTGTATATATGTATATATGTTTGTACATATTTATTACTCTATTTATTTATTTTTTTATTTTACTTGTACATATCTATTCTATTTATTTTATTTTGTTAGTATGTTTGGTTTTGTTATCCGTCTCCCCCTTTTAGACTGTGAGCCCACTGTTGGGTAGGGACTGTCTCTATATGTTGCCAACTTGTACTTCCCAAACGCTTAGTACAGTGCTCTGCACACAGTAAACGCTCAATAAATACGATTGATTGATTGATTGTAAGCCTCTGGAGAGAAGGGGTCATATCTTCCCCTTCCAAGTCTGTACTAAGTCTTCCAAGCACTTAGTACAGAGCCTGTACCTGCTCTACATTTGATAAATACTATTGATAGATTAACTAGAGTTTGGTGTACAAATACCAAATAAAATATATTATTTGGTGTATAAATAGTTCAAAGAACTCTCCTTCTCTCTCCCCTTCTACAGGGTGTTGGGCATGAGGCCGTAGAATGAAGGAGGTAGGACGGGGGGTGATGGGGAGGAGGAAAGGAAAAAGAATCATTCCTCTATCTCTTTGTCGCTCTTGTACCACAAGCCCACAGCGCTGGATCATCTGCACAGTTCACATCCTTTGCTCTGGTGCTCAAACCGCAGAGCTCAGTTGGTAGAAATCTAAATATCAGGTCGACTTAGTCAACTTCATGTTTATCCTTGAGTGCTTAAACTCTGCCCTCTCCTCAGCCCAGCCAAATACATTCATTCATTCAATCGTATTTATTGAGTGCTTACGGTGTGCAGAGCTTCAGGAACTAAGCGCACACCCGTTATTGTGTACCAAGCGCTTGGGAAGTACAAGTTGGCAACACATAGAGACGGTCCCTACCCAACAACGGGCTCACAGTCTAGAAGGGAGAGACAGACAACAAAACAAAAAAGGGGGAGACAGAAAACAAAACAAAACATGTGAACAGGTGTCAAGTCATCAGAATAAATAGAAGTAAAGCTAGATGCACATCATTAACAAAATTAATAGAATAGTAAATATGTACAAGTAAAATAAATAGAGTAATAAACCAGTACCAACATATATAGAGGTGCAGTGGAGAGGGGAAGGAGGTGGGGCGGGGGGGGGGATTGGGAGGAGGAGAGGAAAAAGTGGGCTCAGTCTGGGAAGGCCTCCTGGAGGAGGTGAGCTCTCAGTAGGGCTTTGAAGGGAGGAAGAGAGCTAGCATGGCGGATGTGTGGAGGGAGGGCATTCTAGGCCAGGAAAAGGATATGGGCCGGGGGTTGACGGCGGGAGAGGGGAGAACGAGGTACAGTGAGGAGGTTAGGGGCAGAGGAGCAGAGGGTGCGGGCTGGGCTGTAGAAGGAGAGAAGGGAGGTGAGGTAAGAGGGGCGAGGTGATGGAGAGCCTTGAAGCCGAGGGTGAGGAGTTTTTGCCTGATGCGTAGGTTGACTGGTAGCCACTGGAGATTTTTGAGGAGGGGAGTAACATGCCCAGAGCGTTTCTACACAAAGACGATCCGGGCAGCGGTGTGAAGTATGGATTGAAATAGGGAGAGACAGGAGGATGGGAGATCAGAGAGGAGGCTGAAGCAGTAATCCGGTCGGGATAGGATAAGAGATTGAACGAGTAGGGTAGCGGTTTGGATGGAGAGGAAAGGGCGTATCTTGGCGATGTTGCGGAGGTGAGACCTACAGGTTTTGATGACGGATTGGATGTGAGGGGTGAACGAGAGGGCAGAGTCGAGGATGACACCAAGGTTGCGGGCTTGTGAGATGGGAAGGATGGTAGTGCCATCAACAGTGATGGGAAAGTCAAGGAGAGGGCAAGGTTTGGGAGGGAAGATAAGGAGTTCAGTCTTGGACATGTTGAATTTTAAATGGTGGGCAGACATCCAGATGGCTATGTCCCGAAGACAGGAGGAGATACGAGCCTGGAGGGAGGGAGAGAGAGCAGGGGCAGAGATGTAGGTTTAGGTGTCATCAGCGTAGAGATGATAGTTGAAGCCGTGGGAGCGAATGAGATCACTAAGGGAGTGAGTGTAGATAGGGAACTAAAGGAGACCGAGAACTGACCCTTGAGGAACCCCTACAGTAAGGGGATGGGATGCGGAGGAGGAGCCCGTAAAGGAGACTGAGAATGAACGGCCAGAGAGACAAGAGGATAACCAGGAGAAGACGGAGGCTGTGAAGCCAAGGTTGGAGAACATGTTCATTCATTCATTCATTCATTCAATCGTATTTATTGAGCACTTACTGTGGGCAGAGCACGGTACTAAGAGCTTGGGAATACAAGTTGGCACCATATAGAGGCTGTCCCTACCGAACAGCGGGTTCAAAGTCTAAAAGGGGGAGACAAACAACAAAACAAAACATATTAACAAAATAAAATAAATAGAATAAATATGTAAAAGTAAAATAAATAAAAATAGAGTAATAAATCTGTACAAACATATATAGAGGTGCAGTGGGGAGGGGAAGGAGGTAGGTCGGGGGGGATGGGAGTAGGAGAGGAAAAAGGGGGCTCAGTCTGGGAAGGCCTCCTGGAGGAGGTGAGCTCTCAGTAGGGCTTTGAACGGAGGAAGAGAGCTAGCTTGGCGGATGTGGGGAGGGAGGGCATTCCAGGCCAAGGAGAGGGCGTGAGCCGGGAGTCGACGGCGGGACAGGTGAGAACTAGGCACAGTGAGGAGGTTAGCGGCAAAGGAGCGGAGGGTGCGGGCTGGGCTGTAGAAGGAAAGAAGGGAGGTGAGGTAGGAGGGGGCGAGGTGATGGAGAGCCTTGAAGCCGAGAGTAAGGAGATTTGCCTGATGCGTAGGTTGATTGGTAGCCACTGGAGATTTTTGAGGAGGGGAGCAACATGCCCAAAGCGTTTCTGCACAAAGACGATCCGGGCAGCAGCGTGAAGTATAGATTGAAGTGGAGAGAGACAGGAGGATGGGAGATCAGAGAGGAGGCTGATGCAGTAATCCAATCCGGATAGGATGAGAGACTGAACCAGCAACGTAGCGGTTTGGATGGAGAGGAAAGGGCGGATCATGGCAATGTTGCAGAGGTGAGACCGGCAGGTTTTGTTGACGGATTGGATGTGAGGGGTGAACGAGAGAATGGAGTCGAGGATGACACCAAAGTTGCGGGCTTGTGAGACGCCAAGGATTGTAGTGCCGTCAACAGTGATGGGAAAGTCAGGGAAAGGGCAGGGTTTGGGAGGGAAGATAAGAAGTTCAGTCTTGGACATATTGAGTTTTAGATGGCGGGCAGACATCCAGATGGAGATTTCTTGAAGGCTGGAGGAGATACGAGCCTGGAGAGAGGGAGAGAGAGCAGGGGCAGAGATGTAGATTTGGGTGTCATCAGCGTAGAGATGATAGTTGAAGCCGTGGGAGCGAATGATTTCACCAAGGGAGTGAGTGTAGACAGAGAACAGAAGGCGACCAAGAACTGTCCCTTGAGGAACCCCCACAGTAAGGGGATCGGAGGGGGAGGAGGAGCCCGCAAAGGAGACTGAGAACGAATGGCCGGAGAGATAAGAGGAGAACCAGGAGACGACAGAGTCTGTGAAGCCAAGGTTGGATCGTGTGTTGAGGAGAAGGGGATGGTCCACAGTGTGGAAGACAGCTGAGAGGTCGAGGAGGATTAGGATAGAGTAGGAGTCATTGGATTTCGCAAGCAGGAGTTCATTGGTGACCTTTCAGGGGCAGTATCCGTAGAATGGAAGCCAGATTGGAGGGGGTCGAGAATAGAGCTGGCGTTGAGAAATTCGAGGCAGTGCGTGTTGACGACTCGTTCAAGGAGTTTGGAAAGGAATGGTAGGAGGGAGATAGGGCGATAACCAGAAGGTGAGGTGGGGTCAAGAGAGGGTTTTTTTAGGATGGGAGAGACTTGGGCATGTTTGAAGGCAGGGGAGAAGGAATAAGTGGAGAGTGAATGGTTGAAGATGGAAGTTAAGGTGGGGAGGGGGGAAGGGGAGAGAAATTTCATAAGATGAGAGGGAATGGGGTCAGAATCACTGATGGCCGGAGTAGCACTTGAGAGGAGGGAGGAAATCTCATCTGAGGATACTGCTGGGAAGGAAGGGGTAGTAGCGGAGAAGGTTGAGAGCCAGGGTGTTGGAGATTTAATCAATCAATCAATCGTATTTATTGAGCGCTTACTGTGTGCAGAGCACTGTACTAAGCGCTTGGGAAGTACAAGGTGGCAACATACAGAGACAGTCCCCACCCAACAATGGGCTCACAGTCTAGAAGGGGGAGACAGAGATCAAAACCAAACATATTAACAAAATAAAATAAATAGAATAGATATGTACAAGTAAAATAAATAAATAAATGAATAGAGTAATAGATATGTACAAACATGTATACATATGTACAAGTGCTGTGGGAAAGGGAAGGAGGTAAGACGAGGGGGATGGAGATGGGGACGAGGGAGAGAGGAAGGAGGGAGCTCAGTCTGGGAAGGCCACCTGGAGTAGGTGAGCTCTCAGTAGGATCTTGAAGGGAAGAAGAGAGCTAGCTTGGCGGATGTTGGGAGGGACGGCATTCCAGGCCAGGAAGATGATGTGGGCCGGGGGGTCGACGGCGGGACAGGCGAGAACGAGGCACGGTGAGGAGATTAGCGGCAGAGGAGCGGAAGGTGCGGGCTGGGCTGTAGAAGGAGAGAAGGGAGGTGAGGTAGGAGGGGGCGAGGTGATGGAAAGCCTTGAAGCCGAGGGTGAGGAATTTCTGCCTGATGCGCAGATTGATTGGTAGCCACTGGAGATTTTTGAGGAGTGGAGTAACATGCCCAGTGCGTTTCTGGACAAAGACAATCCGGGCGGCCACATGAAGTATGGATTGAAGTAGGGAGAGACACGAGGATGGGAGATCAGAGAGAAGGCTGATGCAGTAGTCCAGACGGGATAGGATGAGAGCTTGAACGAGCAGGGTAGCGGTTTGGATGGAGAGGAAAGGGCGGATCTTGGCAATGTTGTGGAGCTGAGACCGGCAGGTTTTGGTGACGGCTTGGATGTGAGGGGTGAATGAGAAAGCGGAGTCGAGGATGACACCAAGGTTGCTGGCTTGTGAGATGGGAAGGATGGTAGTGCCGTCAACAGAGATGGGAAAGTGAGGGAGAGGGCAAGGTTTGGGAAGGAAGACAAGGAGTTCAGTCTCTTAGTACAACCCAGCCCACGCACTTTGCACCTCTAATGCCAACCTACTCAGCATACCTTGATCTCGTTAATCTCTTCACCTACCCCTCGCCCACTTCATGCCTCTGGTCTGGAACGTTTCCCTCTTCATATCTGATGGACAATCACTCTTCCCCTTTCAAAGCTTTGGAGACGAGGAAGATGCCCGCAAAAGGAACTCCAAAGCTTTCGCGGTCCAGTCTGCCGTGCAGATGGCCAGAGCCTTCCACAGGACGCAGGACCTGAAGACTAAAAAGCATCACATTCCAGTGGTCGATCGCACTCCTTTAGAACCGCCCCCCGTGGTAGTGGTGGTGATGAGGCCTCCGAAAGTCGGGAAGAGCACTCTGTTACAGTGGCTCATCCGGAACTTCACCCGGCAGAAACTGACGGAAATCCGAGGTCCCGTGACATTTGTGTCAGGTAAAAAATGCCGACTCACTATTATCGATTGCGACTGTGAAATTAACGTCATGATCGATCTGGCCAAAGTGGCTGATTTGTTTCTGATGCTCATCGATGCCAGCTTTGGGTTTGAAATGAATACGTTTGAATTTCTGAACATCTGCCAGGTTCACAGCTTCCCTAAAATCATGGGCGTGCTCACCCACCTGGACACCTTTAAGAATAACAAACAACAAAAGAAGACAAAGAAGAGGTTGAAACACAGGTTCTGGACAGAAGTCTATCCAGGTGTTAAGTTGTTTTACCTGTCCGGGATGGTCCACGGCGAGTATCAAAATCAGGAGATACACAACCTGGGACGTTTTATCACTGTTATGAAGTTTTGGCCGCTTATGTGGAAAACGTCTCACCCGTACATCCTGGCAGACAGGGTGGAATAATAATAATAATAATGATGATGGCATTTGTTAAGCGCTTACTATGTGCAAAGCACTGTTCTAAGGGCTGGGGGGATACAAATTGATCAGGTTGTCCCACGTGGGGCTCACAGTCTTAATCCCCGTTTTACAGATGAGGGAACTGAGGCTCAGAGAAGTGAAGTGACTTGCCCAAGGTCACACAGCAGACATGTGGCGGAGCCGGAATTCGAACCCCTGACCTCTGACTCCAAAGCCCGTGCTCTTTCCACTGAGCCACGCTGCTTCTCTGGAAGACCTGACAAACCCAGAAGACATCCGAATGAATGCCAAATGTGACAGAAGTGTCTGTCTATGGCTACCTGAGAGGAGCACACCTAAAAAATAAAAGCCAAATTCACATGCCAGGGGTAGGGACTTTACTGTGAGCGATGTCACTTTCCTGCCAGACCCTTGCACCCTTCCAGAACAGCAAAAGAAGCGCTGCTTGAACGAGAAGGAGAAACTGGTGTACGCTCCTCTGTCCGGGGGTCGGCGGCGTGTTGTATGATAAAGATGCCGTCTATGTCGACCTTGGAGGCAGCCACGCTTTTCAGGATTAAGAGGAAGAGGTCGGCCCTACCCAAGAACTGGTCCAGAGCCTCATCTCTATGCATTCCACCATTGATGCCAAGATGGCTTCAAGCAAAGTGTCACTTTTCACAGACTCCAAACCACTAGGGTCAGAGGAGGTGGAAAACCAAGGATTGTGAGCCCCTTGCTTGGTAGGGACCGGCTCTATATGTTCCCAACTTGTAGTTCCCAAGCGCTTAGTACAGTGGTCTGCACACAGTAAGCGCTCAATAAATACGATTGAATGAATGAATGAATATCACTTTTGTGGCCTCCTCCGCTTGCTCTGGCCAAGCTACTGAGTCCACTAGATCCGTTGGAACGTCCCAGAGGAGGGAGTGTCATTCATGCCACTCCCATCCGGAGAGGTCGATACGATTACCAATGCGCAACCCTACTAAAGACATATTACTACAAACAAGCGTTAAATTCGCACAGACAGCACATACATTATAATTAAAGGTGATCATGGTTATTTTAATATGTTCTCTGCACGTCCAACAGAATTTCCCATTACCCAAATACCAGTAGTCTCCCTCTTCCACCCTGGCGATGGAAATCGGACAACTGTCATGTATGCTTTCACCACTACCACCCCACCGCCCCCCGCCACCCCGGGTTCATGTGGACAGAACCAATCCCTCTTTACTTGGGTACATCCTGAAAGGAAGGAGGATTCCGATTGATTTCTGGACCCATTCCATCATCCCCACCTCTCTCCCAGGGGGACCACATTCTTGCCATCCTGCACTATCCATAATCCCACTAGGGCCATGGCTCACAGGGGCGGGTTGCCCACAGCGTGACGTACCCTCAGTTTACAGTAATGGGCGGTACACCCGCCGTATAGTACCTGAATGGCCGGCCATGCAACAGAGGCTTGATACAGGCGAACCAGGCTTGCGAGGGGGGGGGGGGGGCGCGGAGGCACTGTGCTTGGCTTACTTCTTCCGTTAGGGTGGCGAGATATGGTAACAGTTCTGAGTCTGGATGCAGGCATTTGACCAGGAGACGTTTCGGGCCCAGAAGGCCAGCTGCCCTGTGAGAATGCCGCCCACGTTTTCGGAGCTTCAGCTGACTAGCATTCTTTTCCATCCTCTGGCGTCCTGCAACATTCCAGCGCTAATTAGTTGCTGGATCTGGCTTTTGTAGTGGAGGTTTCAGTCTCAGGTATCCCATAGGTCTTGTATGTCCGCTTGGTTACATACCCCTAATGCCCTAATGCACTTCTAAACAGCCCAGTGATGTCTCTCTTCTGCTGTTTGGGGGCCCTTGCCGGCTACTGGTTCCCTACCCACCAGGTCCATTGTCACAGGAGCTGGGTCAGGACAGTGGAGCATTTCGGGTGATGGGTTTCTACCCACTGTAGTTCCAACGACCGAAAGATTGAGTCGGTAATCCAAAGAGTCGGGTGAAAAGGCAAGACCCTTCCAGGATGGCTTCCGATATGTATGCGGCTCTGGTCCCTGGCTAATCAATCAATCAATCAATCGTATTTATTGAGCGCTTACTGTGTGCACAGCACTGTACTAAGCGCTTGGGAAGTACAAGTTGGCAACATATAGAGACAGTCCCTACCCAACAGTGGGCTCACAGTCTAAAAGGGGGAGACAGAGAACAAAACCAAATATACTAACATGTATATGTACATGCTATGTACAAGTAAAATAAATAAATAAATAAATAGAGCAATCAATATGTACAAACATATATACATATATACAGGTGCTGTGGGGAAGGGAAGGAGGTAAGATGAGGGGGATGGAGAGGGGGACTAGGGGAAGGAAGTGGCTCAGTCTGGGAAGGCCACCTGGAGGAGGTGAGCTCTCAGTAGGGCCTTGAAGGGAGGAAGAGAGCTAGTTTGGCGGATGGGCAGAGGGAGGGCATTCCAGGCCCGGGGAATGACGTGGGCCGGGGGTCGATGGCGGGACAGGCGAGAACGAGGCACGGTGAGGAGATTATAGGCAGAGGAGTGGAGGGTACGGGGTGGGCTTTAGAAGGAGAGACGAGAGGTGAGGTAGGAGGGGGCGAAGTGATGGAGAGCCTTGAAGCCGAGGGTGAGGAGTTTCTGCCTGATGCACAGATTGATCGGTAGCCACTGGAGATTTTTGAGGAGTGGAGTAACATGCCCAGAGCGTTTCTGGACAAAGACAATCCGGGCAGCCGCATGAAGTATGGATTGAAGTGGGGAGAGACACGAGGATGGGAGATCAGAGAGAAGGCTGGTGCAGTAGTCCAGACGGGATAGGATGAGAGCTTGAACGAGCAGGGTAGCGGTTTGGATGGAGAGGAAAGGGCGGATCTTGGCAATGTTGGGGAGCTGAGACCGGCAGGTTTTGGTAGCCATTGTCCATATTGTCCAGTATTACTTCTACAACTAGTAGGGGCGTGCCGAGTTCCAGGAACCATTTGTGGCGTTCTCTCAGCCCGGGGTGAGGGCGTTCAGCCAATAATCATATTTGTGCCATGGAGGGATGATTCCGAAGGGGCATCTCCCAAGCAGCGTGATGGGTGCCTCTAATGCTCTCTGATCCTCATATCTAGCCGGTTTCCCGGTAATCAGGTTGATGCGCAGCCAGGCCGTTTTCGTGCCCTTGTCATTGGTGATCTGCCACGACATAGTAACACCACGGTGACATTGGTGACATTTGCCTTTGACATCGTGACACTCCAATCATGAGAAGTATCCAGCATGTGGCAGGGCACCTGCACAGTGGTGTTGAATACCATCACAGTCTCCCACGTCCCAGTGTATTCTCTTGCTGCGAATACAGTGACAGGCAACCCTTGCACTTTAGGGGCGGCAGCCCACCACACGTCGGTTCCTCAGGTCAACGGTGCTGGAGTGGTGGTGTCACCTTCCTGCCGGGTAAGGGCCACAGAATGTCCTGTTGTGCGGCCCAGTCCAGTCCTTGACCTCATGCCCCGCAAAGTGGGTCTTCTGATCAGAATCCATGTAGGCTGGCAAGCCCCATCCAGCTCCCACCTGCCCCTCTTCTAGAGTGTGAGACCCCCTTCCTTCTAGACTGTGAGCCCGTTTTTGGGTAGGGACCGTCTCTATATTTTACCGATTTGTACTTCCCAAGCGCTTAGTACAGTGCACACAGTAAGCTCTCAAAAAATACGATTGGTTGAATGAATGAATAACTGCCCTTGTTTAGTAGCAACCTGCATGGCTGCTGCCACCAGGTAGGCGAATGCCACTCCCATACGAGTATACACCGCGGTGACAGCGTATCTCTTTCCCTGGATTTCCCTATGTTGGCCTTAGGGCTGTGAACTCTTTTGTGTACAATGTTTAAAATCTTGCAAGAATTCGCGTACCTCCCTGCGTGTTCCTTCCCATCCCAGTCCCCAGAGGGCTCGATATACGGTCCACAAATCGGTTGCCAAGGTGTCTACATCAGGGGGTGTGGATAGGCGCAACCACACCGCCCTGAGTTCAGCCCATTGGTTGGACTGACGGACCCCTTCTTTATAGAGGAAGGTATCCGTACGGGAGGGGGAGGGGGTGGACGGCAACCGCAGCCCACGTTCTTCGGTTCCCTTTGACTGACTCGTCAGTGTACCATGTGCCAGTTGGCAGCGCACCCTCCCCCTTCTCCACAGGCTAGTTCTCGCAAATCGGTACCAAAAGGTTAGAGGGAGGGGGTCCCTGGTCCTCAAATGTCACCACCCCTAATATACACTCAGGTACTGCCGTTATGAGTACGTGATAGGTGTCGGGGGTCATCCGGCCCACAACCTATCAGAGGGTGGCTCTCACGGTGGAGGTGCTGTGCCCCCCCAAAACCCTTCTATCCACTTAAGGGGGCCCGTGAACTTGCTGGGGTCCCCATGTACCGGGGTGACTTCTGTACCGGTTTTTACCAAGGCGAGAGTGGACTGAATATTTCTGGGACCACAGTAAATGGTCAGGGTAATAAATGGCTTCAGATCCCCTCCGATTGACCTGACCCGAAGCGATGGGTTTTGACAGCAACACTCCCTCTACGTGGTGGGGCGCCAACCGGCGGAACTTACTGCACATCCCGGAATTCAAGGGTGCTACATCGGGGCTTTAATCTCCGACGGAATATATTTGCTGTCTCATTCACAACCTTCTCAATAACACGCGTGCCCCTTCTATATCCACCCAATCTTCTGGTTCAGTGAGTAGCTTGTCAGAGGCGGACCAGGTGTCTTTTGCAGTGGCCACTACCTAATTCATCAGGGAGTGGTTACCCCGGTTGGCCTGACCCACCTTCTACCGCTGCCTGATTTTGGGGTATGTGGCAACTCCAGTTAGTTTAGCTAATTCCGGTGCGCTTAACATAATCCCGTCACCCCCCTGGTCCCAGCATCGTACCATCCAGGACAGCAGCGTTTCTCAAGGCTACTGCCGGTATTACTTGTGGACCTCCATCAATTCTGCCGTGGTATAATCCTGTGCAGTGATGTGGTCTCTGGGTTCGGGGTTCTCTATCCCTTCAGGGCTCAGGATAGTTTTAGTTTCCTGACTGATGAGGTGCCGTACCCTTCCCTTGATGTCTTCTTCTATGATGTTTATCATTTCCTCATTACCCCATTCTTCGTCTGGGTACCAGGCGTAGAGGTCCCATTTGGTGTTCTTTTTAAGTGACCATACCTTGGGACGGCCCATCGGTCGTCCGTTCAGCTTTGCTAGTCTGCACCCCAAGATGACCCCCTTCTTGACTGCTTCTTCAGCGGCCTTATTTGCCGTATGTAGGAGTCCCGCATAAAGCTGTTTTGACTCCCGGTTCTCGCGAGCCACCTTTTCGGCTTCGAGGGCCTTACTTCCACTTTCCAGCTGCATATTCATTTCCTGTTGGCATGCCGCCAGCATCAGCCACCCTAGATTCTCAACAGCTCTCCTCTCTGATTTCGACATCTTATGGATGTCCAGGGCTTGTAGAGAGTTCTCTATGCCCTTTGGTGTCTCCACTAGAGCACCCTATTCCCGGGGGGCGAGGGCGGCAGCTATATCAAGTACTTCAGCTACACCCGTCCACACCCCTGAGTTCCACCCCGAGATCCGAGATCCCGGGCGTCCCGCCTCCTTCTTACCCATGTCTGGGGTTTGGGGCGTTGCCACCCAATCCTGCCGCTTAAGCCAATTGTGAGGAGATGCCCCCAAAGTCAGCTGGGATCATCATCATCATCATCATCATTCGTATTTATTGAGCGCTTACTATGTACAGAGCACTGTACTAAGCGCTTGAGAAGTACAAATTGGCAACATATAGAGACAGTCCCTACCCAACAATGGGCTCACAGTCTAAAAGGGGGAGAAAGAGAACAAAACCAAACATACTAACAAAATAAAATAAATAGAATAGATATGTACAAATAAATAAATAAATAAATAGAGTAATAAATATGTACAAACATATATACATATATAAAGGTGCTGTGGGGAAGGGAAGGAGGTAAGATAGGGGGATGGAGAGGGGGACGAGGGGGAGAGGAAGGAAGGGGCTCAGTCTGGGAAGGCCTCCTGGAGGAGGTGAGCTCTCAGCAGGGCCTTGAAGGGAGGAAGAGAGCTAGCTTGGCGGATGGGCAGAGGGAGGGCATTCCAGGCCCGGGGGAGAACGTGGGACGGGAGTCGATGGCGGGACAGGTGAGAGCGAGGTACGGTGAGGAGATAAGCGACAGAGGAGCGGAGGGTGCGGGGTGGGCTGTAGAAGGAGAGAAGGGAGGTGAGGTAGGAGGGGGCGAGGTGATGGAGAGCCTTGAAGCCCAGGGTGAGGAGTTTCTGCCTGATGCGCAGATTGATTGGCAGCCACTGGAGATTTTTGAGGAGGGGAGTAATATGCCCAGAGCGTTTCTGGACAAAGATAATCCGGGCAGCAGCATGAAGTATGGATTGAAGTGGAGAGAGACACGAGGATGGGAGATCAGAGAGAAGGCTGATGCAGTAGTCCGGACGGGATAGGATGAGAGCTTGAATGAGCAGGGTAGCGGTATGGATGGAGAGGAAAGGGCGGATCTTGGCAATGTTGCGGAGCTGAGACCGGCAGGTTTTGGTGACGGCTTGGATGTGAGGGATGAATGAGAGAGCGGAGTCGAGGATGACACCAAGGTTGCTGGCTTGTGAGACGGGAAGGATGGTAGTGCAGTCAACAGAGATGGGAAAGTCAGGGAGAGGGCAAGGTTTGGGAGGGAAGACAAGGAGTTCAGTCTTCGACATGTTGAGCTTTAGGTGGCGGGCAGACATCCAAATGGAGATGTCCTGAAGACAGGAGGAGATGCGAGCCTGGAGAGAGGGGGAGAGAGCAGGGGCAGAGATGTGTTCCTTAGATCGGGCGACGACGAGCCATCGACCAGAAACGGAGGTTGAGTGATCAGTTCTGCCTCTTTATTGGGTTTACTCACATACCTGTAGTGCAGCAGGCAGGCCAAGCAGGGGATCCGAATCCTAATCAACAGGGCAGTCTCTGTAGGGCTCGGTCTAAACGCCTAAAATTAAAATAGCATCAATGCCTCTTATATACGAAGCCTCCTCGTACTGGTTAGCCCTCCCCATATTCCCAGAATGTCTAACTGATTGGGACAGTTCCCGTTCCGCAACCTTGTAGTGTAGCCGTTCTGTGTCCTTGTTGAGAGTTGCTCAGGGGGTGAATTCACAGATAGGGCAATCTTCCCACAGATGGAAAAGTGGACAAACCCTTGATTCAAGAGTACAGTTTATGTAGTCAGTATGAACAGAGCTTCAACGAATTTGCAATCAGGACAAGTGAGAAGAAGCAGCGTTTCCTAATGGGTAGAGTGTGGGCCTGGGTTTCAAATCGTCATGGTTTCATACCTCGGTTTCACCACATGTCTGCTCTGTGATCTGGGGCAGGGTCGCTTAATTTCTCTGAGCCTCCATTCCCTCAACTGTAAAATGGGGATTGAGATGTGAACCCCACGGGGGACGTGGGCTCTGTCCTATCTGATTAGCTTGCATCTACGCCAGCATTTAGCATAGTGCCTGATATATAGTAAGCGCTTCACAAAGACCATAAGAAAAAGTTACAGTTGGCTGATTGACTGACAGATTGAGTGTCTCAGGTTGTGAAATAGACAAAGGTAAAACCATTCACAGTGGTTAAAGACTGTCGTTCAAAGCAGGAACCGTTGGGACGCTAGGATGCAGGTGCCACTGTTCCCACGGGAACCCTGAGGGCCGGCACCATGGCTGATGCTGCAGGGACCAGGCCCTTGCAACCCAGAAGTCTCAGGAACCACGTGAGGAGAGGGTGCTTGGCTTGTTCAGGGCACGAGGTCCCTAGGTAGGGACCCAAGCCATCCTCCAGGTATCCCCCTAGGAGAAGCTCTTGCTTTATCTACAAGGATGGGGGCCCATCTGGAGAGCTTCTAGGGATCTGAGAGAGAGCGGAGAGGGACTGAGGGCTTCTCTCTGTTCCTTCCTGGCTAACTGAATCCAGGAATCGTAGGGGAAAGAGGGGGCCAGCCTAGCCCCGCAGAGGTCAGCGACCCCTAGCCCAACGCTGCCCCGGTGAGAGTGACCCGGGGTGAGTGGGATGGAGGGATGGGGAGAGACGAGGATGAGAATGGAAGAGATGGAGCCAATCTGGGGCCTACGTCGGGGTTCGGAACAAGGCCCCGGCGCCCAGAGGCGCAGGGGTGCTAGCATGAGGGAAGGTGTTTTCTAGTTCAGTAACCCTTAACCATCACACAGCTCTCCTCCTCCCTCCTCAAACCTCACCACCATGACAACTACCTGCCAGGCTATGGTGCTCCAGCACAGTGTCAGCACTGTGGACAGTCACTTCGTCCTTCACTGGGACCCAGAATCTCTTAAAAATGGTAAATTGCAGGCAGGGCTGAGAGAGTGTGACCAGCTTTGGACAGCCACTGGCACTATCAACAATTCCTCGCTGTAAGAGTTCTTCACAAATGCTGGGAGAAGACAAATAGTGGGAAAGGTTGTAATCCCTGCCCTCATGGGGTTTCCAGCGTACTGGGATAGGATGACGCAGTATGGTTTACTATCAATCAACTAATCTTGAATCATATTTATTGAGAACTTATTGTGTGCACTAAGCACTTGGAGAGTAATAATAATAATGATAGTAATACTTGTTAAGGTCTTACTATGTCCCAAGCACTGTACTAAGCGCTGGGGTAGACACAAGTTGGATACAGTCCTTGTTCCACATTCATTCATTCATTCATTCAAGCGTATTTATTGAGCGCTCACTGTACTAAGCGCTTGGAAAATACAATTCGGCAACAGATAGAGACTACCCCTACCCAGCAATGGGTTCATAGTCTAGAAGGGGGAGACAGACAACAAAACGAAACAAGGAGACAGCCATTAATACCATCAAAATAGATAAATAGAATTATAGATATATATGCATCATTAAGAAAATTAATAGATTAATAAATGTGTACAAACATACATAAGTGCAGTGGGGAGTGGAAGGGAGTAGAGCAGAGGAAGGGAGTGGGGATATAGGGAGTGGAGGAGGAGCAGAAGAAATGGGGAAGCTCAGTCTGGAAAGGCCTCCTGGAGGAGGTGAGCTCTCTACAGGACTTTGAAGAGGGGAAGAGAGATACTTTGGTGGATATGAGGAGGGAGGGAATTCCAGGCCAGATGTAGGACATGGGCCAGAGGTCGATGGCGGGAAAGGCTAGAACGAGGCCCACTGAGGATATTATCAGCAGAGGAGCAGAGTGTGAGGGCTGGGCTGTAGAAGGAGAAAAGGGAGGTGAGGTAGAAGGGGGCAAGGTGATGGAGAGCTTTGAAGCCAATAGTGAGGAGTTTTTGCTTCATGCGAAGTTTGATAGGCAACCACTGGAGATTTTTGAGGAAGTGGGTGACATGCCCAGAATGTGTATGTAGAAAGATAATCCGGGAATCATAGTGAAGTATAGACTGAAGTGGGGAGAGACAGGAGGATGGGAGATCAGAAAGGAAGCTGATGCAGTAATCCAGTCGGGATATCATGAGACACTGTACCAACAACGTAACAGTTTGGATGGAGACGAAGGGCAGATTTTGCCGAAGTTGTGAAGGTGAGACCGGCAGGTTTGGGTGATGGATTGGATGTGTGGGGTGAATGACATAGCGAAGTTAAGGATGACACCAAGGTTGCGGGCTTGTGAGGTGGGAAGGATGGTATTGCCTTCCACAATGACAGAAAATTCAGGGAGAGGACAGAGTTAGAGAGGGAAGATAAGAAGCTCAGTCTTGGACATGTTGAGGTTTAAGTGGCTGGCGGATATCCAGGTGGAGATGTCCTGAAGGCAGGAGGAGATATGAGCCTGGAGGGAGGGAGAGAGAACAGGGGAGGAGATGTAGATTTGGGTGTCATCTGCGTAGAGATGATAGTTGAAGCCTTGGGAGCGAATGAGTTCACCAAGGGATTGGGTATAGATGGAGAGCAGAAGGAGACCAGGAACTGACCCTTGAGGAACCCCTACAGTTAGGGGATGGGAGGAGGAGGAGGAGTCCACGAAGGAGACTGAGAATGAATGGCCAGAGAGATAAGAGGAGAACCAGGAGAGGACGGAGTCCGTGAAGCCAAAGTTGGATAACGTGTTCAGGAGAAGGGTATGGTCGACAATGTCAAAGGCAGCTGAGATGTGGAGGTGGAAAGGATATAGTAGGAGCCATTGGATTTCACAAGGAGGTCATTGGTGACCTTTGAGATGACAGTTTTGGTGGAGTGGAGGGGATGGAAGCCAGATTGGAGGGGGTTCCTGGGAGAGTTGGTGTTGAGGAATTAGAAGCAGAGAGTGTGGATGACTGGCTCCAGGAGTTTGGAAAGGAAGGGTAGGAGTGAGATAGGGCAATAACAGGAAGGGGCAGTGTGGTCAAGAAAGTTTTTTTAGGATGGGGGAGGCGTGGGCCTGGTTGAAGGCAGAGGGGAAGAAGACGTTGGAGTGTGAGTTGTTGAAGATGGAAATAAGGAGCGGAGGATGGAAGGGGTGATAGGTTTTATAAGATGAGAGGGAATGGGGTCCGAATCACAGGTTGAGGGTATGGCACTTGAGAGAAGGGAGGAGATCTCCTCTGAAGATACTGCTGGGAAGGAAGGGAAAGTAGAGGAGAAGGTTTAGAGCAGGAGGGATGGAGAAGGGGGAGGGGTGATTTTGGAGAGTTCAGACCAGATGGTATTAATTTTCATAATGCGGTAAGTGGCCAGATGGTTGTGGGTGAGGGACGGGGGAGGGGGAGGAACAGGGGGCCTGAGGAGAGAGTTAAAGGTCCAGAACTGCTGACAGGGGTGATTGGCATGGGTGTCAATAAGGGAAGAAAAATAGTTTTGCCTGGCAGAGGAGAGGGCAGAGTTAAGGCAGGAAAGGATAAATTTAAAATGAACAAGGGGCACACAGTCTTAAGCCCCATTTTGCAGATGAGGTAACTGAGGCTCAGAGAAGTTAAATGACTTGCCCATCGTCACACAGCAGGCATGAGATGAGGCCAGAATTAAAACCCAGGTCCTCCTGACTCCTTCTGTCTCCCTAGCCCGTGCTCTATCAACTTTATAACGCCATAATAGACACATTCCCTGCCCCTCCTATAAGGAAAAACAGAATGGAAAGATGAATATGCACTTATTGCATGCCATTTTACAGATGAGGAAACTGAGTCCCAGAGAAGTGAAGCGACTTGTCCAAGGTCCTACAGCAACAAGGAGATAGAGGCAGGATTAGAACCGAAGTCGTCTAACTCCCACTAAGCTATGCTTTGGACAGTACAATAGAATAGAGCTGGTAGATGTCTATGATGCCCGGAAGGAGCTCACAGTCAAGAAGATAACTCCTGGGCCCATGCTTCTTCCACTAAATGAGGATGGAAATTAGTTGATTCACGATTGAGCTAAGCCAAGTGGGTTTAGAGGGCTGGAAAATGAATTGGGGTAGCTGATTGGAGGAGGAGGGGATTTTGCAGTGCCCAGAATTCGGAAAGAACTGTGATTTCTCTGATTTTGAGTGGATGAGAGAGGGAATTCCAGGCTTGGGTGGAGACAGGAGAGTCGATTGCGGGTAACAACCAGAAAGTTGCTTTCAGAGCTGAGAAGAAGTGTTGAACAATGGAAAGGGGGTGAAGTGTAGTCATATGGCAGACAGCCTTCAAGCCGATTGTAAATTTTTGTGGTTTGTGAAAAGACACAACCTGTCATGAGAGGAGGTTGAGGAGCGGAAAGATATAGGCTGAGCAATGCTTTAGTAAAGAACTAGATGAATGATGAGGTATGCTTGTGTTTGTGTGTGTACAAGTGTGAATGCAGATACGTGAGCAAATGGAATCAGTTTGCAATATGCGTGGTTTATTTTAATTGTTGTTTTTTGTTTGTTTTATGGTATAGATAAGTGCTTATTATCTGCCAGATACTGTACTAAGTACTGGGGTTGATGCAGGCTAATTAGGTTGGACACAGTCCATGCCCCACATGGTGCTTTCAGTCATAATCCCCAATTTACAGGTGAGGTAACCGAGTGACAGAGAAGGTAAATGATTTGCCTCAGGTCGCACAACAGACAAGGAGTGGAGAGAGGATTAGAATCCTCTCCCCACTGAGTAGATGAATTTATGTGTAAAGGCACTTCTTGTTTAACTGTAAAACCACCGAAAAAATTTCACAAGTCATGTACATATCTTTATGTTCTCTGACTTCTGCTATCCGCTATTCATTTTAGTTTCGGTCTCCTCAAACAAAAATAATTCCCTTGATATTTATTATGTGCTTACTGTGTGCCATGCAAAGTATTAAATGCTGGGAGAGATTCAGGACAATCTGGTAGGACACTCTCCGTGTCTCACAGACTAAGTAGGAGGGGAACAGGTATCAAATCCTCATTTTACTATTGAGAAATCTGAGGCATAAAGTAAGTCACTTTCCCATGGCTATGCAGCCGACAAGTAGTAGTGTTGGGATTAGAACCCAGGTCCTTTGACTCCCAGGCCTGTGTTCATCCCAATAGCACCCTACTTCTATACAGTTCGAAGCTTGGTGGTTCCAGTAGAATGGAAGCTCCTTGGGGGCAGTGATCATATGTACTAATACCGTACTGAAGGTACTGAATAAATAAAATTGATTGACATAATCTTATTCCTTCACCCCCAACATCAATGTATCTAAATTGAAGTCTTCCCTCTTCCTGTGCAGGGAGTCAACATCATTCCCCAGAAATGTCCAATGTCTCCGCGGTGAACTCAAAGATCATTTTGAATTCAATAACTGTCTCCTCTCCATAGAGAATCACCAGCAATAGTCCTGTCAATTCCTTCACTCATCCCATAAATTGACTCTAATTTTGGTCCTTCCCTCATCACATGCAGAAAGTCAATGCTGCCTCTCAAAAATATCCAACGTCTCCACGGTGAGGGAATTCCTCCTGCTGGGTTTCTCGGAGATCAGGGAGCTCAGCTGGTCCATGCCACACTGTTCCTTCTGGTTTTCCTGGCTGCCCTGACGGAGAATATCCTCATCGTCACCGTCACCACCCATGACCAGGTCCTCCACACTCCCATGTCCTTTCTTCCTCAGGAACCTGTCCATCCTCAACCTCTGCCTTATCACCGTCACCGTCCCTAAGTCTGTCGTCATCTCCATGACACATCTTAGATCCATCTCCTTCCTGGGCTGTGTGGCCATGGCCTTTTTGTTTCTGGTTTTCCAGTTTCAGCTCTCCAGAAAGCAGCTGATTGTGTCTCCTTATGACTCTCATTCTCCTCAGGTCACCCCCTCAGTGGAGCTGTGGTAAGATGAGCACAGTTCATTCATTCATTCATTCATTCAATTGTATTTATTGAACGCTTACTGTGTGCAGAACACCGTACTAAGCTCTTGGAAAGTACAAGTCGACAACATACAGAGATGGCCCTTACCCAACAACGGGCTCACAGTCTAGAAGAGGGAGACAGACAACAAAACAAAACATGTAGACGGGTGTGAAAACCGTCAGAATAAATAGAATCATAGCTATATGCACATCATTAACAAAAAATAGAATAGAAAATATGTACAAGTAAAATAAATAGAGTAATAAATCTGTACAAATATACACAAGTGCTGTGGGGAGGGGAAGGAGGTAGAGCGGGGAGGATGGGGAGGAGGAGAGGAAAAAGAGGGCTCAGTCTGGGAAGGCCTCCTGAACTCTCAATAGGGCTTTGAACGGAAGAAGAGAGATAGTTTGGCGGATGTGTGGAGGGAGGACATTCCAGGCCAGGGGAAGGACGTGGGCCAGGGGTCGAAAGCGGGACAGGCAAGAAGGAGGCACAGTGAGGAGGTTAGTGGCAGAGGAGCGGAGGGTGCAGGCTGGGTTGGAGAAGTCGAAAAGGGAGGTGAGGTAGGGAGGGGCAAGCGCTTGGGAAGTACAAGTCGACAGCATATAGAGATGGCCCCTACCCAACAACGGGCTCACAGTCTAGAAGAGGGAGACAGACAACAAATCAAAACATGTAGACAGGTGTCAAAACCGTCAGAATAAATAGAATCATAGCTATATGCACATCATCCCCAAGAGCCTTGAAGCCGAGAGTGAGGAGTTTTTGCTTGATTCGTATGTCCAGAGCGTTTCTGTACAAAGATAATCCGGGTAGCAGAGTGAAGTATAGACTAAAGTGGGGAGAGACAGTAGAATGGGAGATCAGAAAGGAGGCTAATGCAGTAATCCAGTCGGGATAGGATGAGAGATTGAACTAGCAAGGTAGCGGTTTGGATGGAGAGGAAAGGGTGGATCTTGGCGATGTTGTGGAAGTGAGACCGGCAGGTTGTGGTGACAGATTGGATGTGAGCGGTGAACGAGAGAGCAGAGTCGAGGATGACACCAAGTTTGCAGGATTGTGCGACGGGAAGGATGGTGGTGCCGTCTACAGTGATGGGAAAGTCAAGGAGAAGGCAGGGTTTGGGAGGGAAGATAAGGAGCTCAGTCTTGGACATATTGAGTTTTCGATGGCAGGCAGACATACAGATGGAGATGTTCTGAAGGCAGGAGGAGATACGAGCCTGGAGGGTGGGAGAGGGAGCAGGGGTAGAAATGTAGATTTGGGTGTCATCAGCATAGAGATGATAGTTGAAGCCGTGGGAGCGAATGAGTTCACCAAGGGAGTGAGTGTAGATAGAGAACAGAAGGGGACCTAGACCTGACCCTTGAGGGACCCCATGTTCCAGAAATTCAGTGTCCGTGATCTGGTCTTGCCATTTCCCATTGAATCTGGCCCGTAGGTGAAGGTGATGGAAAGACTCAGGGAGCCGTCATGCCGTCTGATGGTTGCTTCACTGGAGGGCAGTGGTCCAAACAGAGAGGTGATTCTGACCGTGTGGGTCAGCTTTGGGATTTTCCAGCTTACAGGTGCCTCCCTCTAATCTTCCTGGAGACCCAAATGGAAAGCATGTACCTTCCCTAGGGATCCTCGTTGGAAAGAGAAGATTCCCTTTTCCACAATGTTCTTATTCTTCGGTCACTGGAAGTCATCAGGAATGGACTCATGGCTGAGATGATTGAAAAAGCCACACTGCTATTAACCAGGCGTGGAGATTTCTCTTTCCTGTTTAGCAAACACTGAACATGTTCGTCTGTCGTCTGTACAGGAGGATGTAGAGTGTAGCCAGAAGAACAGCCCTCTTGGCTGCTCTGACTTCAGGCATCGTCCCGGGGGAACAGTCCGCACACGTGGAGCTGTCTGATCTGCGTGTTTTGTCTGTGCAGGAAAAACACGACCACAAAGAACAGATCCAAGGCAGAGAGCACAACTAATCTTACCAGAGTGAGTGCTGCACTGACAGGGACGTCTGTGCACTATTTAAAATCCAGCGTTATTCAAACCCTGAAACCATTCCGGGGACCTGCCACGAACATCGCATGAACATCGCATCGCACTAACATTGGTGCCACGAACACCAAAGCCTAAGAGGAGATTGAAGATCCAGAAGAGGATACAGGATTTGAGGATGAACTTGGATAACTTCGCTTTAAGCCTCACCCACCAGGATGTCCCTGGGCTCATGATGACAGCCTGATAGACGCTCAGGAGGCAGGTGCTGCAGATGGACAGGCCGCGGGCCACTCGAAAGAGGTACATGACCATTTTGCATCCAAGGTCATCTAGGAAATTTCCAAGCCTCCAAATTTCCATCAGCATTTATGACCCCTCCGAGTGAGAAGAACAATGGTGTTGGCCATGGTCAGGTGAGCAAGAATGAAGTCAGAAGAGCTCAGATGGTGGCTGGCACAGATCCTTTGGATATAAAACAGGAAGAGGAATCCATTCGCTGAAATCCCAATCCCAACCTGTGTCAGAATCACAATCCCAGAGGTGATGTCCATTCACCCAGATTCCCAGGTGGAATTAGAGAAGACCTCCTACAGGGCAACTTTGGGCAAGAGAGTGACTTAGAGTAAGACCGAAAGAGACAGAGAGAGAGAAAGTTAGGGAGATGGGAGAGAGAATGCTCTACAGTGTCACTGAGATCTAAAAACACACATGCATCCCTTAAATTTGATAGGCAAAGAAAGAGGAGAAATGCAAACACTCTTTATTCATGCTCCTGACATAATCTTATTATTTTTCCCAAATTCTGCCACTAGCTTGGAGATCAGCAATGAAGGCAGGTTTGGGTTTGGATTGTTTCTTTCTGGGACCTGATGATTGATCAAGATAATTATTTTTAGCCATTAGTGTCTGTCTCCCCAGTTAGATTGTAAGCTCTTTGAGGGAAGGGTTCCTGTCTACTAGATCTACAGTTCTTTTCCTAAGGTTTAATAACTGCTCTGCCTGGAAAAAGCACTTCAGAATTCTGATTGATTGATTGATAAAAGCTACAATGCGCACGACACCTGGGGTGAGTTAAATGCTAATAATGTCCAGATTCGTCCAGATTCCCAAATTTAATTTTGGCTGTGCTACCAGGCCGGATCACCAGCTGAACTAGGCTTTTCCTTGGAAGATGTGTAAAAGAGAAGGATGTTTTTTACCAAAATTAAAATGAATGAAATGCCAACTTGCTTCATGCAGACTTCAATTCAGTTTTGGACCTTTTCTAACTTGTTGCAAAAGCAGTGTCCTTAATGCTCAACATCTCTGGAGCGAGACCTGAACAATACATTCTCTGACTTGTGCCTTTGTTTTTAATGGTATTTGATAAGTTCTTACTACGTGCCAGGCACTGTCCTAAGGGTTAGAGGAAAAACAAGAGAGGTTGGTCACAGTTCCCATTCTATATGTGGTTCAAAGTCTTAATCCTCACTTTTCAGATGAAGGAACTGAGGCACCGAGAAGTGAAGTGACTCTGCCAGTCACACAGCAGACAGGTGGCAGAGCCAGGAGTAGAGCCTAGGTTCTTCTGACACCCAGGGCAGTGCTGAATCCACTAGGCAGTGTTGCTTCTCTTAACGTTTCAAGTCTAATCACGACGCTCCTTACTGACAATGACACTGATTCTTCAGGCACCAGCATCTGGAGTCTGAGGAGTCATTTACTGGAGATGGTGGGAGATCCTAACTCTTGAATGGGTGCCTTTGTGAGAGTGAACTAGTGACTAGTTCATGACTAGTGTGTAAAGATGCAGCATGGCATAATGGATAGACCACTGGCCTGGTAGTAAAGGGGCTTACGTTCTTAACCTGGCTCCACCACCTATCTTCTGTGGGACTTTGGGCAAGTCAATTCACTTCTCTGTGCCTCAGTTACCTCATCTGTAAAATGGGGATTTAACACTTGTTCTCCTTTCCTCTTAGAATGTGAGCCCCTTGGGGGAACATGAAATAGGTCCAATCTGATTATCTTGTATTGACCCTTGTGTTTAGTTCAGTGCCTTGGCACACAGTACGTGCTTAACAAATAACATGAAAAAGATATAGCCTAGGAATATTCTTGTGGCAATCATCGGGGGAGCCTGGATGAATGTATTCTATCTGGAGGATTGAGGTGGAAGAGGAAGAGCTAATAAGAGATTTAAGTGGAGAGGGAGATTAGTGTTGCAATCGAGGTTAGGTAAATCACTCCCTGAGTCAGCTCTGCCTCATTGATAATCATAATAATAATCGTGGTGTTGGCCAACAGCATATGGGCCAAACACTGTGCTAAATGCTGTGGTAGATACAAGACCATCTGGTCGGACCAAGTCCCATACAGGGCTCACAGTTTAAGAGGGAGGAAGAACTGATATTTAATTCTCACTTTACAGATGAGGAAAGTAAGACACAGAGAAGTTAAGTTACTTGACCAAGCTCACGTGACATGCAACTGTTGTAACTGAGTGGAAAACACGAGTCTCCCGACTCCCAACCTTGTGGTCCTTCCAATACAGGGTTACCCAGAAATTCATTAGAACAAGGAGCTGAGGCATTCACGTGCTAGACCTAAACCCTTCCATTTCATTCCCCCAACCTCATCCTTCTTGACCCCTCCAAGCCAAAGTCTGGAGTCACAAGCCCTTCTTAAGCCTCCATTATTCCAGTGTCCATCTATTTCCAAACACATCCCCGGCCCAGCACACAGTTTCAGTCTCTGTGGGACTCTTCCCCTTCCAGCCTCCTGTTCCTGAAACCCTGTAGATAGACAGAAAGATGACTCTATCCTGCTCACCTACCTCCAATTCCTCCGTGGATGAAAAGGCCAGCTCTCTTACAATCTGAATCCGGCGGAACAAGGAGGAGGAAAGCAGTTATCAAATGGTTTTCCTCATCACCACTCTCCCTCTGGGGTGGATTAGTGTGCGGGGTTCAGTGAGTTTGTCACTGAGCATTATCTGCTCTGACATACTGCCTGGGAAGTATCTGGTCATGGTTCCCCTCCCTGCTGCCCCCCAATCTGAGATTTGATGATCCCGGAGCTTTCTGCACAATACATAAAGGTTAATTAGCTTACGGGACACGTCCTGGAAGAGACAGTACAAGGCCCAATCCTGCGGGTCATGTGAGTGACGAATAAAAAAATAATCAAAGCTGCTTAACCGGCTATTGGCAGCTAGAAGCAATACAAATTCCTAGCCTAATTTTGATAGTTTATTTTTACTGACTGTCCTTGGATTGACCGGCTGTTGATACTACTATGTCACCGACGAATATCATTCCCTTCACGTGTGTCCAACAGGAGGGGTGGGTGAAGGTGGTGCTTGGCACATGATAAGTGCTTAACAAATACTATAAAGATTATTATCATTGTTAATACAAGGCTCAGAAGCTGCAGACCGATACCAACCTCTGACCTCTGCCTATTGAATACAAATGTTGGGGTTTGCCTCTGTCTGTGGGCCCTTTGGAGGGGAATTGAAGTGTTTGTTAAGTGCTTATTATGTGACAGGCACTGTACTAAGTGCTGGGATAGATACAAGCTAATCAAGTTAGACACAGTTCATGTCCCACATGGGGCTCCCACTCTTCATCCCCATTTTACAGATGAGGGAACTGAGGCCCAGAGAAGTGATGTGACTTGTCCAAGGTCACACAGCACATACGAGGTGGAGCAGGGATTTCAATCCAGGTCCTTCTGACTTCCAGGCCTGTGATGTAACTACTAGGCCACGCTGCTTCTCTGGAGTTGAATCGGGGGAGTGAACCCTCAGGTATACTCTTGGAGGTGGGATGCTTGCGGAAGGGGTTTCAGACTTGGGTTGATCTTATCGGGACTCCAGCCCTACCATGTTGCTGCCTGTGGGCACTAAGCTGATTGCTGCCCCTCAGTTCATCAATTATAAAAGTGCAAAAGATTATAAAATTGCTAATTATTGTAGCACTGATTTTTATCCTATCATAGGCTTGCTATGACATTTACAAAGTAAAATGCCTCCTCTTCTTTTCAGCATGAGTCATTCGATCAGTGGTATTTACTGAGCACTTGCTGTGTGCAGAGTGCTGTACTAAGCCCTCGGGAGAATACAAGAGTTGGCTGACATTTTTCCTGCCCACATCAAGCTTACAGTGTAAAGATGATATAGGAGATCAATGACAGGAAACCAAGCCCAAGACTTCTTTCTTCATCATTTCTTCTTTAGCTTGTTGTTCACAATGAGACCCACTTAACCTCCAGCGGATAGGAGAACCAAGAGAGCACAGTGTCAGTGAAACCAAGGTTGGATAAAATTTCACGAAGAAGGGAGTGGTCCACATTGTAGAAAGGAGCTAAGAGGTCTTGGAGGATTAAGATAGAGTAAAGGGCATCAGATTTGGCAAGAAGAAGGGGCACTGGTTGCCTTAAAGAGGACTGTTTCTGTGGCGTGGAAGTCAGATTGGAAGGAGAGAGCTGGAGAAGAGGAAGTGAAGACTGCAGGAGCAAACAACTCCTGCAAGGAGTATGGAGAGGAATGCTAGGACAGAGTTGGGGTGATAGATAACTGGAGGGAGCCATGGGATCAAGAGCAGGTTTTTCAAGGATAGGGATACATTAGCATGTTTGACAGCAATGGGGAAAAGGCCACTGGAGTGTGAACAGCTAAAGATGGTTGTCAGGGAAGAAAAAAGGGAGGGGCAAGTGCTTTGATAAAATATTATGGGATGGCGTCAGAGGTCCGACTGTGAACCCCATGTGGGGCAGGGACTGTGTTCAAAACAATTACCTTGTCTCTACCCCAGCGCTTAAACAGTTCCTGCCAGATTATAACTGCTGAACAAATTATTATTAATATCATTAAGTGCTATCGAGTCGTTTCTGATTCACAGTGACTCCATGGAAATACTTTCTTAAGAACATCCTGTACTCTGCCATAGTCTGCAACCTTTCCAGCGGTTTTTCCGTTATCGTTGCTATGGTTTCTATCCATCTAGCTGCTGGTTTGCCTCTTTCTCATTTTCCCTGGATATTTCCTAGCATTAGTGTCTCCTCCAGAGAATTAATTCTCCTGATTATGTGTCCAAAATATGCTACTCTAAGTCGCTTTGTTTGGCCTTCCGAAGACCACTTTGGCTTAATTTGTTCTAAAGTCCATTTGCTTGATTTTCGGGCAGTCCATTGTATTCGCAAAACCCTTTTACAACACCACATTTCAAAAGAATTGATGTTCTTTCTATCCTTATTTTCACTGTCCAGCTTTCAGATCCGTACATTGTCACTGGACACACGATGGAATTGACAATTTGTATTTTTGTGGCAATTGTTACATCAGCACATTTCATGACATCAAAGAAAAATGCCTCACTATTGGCTTCAAAGCTCTCCATCACCTCACCCCTTCTTACCTCACCTCCCTTCTCTCCTTCTGCATCCCAGCCCACACACTCCACTCCTCTGGTGCTAACCTTCTCACTGTGCCTCAATTTTGCCTGTCCCACTAATGACCCCGGACCACATCCTACCTCTGGCCTGGAATGCCCTCCCTCCTCAAATCCACCAAGAAATCACTCTTCCCCACTTCAAAGCCCTACTGAAGGCATACCTCCTCCAAGAGGCCTTCACAGACTAAGCCCCCCTTTTCCTCAGGTTGCCCGCTCTTCCACATCACTTCGAACCACTCCCTTTGCTCCTCCCCCCCCCATCCCACAGCACGTATGTATATATGTATATATCTAAAATTGTATTTATTTATACTGATGCCTGTTTATTTGTTTTGATATCTGTCTCCCCTCCTCTAGACTGTAAGCCCGGGGTGGACAGGGATTGTCTTTCTTTATTTCTGAATTGTACTTTCAAAGCTCTTAGTACAGTGCTCTGCAAAGAGTAAGCGATCAATAAATATGATTGAATGAATGAATGAATGAATGACTTTTTCCAGGCTGAACAAATACCACGATTAATTAATTAATCAACTCCCAGGACCAATCTTTGGGGCATAAATATCAATCAATCTCCACTACCCTAGCCTGAATTAGGCTGCTCTCTTTGTACTTAGTCTGTGAGCCCCATGTGGGACCTGATTATCACATATTTACCTCAGTGTGTAGTATAGTGCTTAACCCCTAATAAGTATTTAAAAAACTAATATTATTGTTAATATTGTCATTAAAATTATTATTATTACTTAAACTGTGGACCCCAGATGGGACCTGATTAGCTTCTATCTTCCTCAGCACTTAATACAGTGCTTGACAAATAGTGAGCACTTAACCAAATTTTTTTAAATTATAATTATTATCTTTCTAAGATTGATGCCAGGTTGCTGGTGACAGTGGTCCTCAGTCCAGATGGGCACAGTCTAAATAGTAGTGAGAGACCCCAAACTTTCCAGCTTGTCAGGGAGGATAAGAAGGAATCCAAGGGCTGAGGAAATCCTAGATGAACTATTTATTATCTTACCTTCTCTTCCCCTGGCAATGCTTTGTTGCCTAATTGAACCTCCTGGCTTTTCAGAGGCCTTCCTCAATTAAACCCTTTTTTCCCCAGCTCCCTCTCCTTTCTGTATCCCCTATGCACTTGAATTTGTTACCTTTGGGCAGTTGACATTTGCCCCACCCTCAACCGCACAGCACTTTTGTACATATCTTTAAATTATATGTTATAAATGATATATTCATATTAAGTCTGTCTCTTATCTCTGGACTGTAAACCACTGTGGTTAGGGAACATGCCTGCCAATTCTGTTGTATTGTACTCTCCCAAGTGCTAAGTACTGCACATAGCAAGTGCTCAAGAATTCTCATTGGTTGATTGATTCTGGGCTCTGAGTTCATGGACACCTCTTAACTCTCCTTATCTCCATCCTATCTCTTATCCCCATTCCTCCCTAAAAACAAGTCTCCAGAAAGGCAAATCCCACTGTCTTGTCCAGTGGATTCAATTAGGCTCTAAAAACCCCAGGCCATCCCTAGGGCTACTTCCTTGGAGGCCTGGGATTAAAGTGTCCAGAAACACTATGTAAGAGGTCTGATTCTCAGTGATTAGGATCTTCTCCCTCAGAGAGCTTTAGAGACTAAACAAGCAGGTTCGTCTGTAGCCTGAACAAGTCATCCAGGTCTTGGGAGTTTTTCTATCTTGGCAAATTGATGGAGAAGGCCGGTCTCCATTCCCATTGATTTCCATCCTCCCTGCTCCGATGGCTTTAAATCACCTATATTTTCCACACTCCACATCTATTATCCCGATGATGCCGATAGGGTCACTGAGGGAATGGAAGAGGAAGAGACCTGTGAGTTGAAGAACTCAGTACCCCGGAAGGTAAAAGGGGGTTAGAAAAAGACTTGGGTTCACCAATGCTACTGGTTTCCTAGAGATGAAGATGTCAGTATGTCCTGTCAGGCAAGCTCATCACTTCCTGTTTCCTATTGGGGCTCGATTATGTACAGACAGGTGGGGAACAAAATGAGAAATTTCCCGTTCATTTGTTTGTTTGTGAGGTGGTCCAGAGAGTCTTTCAGATCCAAGGATGAAGCCTAGGGAGACATAAGTCCATAAGAAGTGACTGAATGAGAGGATTGCCCATTCAGCCCAGATCTATGTCTCTTTTTTTAGCATTTTGTTAATCAATCGATCAGTGATATTTATTGAGCGCTTACTATGTGAAGAGACCTTTCTTAAGCACTTACTTTGTGCCAGGCCCTGTACTAAGTGCTGGGATAGATACTAGTCGAATCGTGTTGGACTTAGTCCAGGTCCCACATGGGCTAACAGTCTTAATGCCCATTGTACAGATGAGGAAACTGAGGCACGGAGAAGTGAAATGACTGGACCAAGGTCATAGAGCAGACATGTGGTGGAGCTGGGATTATAATCCAGGTATCCTGAGTTCCAGACCCATGGAATTTCCACCAAGCCACGTTGCTTCCGCTGGATGTAACAACAACACACTTTGGGGAACACCTGGAACGTGGACTGTAGGGCCTCTACCCTACACTTTAAGATAGTGGGAGAAGCATGGCTTAGTGGAAAGTCAGGGTCTGGGAGTCAGAGGACCTGAGTTCTAATCCTGAGTCTGTCACTTATCTGGTGTGTGACCTTGGACAAGTCATTTAACTTCCCTGTTCTAAGTTTCCTCATATGTAAAATGGGGATTCAATGCCTGTCCATCATCCTCACCCCTCGAAGCAACCTCTAGTCCATCCAAGTAGCCAAATGGGATCGTGGGACATTGTGTCCCCTTGCTTTAGAGAAGCAGTGTGGCTCATTGGAAAGAGCACGGGCCTTGGAGTCAGAGGTCATGGGTTCGAGTCCCGACTCTGCCACATGTCCGCTGTGTGACCTTGGGCAAGTCACCTAACTTCTCTGAGCCTCAGTTCCCTCGTCTGTAAAATGGGGATTAAGACTGTGAGCCCCACGTGGGACAACTTGATCACCTTGCATCCCCCCAGCGCTAAGAACAGTGCTCTGCACATAGTAAGCGCTTAACAAATGCCATTATTATTATTATTATTTCACACACACCCCCACCATAAGCGAACTTCTTTGTGGAGCCCTCACTCCCTCTTTCCCGGACCGGACATGACTGATTCCCCCCGCCCCCCTCCCCGGGGAAAAAGGCCCTTGTTCTCAAGCGTTACTTTAACGACAACCCCATTCGCAACTACTCAGCCCACCCATGCTGTTTGGCTGTGTACTCCTCTTCCTAGGCGTTTCCTCTCCCTTGAACCCCCATAACCCCCAGAACTGCCATCCATAGGACTAAATAATCCACCACCTCAGATGAATTTCTGCCAAGAGCCCCTGGACTCTCCTTGCCATTAGCCTTTTTTATTTGATTTGACTAACCCATGGACAATTCATTCTTCTGCTGTGGGCATCATCTGACTATTTTATGGTTGCTTCTGCATGTTAATCGTTAACTTCTCTCTATGATGTCATCATCTGCTTATTTCGTCATTACTATCGCATGTTAATTGTTAACTGCTCTCTCTGATGTCCTCATCTACCTATTTTATTATTGCTACTGCATTTTAATTTTTAACTGTTCGCTGTGCTGTCATTTACCTTGCTGACCTCACCATGAACTATCAATTCCCCTGCTCCCATCTGCCCTTCCCAGTCCTCACATTCCCCGTCCCTCTCCCACCCAGCTCTTTCACTCCCTTCACCCTTCCCCCAATCCTCTCCCCACCCCCTCCCCAGAATCCCTTTGTACCAGCGCCAACTCTTAACCCTCAACCCCTCAACCCCTCCCTTTCAGCGCGTGGCTCTGTGGAAAGATGTGAGAAGCAGCGTGGCTCCGTGGAAAAAGCCCGGGCTTTGGAGTCAGACGTCATGAGTTCAAATCCCGGCTCTGCAAACTGTCAACTGTGTGACTTTGGGCAAGTCACTTCACTTCTCTGTGCCTCAGTTACTTCATCTGCAAAATGGGGACTAAGATCGTGAGCCCCACGTGGGACAACCTGACCACCTTGTTTTCCCCCAGCGCTTAGAACAGTGCTTGGCACACAGTAAGCGCTTAACAAATACCATTATTATTATTATTATTATTATTATTATTATTATTATTATTATTATTATTATTATTATTTCAACCTCTTTCCTCCCCTCCTCCCCGCCCCCGCCCCATTCCAATTCTCCTTTCTCATCGCCACCCCCAATTTCCCTTCTCCACGCCCAGGCCCCCGCCAACTCATTCCAATCCAAACCCGCCCTTCCCCTCACACACTTCCCCCTCCCTCCCTTCCCTCCATAGCTGCTGCCAAGTGTGATCTATGGAACCACCGCTCCATAGGCAAACTCCCTTTCATCTCTGACCTGTTCCTTTCCCGCTCTCTCCTCCTCTTCGCCCTTACCGAAACAGGGCTCACCCCGGATGACACGATCTCTTCTGCTGCTCTCTCCACCGGAGGCCTCTTCTTCTCCCACTCCCCCAGACTCACCGGAAAAGACTCCACAATGTCGCTTTCGCACTACCCCTCTTCCCCATTCACCTTCCTTGCACTCAATCAATCAATCAATCGTATTTATTGAGCGCTTACTGTGTGCAGATCACTCTGCTAAGCGCTTGGGAAGTACAAGTTGGCAACATATAGAGACAGTCCTTACCCAACAGTGGGCTCACAATCTAGAAGGGGGAGACAGAGAACAAAACCAAACATATTAACAAAATAAAATAAATAGAATAGATATGTACAAGTAAAATAAATAAATAGGGTAATAAATATGTACAAACATATATACATATATACAGGTGCTACGGGGAAGGGAAGGAGGTAAGATGGTGGGGATGGAGAGGGGTCGAGGGGGAGAGGAAGGAGGGGGCTCAGTCTGGGAAGGTTTCCTGGTGGAGGTGAGCTCTCAGTAGGGCCTTGAAGGGAGGAAGACAGCTAGCTTGGCGGATGTGGGGAGGGAGGGCATTCCAGGCCAGGGGGGATGACGTGGGCCGGGGGTCGACGGCGGGACAGGCGAGAACGAGGCACGGTGAGGAGATTAGCGGCAGAGCAGAGGAGGATGCGGGCTGGGCTGTAGAAGGAGCCCACTCCTTTGAAGCCCATATTATATGCCTCTACCACACCCTCCAGATTCTTGTACACATCATCTACCGCCCCCGTGGCCCCACCTCCAAACTGTTTGAACGATTTCGACCCCTTTCTCACCTTCCTTCTCTCCTTTTCCATGCCCACTCTGATCCTCGGAGACTTCAACATCCACATGGATGTCCCTGGTGACTCTTCTGCCGCGGGCCTTCTATCTCTCCTTGATGTTGCCAACCTCCTGCTCCACCCCACCTCGCCCACTCACCACCTTGGTCACACTCTCGACCTCATCATCTTCTATCGCTGCACTATCTCCTCCCTCACCAACTCCAAAATCCCTCTCTCTGATCATAACCTTCTCACCTGCCTCCTCACTCACACTCCTCCCCCCAGTAAATCTATATTACTACCTCACAGAGACCTCCGCTCTCTCGATCCCGTCCATCTCTCTCAGCGCATCACACCCCACCTCACCTCCCTATCCTCTCTACCCACTCTTGATGACCAGATTACTGCTCTCAACTCCACCCTCTCTACTCAACTTAACTCACTCGCTCCCCTTTCCCTTTGCCGCTCTAGTACCACTAACCCACAGCCTTGGATCACTGCCACTGTCTGTCTCCTTTGCTCTTATGCTCAGCTGCTGAACGCTGCTGGCGAAAGTCTAAAACACCAAGCCAAACTTGTTCACTTTAAATTCATCCTTTCCTGCCTTAACTCTGCCCTCTCCTCTGCCAGGCAAAACTATTTTTCTCCCGTTATTGACAACCATGCCCATCATCCCCGTCAGCTCTTCCATACATTTAACTCAACTCCCTTCTCAGGCCCCCTGTTCCTCCTTCTCCTCCTTCCATCACCCCCAACGATCTGGCCTCCTACTTCATTAATAAAATTAAATCCATCAGGTCTGAGCTCCCCAAAGTCACTCCTCCACCTTCTCCAACGCCCTGGCTCCCAACTCTCTCCGCTACTCTCCCATCCTTCCCAACAGTATCTTCAGGTGAGATCTCCTCCCTCCTCTCAGGGGCTACCCATCCACCAGTGCTTCGGACCCCATTCCCTCTCATATTATGAAAACTCTCACCTCTTCCCTCCTCCCCTCCTTAACTTCCATCTTCAACCGCTCACTCTGCACTGGTTCCTTCCCCACTGCCTTCAAACATGCCCACGTCTCCCCCATCCTAAAAAGGCCCTCTCATGACCCCACTGCCCCTCCTAGCTATCGCCCTATCTCCCTCCTATCCTTCCTTTCGAAAGTCCTGGAATGAGTCGTTAACACTCGCTGCTTCGAATTCCTCACATCCAACTTTCTCTTAGACCCCCTCCAATCTGGCTTCTGTCCCCTACACTTCACTGAAACTCCCCTCTCAAAGCTCACCAATGACTTCCTTCTTGCCAGATCCATTTCTCCTACTGTAACCTAATCCTCCTCCACCTCTCAGCTGCCTTCGACACTGTGAATCACCCCGTTCTCCTCAACACAGTATCCAACCTTGGAGTCACAGACTCCGCACTCTCCTGGTTCTCCTCTTATGTCTCCGGCCATTCAATCTCAGTATCTTTTGCGGGCTCCTCCTCCACCTCCCATCCCCTTACTGTAGGGGTTCCTCAAGGGTCAGTTCTTGGTCCCCTTTTGTTCTCTATCTACACTCACTCCCTTTGGTGAACTCATTCGCTCCCACGGCTTCAAATATTTTCTCTACGCTCATGACACCCAAATTTACATCTCTGCCCCTGCTCTCTCTCCCTCCCTCCAGGCTCGTATCTGCTCCTGCCTTCAGAACATCTCCATCTGGATGTCTGCCCGCCATCTAAACCTCAATACGTCCAAGACTGAGCTCCTTATCTTCCCTCCCAAATCCTGTCCTCTCCCTGACTTTCTCTTCACTGTAGACAGCACTACCACCCTTCACGTCTCACAAGCCCGCAACATTGGTGTCATCCTCGACTCGGCTATCTCATTCACCCCACACATCCAATCCGTCACCAAAATCTGCCGGTCTCACCTCCACAACATCGCCAAATTCCGCCCTTTCCTCTCCATGCAAACCGCTACCTTGCTGGTTCAATCTCTCATCCTATCCCGACTGGATTACTTCATCAGCCTCTTTTCTGAACTCCCATCCTCCTGTCTCTCCCCACTTCAGTCTATACTTCACTCTGCCGTCCGGATTATTTTTGTACAGAAACGCTCTGGGCATGCAAATCAAGCAAAAACTTCTCACTCTCGGCTTCGATCACCATCACCTCACCCCCTCCTACCTCGCCTCCCTTCTCTCCTTCTCCAGCCCAGCCCGCACCCTCCGTTCCTCTGCCACTAACCTCCTCATTGTGCCTCATTCTCGCCTGTCCCGCTGTCGACCCCTGGCCCACGTTCTTCCCCTGGCCTGGAATGTCCTCCCTCCACACATCTGCCAAGCTAGCTCTCTTCCTCCCGTCCAAGCCCTATTGAGAGCTCACGTCTCATCTCTACACGTCTAAATCTCCTCAGCGGCCTTCCCGGACTAAGCTCCCCTTTCTAGTTTCCCCACTCCCTTCTGAGTCACCCCGACTTCCTTTCTTTGTTCTTCCCCTGTCCCAGCCCCACAGCACTTACATACATATATTTAATTTATGTAATTAATTTATTTATATTAAGGTCTGTCCCCTTCTAGACGGTAAGTTGGTTGTGGGCAGGAAATGTGTGTTTACTGTTGTACTGTACTCTCCCAAGCGCTTAGTACAGTGCTTTGCACACGGTAAGCACTCATTCCTCAAGGGTCAGTTCTTGGTGCCCTTCTGTGCTCTATCTACACTCAATCCCTTGGTGAACTCATTCGCTCCCACGGCTTCAACTATCATCTCTACGCTGATGACACCCAAATCTACATCTCTGCCCTTGCTCTGCATCCCTCCCTTCAGGCTCGTGTCTCCTCCTGCCTTCAGGACATCTCCATCTGGATGTCTGCCTGCCATCTAAAACTCAATATGTCCAAGACTGAATTCCTTATCTTCCCTCCCAAACCCTGCCTTCTCCCTAACTTTGTAGACGGCACCACCATCCTTGCCATCTCACAAGTCCAGAAACTTGGTGTCATCCTCGACTTTGCTCTCTCGTTCACTGCTCACATCCAATCCGTCACCAAAACCTGCCGGTCTCACCTCCACAACATCGCCAAGATCCGCCCATTCCTCTCCATCCAATCCGCTACCCTGCTGGCTCAGTCTCTCGTCCTATCCCGACTGGATTACTTTATCAGCCTCCTCTCTAATCTCCCATCCTCCTGTCTCTCCCCACTTCAATCTATACTTCACGCTGCTGGCCGGATCACCTTTATGCAGGCACGCGCTGGGCATGTTACTCCCCTCCTCAAAAATCTCCAGTGGCTACCATCAGGCAAAACTCGTCATTCTCGGCTTCAAGGCTCTCCATCACCTCGCCCCTTCCTACCTCACTTCCCTTCTTTCCTTCTACAGCCCAGCCTGCACCCTCTGCTCCTCTGCCACTAACCTCCTCACTGTGCCTCGTTCTTGCCTGTTCCACCGTCGACCACCGACCCACGTCCTCTCCCTGGCCTGGAATGCCCTCCCTCCGCACATCCATCAGCTAGTTCTCTTCCTCCCTTCAAAGCCCTACTGAGAGCTCACCTCCTCCAGGAGGCCTTCCCAGACTGAGCCCCCTCTTTCCTCTCCCACTCCCAATCCCCCCGCCCTACCTCCTTCCCCTCGCCGCATCACCTGCATAAATGCTTCTACAGATGTATTACTCTGCTTATTTTACTTTTACATATTTACTATTCTATTTATTTTGTTAATGACACCAAAGGGTACTAGGGTAGGGAGCACAGCGGGGCTGTGGGCAGGGAGCACGGATGGTGCGATGGAGCGGGAGGGGCAGTGGTGGGTAGGAAGCATGGTTGGGTGATTGGTAGGGGACCCCGTAAGGTGCCGGGGAGGGGTCATAGATGGACGATGTGGGTAAGGAGCACAGAGGAGCAATGGGTAGATAAACATCTCTCCAAGTGTTTAATGCAGTGTCCTGGACAATGTGAATGCTTTATAAATAATTTCATTTCTCATACCTGGAGATGGGTGAAATGTGTGTGTGTGTTGGGGGGGGGTGCAGGGCTGGAGACACTGTGGAGGAGTAAGTAGCACAAAGATTTAGGGTCAGACTGAACAGGAAGACCTTGGTGCTACTGGGTCGCCTGACGGAAGACAGTCCCATCGTCTCTGACTTCTTCTCCTGCTTCCCTCCTCCCCCAGTCCAGCCCACAGTGAAGGTCTCCTAGGCAAAGGCAAAGTCCCTGGAACGACACCAGATGCTCGTCTGCTCCGTGACGTGGTTCTACCCAGAAGACACCCAAGTCCAGTGGTTGCGGAATGGACAGGAGCAGAAGGAAGGGGTCGTGCAGACGGATCTGATGCATCAAGGGGCCTGGACCTTCCAGGTCCTGGTGATGCTGGAAATGACCCCCAAGAACGGAGATGTCTACGCCTGCCACGTGGAGCACCGCAACCTGCAGCACCCCGTCACCGTGGAGTGGAGTGACAGGCGGCCCCTGCCCCACCTGCCCCCAATTCCACCTCCTGTGGCCGGTGTCCCTCCTTGACCGTCTGTGTCCGGGGTTTTTGCCCCGGCATGACATCCAGCACTATCGATTTCATCACTATGGAGATTTGGGAGCTCCTAGCCCCTCCGATGGAGATCAGAGGACCCTGCCACACACCCCTCAAGGCCGTGGGCACATCTTTAGGGGACTTGGGGGTGTTGATCTGGGAGATGGGAGATTCCCCACAAGGAGACGTTGCCCTGGGCCCTAGTTCCTGGACTTCTACCCTTCCCAAGCTGGTTGAGAGCAGAAACCCAAGCTCCTTCGTGCCCTTCTACCTCTCACTTAGATGGGGACCCTGGGGAGGAGGCTGACCTTTGACCCCAGTCCAAGTTTCAAGAAGTAACCAGGCTACCTACCGGCCTCTTTGTTCCCCATCCCTCAGGCTGGCCACTAATGTCCCTGGAGAGGACTCTGCAGGCTGATCCCGTGTGACCTATCCTCCTCAGGGGCCCAGTTTGAATCCTCCTGGAGCAAGATGCTGAGCGGAGTTGGGGGTTTGGTGCTGGGCCTCATCTTCTTCGCTGTGGGACTCACCGTCCACTTCAAGGACCGGAAAGGTCTGGGGATGGGAGCAGGGGCTCTCCCTGTGTCTCCCCAACTGTCTCCAGTGGGACTGGGGCTCAGGGAGTCGGGGGCCTCTTTGCCAGGGTTTAGGCTCCCCTCATCTCTTATCAGGGGAATCCAAACTCGGGGATCATGGGAGCCCCTGGGGAATCAAAGTCTCTCCAGGCAGTGGCAGCAAGTCTGAGAGCAGTGACAGAGCTCAGGTCCGGTGTGGAGGATTAATAGCAGGCGGGAGGACTCCTGGTTCGTGGGATGTCCCACACGATTCCTCTTATCTCAGGGTGGACGCATCCCAAGCCATCGCATTAAGCGACCTTGTCCCTCTTCCTCTCCTGAGCTGCTGTACCCACCCACATAGGGGAGCCCCTGGTCTTCTGGAGAGGAAGGGAGAGAGGAAAGGTGTGGGGTCCTAGCTGTTCCTGCCCAGACCTATCAGGTCTCTCCTTTCCAGGACACCGTGCCCTTAGCCCACAGGTAAGGTCCTTGCCCCTTCCTTTCCCTGTGCAAAGGGAGGACATGCCTATCTAAGCTTTGACCTCTTGTGATCATCCAGAGAGGAAGGGAGGGGTGTGGGGGCTGGGGGCTCTGAATTTCCCCGGCAAAGTTGTTCCTCCACCAGCTCCAGCTCCCTTCTCCCCAACCCCTTGAAAATAATAATAAAAATAATAATAGAAATGACATTTGTTTAGCGCTTACTATGTGCAAAGCACTACTCCAAGCGCTGGGGAGGATACAAGGTGATCAGATTGTCCCACGTAGGGCTCACAGTCTTCATCCCCATTTAGCAGATGCGGTCACTGAGGCACAGAGAAGTTAAGTGACTTGCCCAAAGTCACACAGCTGACAATTGGCAAAGCCGGGATTAGAGCCCATGACCTCTGACTCCCAAGCCCGGGCTCTTTCCATTGGACCACACTGCTTCTCTATAAAGTCATGATGTCACTGGACTGGCGGAGAGGGCTTGATCTCTGTTTTCATCACTTAAGGAATCTCCAGGGGCTGTTTCTAGGAGAGTCCCCTCCCCTCCGGCCCCATCCCACAGCCTAACAAGCTTAACTCCAGTCAATCCATCAATGGTATTTATTGAGTTCTTAGTCCGTGTTGAGCTCTGTACTAGACGACTGTGAGAGTCCAATATGACAAAATTGGTAGACACGTTCCCTGACCACAAGGAGCGGCTCCAACCCAGCTTGCTTTACCTGAGCCTTGGACGCCCCGTATTGGAAAGGAATACGGTTCTCATGATTGGCAATGAGGGATCCAGGGTGACTCTATCCTCACTCTTACCTGCAGGACTTCTGAGATGATCTCTACAGCTGTGCATGTCGCACACCCGAGAAATTGATCCTGTACCTCTCCCTGCCCCTCGGAGGTGCCCCTGTGCCTGATTCAACTCCTCCAATTCTCTACAACCCTCCGGTCCTCGACTTCCCCCTTCGCCGTCATCGCTGGCCCCCTCCCTGACCATCCTGGCAGGCCCTATTCCTCCTGGACCTTGATTCGATGGGGGTGGGGGTAAGTAATCTGTAGCTCTTCCCCATGGGACATAGCAGCCCATCCTCCCTCTGATCCAGACTACGACTGCTGCTGCTTCCCCTGTCCAACCCACCCCTGAGTTTATTCTTGGTTCCTGAAACCTTTAGCCTAATAAAACATGGGCCTGAGATTGCTGTGTGTTTGCTGCGGACTGGACGCCCTCACCTCGCTGTCCACACCTCTCCTCTGACTTGCACAAAATAAATTCAATAGCAAGGGAAGTACTCCTTAGCAAAGGCGACCATGGAAACTTCCTCCAGCAAAAGATGACTCAGTTTCCGAATTTCCCGGGAACATCAGTTGATCACTCATATTTATTGAGCACTTATTGGGTGTAGAGCACTGTACTAAGCAGTTGGAAGAGAACAATGTAATTATATAACAGATACATTCCCTGCTCACAACCAGCTTACGATCTAGAGGGGGGAACAGACACTAATGTAAATAAATTACAGCTATGTGTATAAGTGCTCTGGGGCTGGAAAAGGGAATGTATAAAGGGAGCAAGTCAGGGCGACGCAGAAACGAGTGGGAAAAGAGGAAAGGAGGAGTTAGTCAAGGAAGGCCTCTTGGAAGAGGTGTACCTTCTGTAAAGCTTGGAAGGAGGGGAAAGTCATTGTCTGTCGCATATGAGGAGAGAGGGCGTTCCAGGACAGTGGTAGGACGTGGGAGAGAGCTTGGCGGCGCGATAGACGAGATCGAGATACATGGAGAAGGTTATGGGCTGGGTTGCAGTGGTAGAATAGGGAGGTGAGTTAGAATGGGGCAAGGTAATTGAGTGCTTTAAAGCCAATAGTGAGGCATTTCTGTGTGATGTGGAGGTGGATGGGCAACCACCGGAGTTTCTTGAAGAATGGGGAAGCAGGGTCTGAACGTTCTTGTAGAATAATGATATGGGCAGTAGAGTGAAATATGGACGGGAATGGGGAGAGACAGGAGGTAAGAAGGTCAGTAAGGAGGCTGATAAAGTATCCAAGAGGGACTGGATCCAAGTGACTGGATTAACGTGGTAGCCATTTGGATGGAGAAGAAAGGGCGAATTTTAGCGACGTGAAAGTGGAACAGAAAGGATTTAGTAATGGGTTGAATATGTGAATTGAATGAGAGAGACGAGTTAAGGAAAACGCCAAGGTTACGGGCTTGTGAGACAGGAAAGATGGTGGACTGCTGGAGGAGACCTCTTCCCTAATAATAATAATTGTGGTACTAGGTGCTTGTATCCACCCCAACGCTTAATGTGCTTGGGACATGTAAACACTTAAATAGCACAATCATTATTATTATTATATTCCCCACTTCCTCTGAATCTCTTCCTTTTCCTTCTCATATATATTGCCACTTCTGATTAAACTCTCTTTCCGCCTCCCTGTCTCCTTTTCTCCTTCACTCCACCTGTAGGACTCCTTGGGCTCCAAGACACACGTTCTCTAGCGGAAGGGGCGAGTCCTGCTTTGGTCCCGCTTGCAGCTGAGATGCTGTCAGTTCAGCACCACCACGAATGACCAAGAAAACAGTATCTCTCTGGGGTTGTCGGCTACAAGTGCAGTTGCCAACGCTTTTACTGCTGTTTCCCCTCCTGTGGCAGACAGGAGAGAACAGAGTCCGGCGGTCGATTTAACAGAGCAATACCGGCTGGGTGCTCCGTGCTGGACATTGTCCCCTAAACTCTTTTCTAGGTTTTAAAGCACTCATTCAATCACATTGCCCTCTCCTAACATGCTTCCCTGATTTCCTACTACAACGCAGTCCGCACATTTGGCTCCTCTAATGCCAACCTACTCACTGTACCTCCATCTCATCTACCTCACCATTGACCTCTCGCCCTTGTCCTGCCTCTGTCCTGGAACGCCCTCTTTCTTCATATAGGCCTTCGAATGAGAGGATCACTCTCCCCCCCATCAAAGCCTTAGTAAAAGCGCATCTCCTCGAAGAGGACTTCCCCGACTATGCCCTCGTTTCCTCTTCTCCCACTCCCTTCTGCGGCATCCTGGCATTTGGATTTCCCCCCATTTTCCACCCTCCCTTAGCCCCACAACACTTATGGACATATGCGTAATTTCTTTATTCATATTAACGTCTGTCTCCCTCTCTAAACTCTAAACCCGTTGTGAGCAGGGAACGTATCTACAAACATTGTTATATTGCATTCTCCCAAGCGCTTAGAACAGTGCGCTTTACAAAGGTAGCACATAATAAGTACGGTTAATTGATTCGTTAATTCCTGGTGATTCGGACTCGGGCTGCCTGCCCAGACCAGGCCCTGGCAGTAAATGAACAGAGTTCTCTCTCCAAGGATTTAGGATCTCCAGGGGTCCCTTCACTATCTCTGGAAGATTGGGGAAGACAGAGTTCTGGAAATGGCAGGGAATGGCAGGAACATTCCCGGAGCCTCCTGTTTGCTAAAGAAGGAAATACACTCAATTCTGGAAGGCAACAAGAGGAAACCCCAAAGATTGTTAGCATTACCTAGAGGATTCCATATTATTTTCTAACTCCCAGTCTAAAACAATGGACTTTTAACGCAATACTTCATGACCAAAATGGCCATTGTTTAGTGGAGAGCCCAGGACTGGGAGTTAGGATACTGGGATTCCAAGCCTGGTACTACCACTTGATATCTCTGTGACAGCTAGTAAATCACTCAATTTCTCTTTGCTTCCATTTCCACAGCTATAAAATGGGGATTATATTCCTGCTTTCCCTCTCCTTTAGACCGTGATCCCAGTGAAGGATAGTTCCTGTTCCATGCCCACAACTATCTTATAGTCTAGAGGAAAAGAAAGATGAATGATCCTATTTCAGGAACGGGAAAATCACAAGGAGTCTTGAACCCTGGGGGACATTAAGGTTTCCGAGTGTCTCCTTCCAGTGACCCAAACGACATGGTCACATGGTTTTGTTATAATGAATAGCAATTTAATCATCAAAGATTTCATAGCGAATAAAATCAACAAAGAAGGAGCAAAAAACCTCAGGGCTGAAGACATAAAATGAGGATAAGTTGTTATTTCCTGAGAGTGGAGGAGAAGAGAGGCCTCCAAAGGTACCCTCGGGCAACTGTATAACCTGGTAACTAGTGATGCCAGGGGAGTCTGAATGCAGATTTGCCAATTCATCCCCAGGAGAACTAGAAGACGAAAAGTCCCTGCCGAGTAACTGTATAAATACGTGCTCAAGGGCGAAGGGAATTTACGTATCGTCTCCTTTGTATGTTAACTGAACAGGCACAGTTTAGTCTTGATGTGTTTGCCAGCTTTCTGTTTTATATTTGTTTTTTTCTGCCTCCAGCGATCTGTTGGCTATCAAATTTTTTTCCCCGATTTTACTCGCTAATCGGCGAGTAAAATCCCTTGAGGGCAGGGAATGTGTATTGCAACTATTTCAATTCTGTGCCACCTATCAGTCAATCGTCCAGTTAATCAATCAATAATATGTATTGGTCACCTGCTATGTGCAGTGCATTAATGATGATGATGATATTTGTTAAGCGCTTACTATGTTCCAAGCACTGTTCCAAGCGTATTGCACTTGGGATAGCCTAGTTGTGTTAGAAAGTTTGATCCCTGTTCTCAAGAGTTTACCATCTACCTGGAGACAGAGACGCAAATTAATTACAGGGAGGAGGAAGTAATGTGGTATAACGATATATATGTGAAATGGGGAACTGTGTGCCCAAGTTGGTTAAGTGACGCGATGTCATGACGTGAGTCGGTTAATCAACCGCAATGATGATAAAAAGGATTTTCTTGTGTTTTTCTTTTCAACTTTCGCTGACTCCATTGTCGCCGGGGCTGGAGAGATAAGTAGCCCGGAGACAATAATAGCCGCACTCTTCCTCCCTGGACCCCAACCCAGATCATTCTGCAGATGAGGAAGGGGCAGGACTGGCCATTAATCAGGAAAAAACTGGAGACATTAGGAAGGGGCCGTGTGGGTTAGGATAGATTTAGAATCGTGGGGTATAGGAAATTGGATTTACAAGGCCACAGCGGGGCGAGGAGTGTCGGGAGGGTGCAGCCGTGGACTGGTGAGGAGTTCGACCGGCCTACTTTACATTTCCTGCAATACAAGTGTCCCGTTTTCCGGCCTCCCCTCAGTCCTGCCCTCGCCCCCCACCCCCTTCGAAGGAGCTCTGGGAAGAGGAGATCAGGTAGCCTGCTTGATCTGCCCTGCACTACCACGTGCTGGTCGAAGTCATGGAACTCACGAGGTGTCTGCTGCGCGGGAAGGCGGTGACAGGAGCAGGGAACAGGGGAAAGGAGGGACAAGCCCCCTGGCAGACCGGGACTTTCTAGGAAAACGGGAAGCCCTGCTCTTGCCCATGGGGACTGTGCGGAGCGTTTGTTCCTTCTCCATTTCCATGAGGGCCGAGGCCGCCGCCGCCAGGAGGGCTTCTTGTCCAGCTCTAGGGGAAGCTGCTTCTTTTCCAGGCCCAAGACGGGCTTCTTGGGGAATGGTTTGTAATCTGAGAGCAGCGAGGGGCAAACTGGGGGGCTGTCAGCGATCAGAAGCCTTCCCTATCTCGAGGAGGTTCCGGTTCCTGGAGAATCAGGGGCCTGCCAGAACCGGTTCAGGGACAGCGCCCGCCAATGCCCTGGGAGTCCGGTGCCAACGTCTGACCTGAATGGGGTTGTACGATTCCAGTGTGTATGTGGGTACCGCAGAGAGGTGCATTTGTTTTCCTACATCTGTATGTGTGAGTGAATCCTGCATCAATGTGTGAGTGCGCGTGCCCAGGTGGGAATTTTGTTTTTTAATGGTATTTGTTAAACGCTTAATATTTCCAAGCACGATTCTAAGCGCTGGGGTCGAAATGTTCATCAGGTTGGACACGGTCCTAGGCATGACGCTATTGTGGTGGGTTTCTATCCCCGTGATTGTCCTGTGCAACGTGAACCAGACTTTACCGCCACGATAAGGGGGCCAGGAAGGACATTCGGTCTGCGCTCAGCCGAACTGTTTGAAAACTGGAGATGATTGGTGCATGTGTGTCTTGAAGACGGTTTGTCAGTACTGCGTCTAGTGGGATTAATCTGAGCTACAGCCCAGAAGGGGACGCAAAATAGGGCACATGGGTAGATGAAACAGGTTGGAAACCCGTTAAACTACACCAAAAGGGAGCCCCAGAGTGTTAGTCGAGATAGGTGCTTGGACCTGGGGATCTGCCTTATTAGCAGCCGAAGTGGCTGGTTGAGGGGCATAAGGAAACAGAGTCGTCGTCTGCCGGGACAGGGAAGGATTCATGGTAGCCTTCGGCAAGAGACATTTCCCTTTCTATTGAATTCATTTTGTGCAGGTCGGAGGAGAGGTGTGGCCAGCGAAGCGAAGACCTCCCCCCGCAGTCCGCAACAGACACACAGATCTCAGTCCGTGTTTTAATAGGATAAAGGTTTCAGGAACCAAGACATCAACTCAGGGTTGGGTTGGACCGGAGACGCAGCAGCAGTCGCAGCACTGGCTCAGAGGAAGAGTTGGCTGCCACATTCCCTGGGGAAGAGGTGGGAAGGTCAGAGATTGACTCCCTCCAACCTCATAGAACGCAAGACCCTGAAGGGAAAGAGGCTGCCTGGACGATCAGGGAGGGAGGATGGCGAGGGCGGGGAAGGGAGAAGTTGAGGCCCGGAGGGTTGTAGAGCACTGGAGGAGGTGAATCCTAAAACTAACCTAAAACTCAACATGTCCAAGACTGAACTCCTTGTCTTCCCTCCCAAACCCTGCCCTCTCCCTGACTTTCCCATCTCTGTTGACGGCACTACCATCCTTCCCGTCTCACAAGCCCGCAACCTTGGTGTCATCCTCGACTCCGATCTCTCATTCACCCCTCACATCCAAGCCATCACCAAAACCTGCCGGTCTCAGCTCCGCAACATTGCCAAGATCCGCCCTTTCCTCTCCATCCAAACCGCTACCCTGCTCGTTCAAGCTCTCATCCTATCCCATCTGGACTACTGCATCAGCCTTCTCTCTGATCTCCCATCATCGTGTCTCTCCCCACTTCAATCCATACTTCATGCTGCTGCGCGGATTGTCTTTGTCCAGAAACGCTCTGGGCATGTTACTCCCCTCCTCAAAAATATCCAGTGGCTACCAATTCAATCTGCGCATCAGGCAGAAACTCCTCACCCTCGGCTTCAAGGCTCTCCATCACCTCGCCCCCTCCTACCTCACCTCCCTTCTCTCCTTCTACAGCCCAGCCGGCAGCTTCCGCTCCTCTGCAGCTAATCTCCTCACCGTGCCTCGTTCTCGCCTGTCCCTCCGTCAACCACCGGCCCACGTCATCCCCCGGGTCTGGAATGCCCTCCCTCTGCCCATCCTCCAAGCTAGCTCTCTTCCTCCCTTCAAGGCCCTACTGAGAGCTCACCTCCTCCAGGGGTCCTTCCCAGACTGAGCCCCTTCCTTCCTCTCCTCCTCGTCCCCCCTCCATCCCCCTCATCTTACCTCCTTCCCTTCCCCACAGCATCATCATCATCATCATCATCAATCGTATTTATTGAGCGCTTACTGTGTGCAGAGCACTGTACTAAGCGCTTGGGAAGTACAAGTTGGCAACATATAGAGACAGTCCCTACCCAACAGTGGGCTCACAGTCTAAAAGGGGGAGACAGAGAACAAAACCAAACATACTAACAAAATAAAATAAATAGAGCCTTCTCTAAGTGGCTTAGAGAAGCAGCGTGGCTCAGTGGAAAGAGCACAGGCTTTGGAGTCAGGGGTCAGGGGTTTGAATCCCAGCTCTGCCAATTGTCAGCTGGGTGACTTTGGGCAAGTCACTTCTCTGGGCCTCAGTTCCCTCATCTGGAAAATGTGGATTGAGACTGTGAGCCCCCCATGGGACAACCTGATCTCCTTGTAACCTCCCCAGCGCTTAGAACAGTGCTTTGCACATAGTAAGCGCTTAATAAATGCCGTCATTATTAACAGGCCAGGCCCGGGCCCAAGCCATACCCTCCCAGTGAGGCAACAGCGGGAGGATGTAAAAACAGCTATGACACCGGGGGACGGCCCGATCGAGTCACCGAGAGCACGGGGGAGGGAAAGGTGCCCCTTGGCCCACTTGGAGAAGGGGCACATGGCGGGATGGAGCCACTTCCTGCCCTCATCCCGTCACTCATATCGCCAGGCCCACCTGTAACTGTGAACAATCAATTGAGATAACTCACTACCTTCGCAGAGCGCTTGTACTTCCCAAGCGCTTAGTACAGTGCTCTGCACACAGTAAGCGCTCAATAAATACGATTGATTGATTGATTTTTTGATTGATTGATTGATTGAATCAGGCACAGGGACACCGCCGAAGCTACAGGACCAGGTTCTTTGCAGGGTGAGATGCACAGGTAGGGAGATCACCTCAGGAGTCCTGCAGGTTAGAGTGAAGACAGTCACCCCAAATCCCCTATTCCCATCCGTGGCACCTCCTTTACCATAGTGGGCGCCCATGGCTCTGTAATTCCAGGATGGGGTGGAGCCGCTCCTTATGGACAGGGAACATGTCTATCAATTTTGTTGTATTGGACTCTCACAGGCGCTTATACAGAGCTCTACGCTCACTGAACACTCAATAAATACTTTTGATCGATTGACTGATTGGAGTTAAAGTCGTTAGCTTGTAGGAATGGGGAGTGGGAGGACGACTGACATAGAAACAGCGTCCGGAGATTCCTTAAGTTATGAAACAGTCTTCAAGCCCCCTCCCCCAATCAATTTCATCATGGCCCCACCAAAGGGGCAAAGAATGAGGGACTGGAGCTGGAGGAAGAAGAACTTTGCTGAGGAGATTCAGAGCCCCCCCGACCCCGCACTTCCTTCCTCTCTGGATGATCACAAGAGGTCAAAGCGAGAAGAGGCCGGTTCTCTAAACAGGCAAAGGAAGGAACAGAGACCTTACCTGTAGGCTGAGGGCCTGAGTGCCCTTGAAAAGAGAGGCATGATGATCGGTTTGGGCAGAAACAGATAGGACCCCCTATCTGCCCTCTGCTTCTTCCTCCCCACAAACCCAGGGACTCCCCTAGGCCAGTGAACACGGCAGCTGGGATTCAGGAGAGAGAAAGGGACAGGGTCACTGAATGTGATGACTTGGGTTGCGTCCATCCTAAGAGCAGGAGAATCGTGTGGGGACCCCACAGACCAGGGGTCCCCTCTTTTCCGCCTGCTGTTAACACTCTGACGCCAGGCCTGAGTTTTGTCACTGATCTCAGGCCTGCTGCCGCTGCTTGGAGAGATTCTGAGTCCCAGGTTTGGACTCTCCTGCTAAGCTCTTTCTAAGGGATGAAGGGATCTTATACACTGGGTGAAAGACCCCCTCAGCTCCCTGAGCACAAGTCCCCACCAGAGACCCTCTGGGAGATATGGAAGCTGGGAGTCAAGAGAGAGAAAGGGACAGGGTCACTGAACCTGATGACTTGGGATGTGTTCATCCTAAGAACAGGGGAATCGTGTTGGGAGCCCACAGACCAGGGGTCCCCTCTTTTCCGCCTGCTGTTAACCCTCTGACGCCAGGCCTGAGTTTTGTCACTGGTCTCAGGCCTGCTCCCGCTGCTTGAGTCCCAGGTTTGGACTCTCCTTCTAAGCTCTTTCTAAGGGATGAAGGGAGCCAATACACTGGGTGAAAGACCCCCTCAGCTCCCTGAGCACAGGTCCCCACTAGAGACCCTCTGGGAGATATGGGGAGAGCCCCTGCTCCCGTTCCCTGATTCTGTTACCTTTCCGGCCCTTGAGGTCGACTGTGAGTCCCACGGCGAGGAAGATGAGGCCCAGCACCAAACCCTCGACACCGCCCAGCATCTTGCTCCGGGCAGATTCAGACTGGGCCCCTGGGAAGGACAGGTCAAACGGGATCAGCCTGCAGAGTCCTCACGAGGGACATTAGTGGCCAGCCTGGGGGATGGGGAACAAAGAGGCCGGGAGGTAGCCTGGTTACTTTTTGAAACTTGGACTGGGGTCAAAGGTCAGCCTCCTCCCCAGGGTCCCCATCTAAGTGAGAGGTAGAAGGGCACGAAGGAGCTTGGGTTTCTGCTCTCAACCAGCTTGGGAAGGGATAGAAGAGGAAAGTCCAGGGCCCAAGGCCCAGGGCAACGTCTCCTTGTGGGGAATCTCCCATCTCCCAGATCAACCCCCCCAAGTCCCCTAAAGATGTGCCCACGGCCTTGAGGGGTGTGTGGCAGGGTCCTCTGATCTCCATCGGAGGGGCTAGGAGCTCCCAAATCTCCATAGTGATGAAATCGATAGTGCTGGATGTCATGCCGGGGCAAAAACCCCGGACACAGACGGTCAAGGAGGGACACCGGCCACAGGAGGTGGAATTGGGGGCAGGTGGGGCAGGGGCCGCCTGTCACTCCACTCCACGGTGACGGGGTGCTGCAGGTTGCGGTGCTCCACGTGGCAGGCGTAGACATCTCCGTTCTTGGGGGTCATTTCCAGCATCACCAGGACCTGGAAGGTCCAGTCCCCTTGATGCATCAGATCCGTCTGCACGACCCCTTCCTTCTGCTCCTGTCCATTCCGCAACCACTGGACTTGGGTGTCTTCTGGGTAGAACCGCGTCACGGAGCAGACGAGCATCTGGTGTCGTTCCAGGGACTTTGCCTTTGCCTGGGAGACCTTCACTGTGGGCTGGACTGGGGGAGGAGGGAAGCGGGAGAAGAAGTCAGAGACGACGGGACTGTCCTCCGTCAGGCGACCGAGTAGCACCAAGGTCTTCCTGTCCAGTATGATCCTAACTCTTGCTGGTGCTTCCTCGTCCACGGTGTCTGCGGCCGCCCCCTCCCCCGCGCCACCACCTTCCACCTATCTCCAAGTAGTAGTAGAAGTGGTGGAATCTATAAGTACTATGGGGCTAGGTGGGAGGAAGAAAAAAAAGTAGAAAGAGCACGGGCTTTGGAGTTAGATGTCATGGGTTCGAATCCCGACTCCACCACAAGTCTGCTGTGTGACATTGGGCAAGTCACTTAACTTCTCTGAGTCTCAGTTCCCTCATCTGTAAAAATGGGGATTAAGACTGTGATCCCCACGTGGGACAACTTGATCACATTGTATCCCCCCCAGCGCTTAGAACAGTGCTTTGCACATAGTAAGCGCTTAACAAATGCCATTATTATTATTATTATTAAATGGGAGCAAGTCAGGAAGGAAGGAAGGAAGTGGGAGAAGAGGAAAAGGGTTGGTTAGTCAGGGGAGATCTCTTGGAGGGGATGTGCCTTTAGTAAGGCTCTGAAGAGGGAGAGGGTCATCGTCTATGGGATACGAGGAGGGTGGGCGTTTCAGGCTAGAGGCAGGACATGGGGGAGAGGTCGGCGGCGAGGTAGACGAGATCAAGGCACAATGAGACGATCGGCATTAACGGAGGGACTGTGCAAGCTGGCTGCAGTGGGAGAGTAGCGAGGTGAGGTAGGAGGGGCAAGGAGATTGACTGCTTGAAGCCAATGATGAGGAGGGTTTTTTGGTGTGACAGTGGATGCACTTGGATATGTGACTTTGGGCATTTGATATTTGCCCCACCTGCACCCTCACAGGACTGATGTATATATTTTAAGTTATATATATATATATAAATTGAGAAGCAACAAGGCGTAGTGGATAGAGCGCAGAAGTCTTTTAGTTTCTGAGTCTCTGAGTCTCAGAAGGCCTGGGAATCAGAAGGTCATGGATTCTAATTCCAGCTCCACCGCTTTGCTGCGTGACCTTGGCCAGGTCACTTGACTTCTCTGTGCCTCAGTTACCTCATCTGTAAAGAATAGGAATAATGATAATAATCATGGTATTCGTAAAGTGCTTACTGTGTACCAAGCACTGTACTAAGTGCTGGGGTGGACACAAGCAATTGGACACAGTCCGTGTCCCATGTAGGAATCACAGTCTCAATTCCCATTTTACAGATGAGGGAACTGAGGCCCAGAGAAGTGAAGTGACATGCCCAAAGTCACATAGCAGACATGTAGTGGAGCGGGGATTAGAACCCATGACCCTCTGACTCCCAGGCCCGTACTCTACCCACTACACCTGTAAAATAGGGATAATGTCTGTGAGCCCCATGTGGGCCAAAGACTGTGACCAACACCATTTGCTTGTATCCAGCCCCGTGTTAAGTATAGTGCCTAGCACATAGTAAGTACTTAATAAGTGCCATTATTATTATTATTATTATTATTATTATTATTATTATATATTATAAATAATTTATATTAACATTTGTTCCCCTTTAGACCATAAGCTCGTTATGAGCATGGGATGTGTCAGCTAATTCTGTTATACTCTCCCAAATGCTCAGTACAATGTTTTACGCATAGCAAGTGCTCAATTTATACCATTAATTGATTAATCCATTATTACACTGTAATATGAAATGTAATAGTGTGACGCATGCAGGACATAGACTGCATCCAAATTGATTAGCTTGTTTTTACCCCGGCGCTTAGTACAATGACTTGAACATGGTAAACCCTTAGCAAATACCATAAAATAAAAGAGAATGGAATAGAATAAAATAAAATAAAATAACCAATAGCATTAAAAAATGGAACATGGATTGCATCCAAATTGATTAGCTTGTCTTTCCCCCAGCACATGGAACTGTACCTTATTACAGTGCTTGGCACATAGTAAGTGCTTAACGAATACCATCATTATTACCTGGAACATAGTAAACACTGAACAAATACTATAAAATAAAATAATGAATAGCATTATAAAAAGGAATATGGAATGCATCCATATTGATTGGCTTGTGTTTACTCCAGTGTTTAGGATAGCACCGGGAACGTAGGAAAGCTTTAACAAATAGAATATAATACAATACAATAAAATAAAAAGGAATAGTATTTTAAAAAATGGGACATAGATTGTACCCAAAGTGGTAAGACTGTATTTACCCCAGCACTTAGTACTGTGGCTGGTGCATAGTAAGAAGTAGAACGAAAGAGTGAGTAGAACATCGGACTGGGAATCTGATAGTCATGTGTTCTAATCCCTCCTCTACCAGTTGTCTGCCATGGGATTTTGGGCGAGTCACTTCGCTTCTCTGTGCCTCAGTGACGTCATCTGTAAAATGGGGATTGAGCCTGTGAGCCCCTCGAGGGACGGGGACTGGGTCTAACCGGATTGGCTTGTATTCACCCCTGTGCTTAGTACGTTGCCTGACCCATAGTAAGTGCTTAACAAAAGTCATGATTATTATTATGAGTATGCCTTTAATGAATAAAATTAAATGACGAATATCATTTTACAAATCGACCAGATTGAATCTGTCCTAGGGCTCAGTACAGAGCCCGGCACAGGGTAAACTCAGAAGAGATGCCGTAAAAATGAAAGAAAATCAGGAATGTCATTCAAAAAAGACCCAGGAGGCAGTGGGACGTGTGTGGGCCCATCGTGGGGATGGTGTCCCGGCCCGGGGAGGGGAGGGGCGTCTGCGGGGGTTGGGGGCGTAGGGGGAAGTGTCTGGGAGGGAGCGAAGGGGAGACAGCATGCCTCAGTGGAAAGAGTACGGGCTTTGGAGTCAGAGGTCATGGGTTCAAATCCCAGCTCTGCCAATTGTCAGCTGTGTGACTTTGGGCAAATCACTTAACTTCTCTGTGCCTGAGTTACCTCATCTGTAAAATGGGGATTAAGACTGTGAGCCCCCTGTGGGACAGCCTGATCACCTTGTAACCTCCCCAGCGCTTATAACAGTGCCTTGCACATAGTAAGCGCTTAACAAATGCCGTAACTATTATTATTATTACAGCCCGGACCTCCAAATAAGAAGGTCATAAATTATAATCCCGCCCCTGCCACTTGTCTGCTGTGTGACCTCGGGCAGCTCACTTCCCTTCTTTGGGCCTCGGTAACCTCATCTGGAAAATGGGGATGGACACTGTGAACCCCACGTGGGAGGGGTCCTGTGTTCAACACGATTAGTTTGGATCCACCCAAGCTCTGAGTACAGTGACTGGCACTCAATAAGCACTTAACAAATTCCGCCTCTGTCACTTGTCTGCAGTGTGACCTTGGGCAACTCATTTCACTCCTCTGGGCCTCGGCGACCTCACCTGTAAAATGGGGATGGAAACTGTGAGTCCCGTGCAGGGCAAGGACTGCGTCCAACCTGATTTGCTTATTTTCACCCCACCGCTTAGTACAGTGCCCGGCATATAGTAGGCACTTAACAAATACCATATTTATTATTAATTATTATCATCATTATGACCTCCTGACTCCCAGGCCTGTGCTCTATCCACTACGCAAGCGCTTAGTACAGTGTTTTGCCCACAGTGAATGTTCAATAAATACGAATGAATGAATAAAAAACCCTCCCTCGACTCCAGGGCTCCCTCCAGTTGTCGCCCCATCTCCCTCCTACCAATCCTCTCTGAACTCCTTGATCGGGTTCTCTAAACCCCCTGCCTCAACTTCCTTTCCTCCAATTCTCTCCTTGACTGATTTATTGATTGATGGAGTAGGGGATGGTTAGATTGAAAGGGGACGGGAAGACGGGAAGGACTTTGACGGGAAAGAAAAAGACGCAGAGAGGCGTGTTGGTATGAAAGGGGCTTATCTAGGACGAGGAGGAATGGGGGGGTCCAGAGGGCGTAGGCATTCAATCAATCAATCTTTAAATCATATTGATTGAGTGCTTACTGTGGGCCGGGCAGTGTACTAAATGCTTGGGGTAGAAAAACACGACGACATAACAGACACATTACCTGCCCACAGTGAGTTTACAGTTTAGAGGTGGAGAAAGACATTACTATGCATAAATTGCGGAAATGGACATAAATGTTGTGGGCCCGGGGGTGGTGGTGAATAAAGTCAGCAAGTCAGGGCGATGCGGAAGGAAGTGGGAAAAGAGGGTCTAGTTAGGGAAGGCTTTTTGGAGGAGATGTGCCTTCAGTAAGGCTTTGAGGGTGGAGGGGGGAGGTGATTGTCTGTGGGGTTAGAAGAGGGAAGACATTCCAGGCCAAAGGCAGGACGTGGGCTAGGGGTTGGTGGCGAGATAGACGAGACCGAGGTATAGGGAGAAGGTTCGCATTGGAGGAGCGAAAGGTGTGGGCTAGGTTATTGAAGGAGAGAACTGAGGTGAGGTAGGTGGGAGCACTTAAACTTTGGAACTGCCCGTCTATTCACCTCAAACAGAGCACACTTCCCCTCTATGCATTCAAAGCCCTACTGAAACCCCAATTCTCCAAGAAACTTTCCTGGATTCATTTCCCAGCACACTGAGGCATATCTTCCTTTCAGCCAATGCGAGCATTTTTCATTCATTCATTCATTCATTCATTCATTCATTCAATCGTACTTGTTGAGCGCTGCAAAACACTGTACTAAGCGCTTGGAAAGTACAAGTCGGCAATATATAGAGATGGTCCCTGCCCAACAACGGGCTCACAGTCTAGAAGGGGGAGACAGACAACAAAACAAAACACGTAGACATGTGTCAAAATCGTCAGAAAAAATAAAATTAAAGCTATATGCGCATAAGTAACAAAATAAATAGAATAGTAAATATGTACAAGTAAAATATGCAGAGTAATAAATCTGTACAAATATATATACGAATGCTGAGGGGAGGGGAAGAAGGTAGGGCAGGGGGATGGGGAGGAGGGGAGGAAAAAAGGGGGTTCAGTCTGGGAAGGCCTCATGGAGGAGGTGAGCTCTCAGTAGGTCTTCGAAGGGAGGAAGAAAGCTAGCTCGGAGGATGTGTGGAGGGAGGGCAATCTATGCCAGGGGAAGGACGTGGGCTGGGGGTCGACGGCGGGACAGGCGAGAACGAGGCACAGCGGCAGAGAAGCGGAGGGTGCTGGCTGGCCTATAGAAGGAAAAAAGGGAGGTGAGATAGGAGGGGGCGAGGTGAGGGAAAACCTTAAAACCGAGAGTGAAGAGTTTTTACTTGATGCGTAGGTTGACTGGTAACCACTGGGGATTTTTGAGGAGGGGAGTAACATGCCCAGAGCGTTTCTGCACAAAGATGATCCGGGCAGCAGCGTGAAGTATAGACTGAAGTGGGGAGAGATAGGAGGATGGGAGATCAGAGAGGAGGCTGATGCAGTAATCCAGTCGGGATAGGATGAGAGATTGAACCAGCAAGGTAGCGGTTTGGATGGAGAGGAAAGGGCGTATCTTGGCGATGTTGCGGAGGTGAGGTCGGCAGGTTTTGGTGACGGATTGAATGTGATGGGTGAACGAGAGAGCAGAGTCGAGGATGACACCAAGGTTTCGGGCTTGTGAGATGGGAAGGATGGTAGTGCCGTCTACAGTGATGGGATAGTCAGGGAGAAGGCAAGGTTTGGGAGGGAAGATAAGAAGTTAAGTCTTGGACATCTTGAGTTTTAGATGGCGGGCAGACATCCAGATGGAGATGTCCTGAAGGCAGAAGGAGACACAAGCCTGAAGGGAGGGAGAGAGAGCAGGGGCAGAGATGTAAATTTGGGTGCCATCAGCGTAGAGATGATAGTTGAAGCCGTGGGAGCGAATGAGTTCACCAAGGGAGTGAGTGTAGATAGAAAATAGAAGAGGACCAAGAACTGACCCTTGAGGAACCCCTACAGTAAGGGGATGTGAGGGGGAGGAGGAGCCCGCAAGGGAGACTGACAATGAATGGCTGAAGAGATAAGAGGAGAGCCAGGAGAGGACGGAGTCTGTGAAGCCAAGGTTGGATAGCGTGACTTGCCCAAAGTCACACAGCTGACATTTGGCGGAGCCGGGATTTGAACCCATGACCTCTGACTCCAAAGCCCGGGCTCTTTCCCACTGAGCCGCGCTGATAGCCTTTCAGATCCAAAGATGAAGGATTCGAACAGTGCTTGGTACATAGTAAGTGCTTAACAGATGCCATCATTATTATTATTAAACAGACATTACACTACGAGAGGTGCCATGACCCAATCACGTCAACCACCTGTCCATCTCAGTACTCTATCTCTGACAGTATCCACATGCTGCTTAGAAGGGGAGTGTGATAATAACTTTCTTAACCCCATGTCAGTGAATCAATCAATTAATGATATTTATTGAGAGCTTACTCTGGGCAAAGCAATGTACCAAGAGCTTGGGAGAGTACAGTACAGGAGGAGCCCACGAGGAGCTACAGTCTAGAGGAGGAGATGGACATAATTATAAGGTAATTATGAATATGGACGTAAGTGCTGTGGGGCTAAGGGAGGGTGAGTATTGGGAACAAATCTAAGGGCAACGGAGTGGGACAAGAAGAGAGGAGGGTTTAGTTGGGGGATGTCTCTCGGAGGAGATTTGCGTTCAAAAAGGCTTGAAGGTGGAGAGAGCGTTTGTCTGTTGGATATGAAGAAGAAAGGTGTTCCACGCCAGAGGCAGGACGCGGGTGACAACTCAGTGGTGAGATAAACAAGACTGAGATCTCATACAATTCCCATGTCATCACATCAGCCAATTTAGCACTCGTATGTTCATCTGTATAGCACATTTCTTATTCGTTCATTCCTACTTTTCAGATAGGTTTTATTTGTACATTGAAACCTGGTCCTATGGTGCAAATTCAAGTTGTATCTGCCTCCCTCACTAGCGTATGAACTTGCAAGGATAGGGGTGACTTCTGTTGCTCCCAGATTCCCCCGAGTGTCCAAGTACAATGTCCTGCACTCGGTAAACCCTCCGGACCTCAGTTATACCATCTGTGAAATATGGATTAAGACTGTGAGTCCCATGTGAGACGAGGACTGTGTCCAGCCTGATTAGCTTGTATTTACCCATGTTATTAGTACACATGGTTGTTAAGACATTCCATTAAAATGATATATATCGATAACATTGATGGTGGTGGTGAAAAATATCTTTTGCATTTATCTAGCTATCACCCATTTTCTCTTGGGAAACCCAGCAAAAATTTGTCCAAGTCTCATTGGAATTATTATTAATTATTATCATTATTATATTTGTGAAGCACTTACTATGAGTCAAGCAGTGTTCTAAGCACTGGGGTAGTTGCAGGTTAATCAGGTTGGACACGGTCCCTGTCCTTCGTGGGGCTCATAGTCTTAATCCCCATTTTATGGAAGAGCTCACTGAGGCACAGGTGATGTGATTTGCTCAAGGTAGCCCAGCTGACAGAAATTATCTGTAATTTTATTTATTTGTATTGATAGTTGCCTCCCCCCTCCAGATATTGAACTCACTGTGGGCAGGGAATGTGACAGATTATTGTAGTATTCCACTCTCCCAAGTTCTTAGTACAGTGCTCTGCAAACAATAAGCACTGAATAAATATGATTGAATAGATGAATTAATGATTGACTGTCAGGTGGCAGAGCCAGGATTAGAATCCAGATCCTCTAACTCCCAAGCCCAGGCTCTTTCCACTTGGCCACACTGCTTCCCCGTCAAATACTATTTATTGATTGACCTGCGTCTTTGACACATTCCACATTCAATTAAGAAAGTCACATTCCCTGGGAACAGTTTGGGGAAGACCATGCCCATTGAAGAAAAGCAGATTTCTTTTCATCTTAGGAAATCTCTCGCTCCGTCCCTCCTCCTCTCTTTAACTTCCATCTTCAACCGCTCACTCTCCACTGGTTCCTTCCCCTCTGCCTTCAAATATGCCCACGTCTCTCCCATCCTAAAAAAACCCTCTCCTGACCCCATCTCCCCTTCTAGTTATCGCCCTATCTCCCTATTACCATTCCTTTCCAAACTCCTTGAACATGTCTACACGCGCTGCCTCGAATTCCTCAACGCCAACTCTCTCCTCGACCCCTTCCAATCTGGCTTCCGTCCCCTATATTCCACGGAAACTGCCTTCTCAAAGATCACCAATGACCTCCTGCTTGCCAAATCCAACGAGGCCTACTCTATCATAATCCTCCTCGACCTCTCAGCTGCCTTCGACACTGTGGACCACCCGTTTCTCCTCAACACGCTACCTGACCTTGGCTTCACAGACTCCGTCCTCTCCTGGTTCTCCTTTTATCTCTCCGGCAATTTATTCTCTGTCTCTTTTGTGGGCTCCTCCTCCCGCTCACATCCCCTAAATGCAGGGGTTCCTCAAGAGTCAGGTCCTGGTCCCCTTCTGTTATCTATCTACACTCACTCTCTTGGTGAACTCATTCACTCCCACGGCTTTAACTATCATCTATACTCTGATGATACCCAAATCTACATCTCTGCCCCTGCTCTCTCTCCGTCCCTTCAGGCTCAGGTCTCCTCCTGCCTTCAAGACATCTCCATCTGGATCAATCAATCAAGCAATCCATCAATCGTATTTATTGAGCGCTTACTGTGTGTGGAGCGCTGTACTAAGCGCTTGGGAAGTACAGGTTGGCAACATATAGAGACAGTCCCTACCCAACAGTGTGCTCACAGTCTAAAAGGGGGAGACAGAGAACAAAACCAAACATATTAACAAAATAAAATAAATGGAATAGATATGAACAAGTAAAATAAATAGATAGAGTAATAAATATGTACAAACATATATATATATATATACAGGTGCTGTGGGGAAGGGAAGGAGTTAAGACGGGGTTATGAAGAGGGGGACAAGGGGGAGAGGAAGGAGGGGGCTCAGTCTGGGAAGGCCTCCTGGATGAGGTGAGCTCTCAGTAGGGCCTTGAAGGGAGAAAGAGAGCTAGCTTGGCAGATGTGCGGAGGGAGGGCATTCCATGCCGGGGGATGACGTGGGCCGGGGATCGACGGCGGGACAGGCGAGAAGAGGCACGGTGAGGAGATTAGCGGCAGAGGTGCGGAGGGTGCGGCCTGGTCTGTAGAAGGAGAGAAGGGAGGTGAGGTATGAGGGAGAGAGGTGATGGAGAGCCTTGAAGCCGAGGGTGAGGAGTTTCTGCCTGATGCGCAGATTGATTGGTAGCCACTGGAGATTTTTGAGGAGGGGAGTAACATGCCCAGAGCGTTTCTGGACAAAGACAATCCGCGCAGCGGCGTGAAGTATGGATTGAAGTGGGGAGAGACACGAGGATGGGACATCAGAGAGGAGGCTGATGCAGTAGTCCAGACTGGATAGGATGTGAGCTTGAACGAGCAGGGTAGCGGTTTGGATGGAGAGGAAAGGGCGGATCTTGGCAATGTTGCGGAGCTGAGACCGGCAGGTTTTGGTGACGACTTGGATGTGAGGGGTGAATGAGAGAGCGGAGTCGAGGATGACATCGAGGTTACGGGCTTGTGAGACGGGAAGGATGGTAGTGCCGTAAAAAGGGATGGGAAAGTCAGGGAGAGGGAAGGGTTTGGGATGGAAGACAAGGAGTTCAGTCTTGGACATATTGAGTTTTAGGTGGTGGACAGACATCCAGATGGAGATGTCCTGAAGGCAGGAGGAGATACGAGCCAGAAGAGAAGGGGAGAGAGCAGGGGCAGAGATGTAGAGTTGGGTTTCTTCAGCGTAGAGATGATAGCTGAAGCCTTGGGAGCGAATGGGTGTAGAGGGAGTGAGTGTAGATCGAGAACAGAAGGGGACCGAGAACTGAACCTTGAGGAACCCCCACAGTAAGGGGATAGGAAGGGGAGGAGGAGCCTGCAAAAGAGACTTTGAATGAACGACCGGAGAGATAAGAGGAGAACCAGGAGAGGACGGAGTCTGTGAAGCCAAGGTTGGATAGCGTTTTGAGGAGAAGGGGGTGGTCGACAGTATCGAAGGCAGCTGAGAGGTCGAGTAGGATCAGGATAGAGTATGAGCCGTTGGATCTGGCAAGCAGGAGCTCATTGGTGACCTTTGAGAGGGCAGTTTCCGTGGAATGTAGGGGACAGAAGCCAGACTGGAGGGGGTCGAGGAGAGAGTTTGTGTTGAGGAATTTGAGGCAGTGCATGTAGACAACTCGTTCAAGGAGTTTGGAAAGGAATGGTAGGAGGGAGATGGGGCGATCACTAGAAGGTGAAGTGGGGTCAGGAGAGAATTTTTTTAGGATGGGAGATGTGGATGTCGGCCCGCCATCTAAAACACTGTTAAAATGACATTGATTAAGCGCTTACTATGTGCAAAGTACTGTTCTAAGTGCTAGACCAAGATTTAACTCCTTATCTTCCCTCCCAAACCCTGCCCTCTCCCTGACTTTCACATCACTGTTGACGGCACTATCATCCTGCCCGTCTCACAAGCCAGCAACCTTGGTGTCATCCTCGACCCTGAGTTCTCGTTCACCCCTCACATCCAGTCCGTCACCAAAACTTGCCGGTCTCACCTCTGCAACATCGTCAAGATCCGTCCTTTCCTCTCCATCCAAACTGCTACCCTGCTTGTTCAATCTCTCATCCTAACCCGACTGGAGTACGGCATCAGCCTCCTCTCTGTCTCCCATCCTCCGGTCTCTCCCCACTTCAATCTATACTTTACGCTGCTGCCCGCATCATCTTGGTGCAGAAACTCTCTGGGTATGTTACTCCTCTCCTCAAAAATCTCCAGTGGCTACCGACCTACCAGACAAAAACCATCAGACCAAAACTCCTCACTCTCTGCTTCAAGGCTCTCCATCACCTCGCCCTCTCCTACCTCACCTCCCTTCTCTCCTTCTATAGTCCAGGCAGCACCCTCTCCTCCTCTGCCACTAATCTCCTCACCGTGCCTCGTTCTCACCTGTCCCGCCGTCAACCCCCGGCCTACGTCATCCCCCTGGCCTGGAATGCCCTGAACACCTTGATCAGGTATTCCTGCCAACACATGGTAGTCATTTTCTTGACAACCTGCTTGTTATCAACAAGTTGTGTTGTGTCAACCATTGTCTCTGTGATCTGCTTACTCTATTGTACTCTCCCAGGTGCTTAGTACAGCGCTTTGCAACAAGTGCTCAATAAACACTACTGATTGAATGTTTAATAATTACAACAACAATGATAATAACTTACAGATAGATTGATTATCATATGCAGGAATCATGTCTAGTTTACTGTATACTCTGAAAACGTTTGTATAGTGCTCTGCCCAGCAAACACTAAAAACGAGTATTGCATGAGGGAATTGTAAGCCCTCTGAGGGCCAAAATCTCATCTACTCTTTCTATCGTACTTTCCCCAACACTTAGTAATGTGTTCTGCACCGAGGAAGAACTCAGTAAATCCCACTGATTCATTTATTGATTGAACAATTGAGTTTGCAGTCGAAGATACGTATATACAAAAGTGTTCAGGATGGGTATAAACAGATATGTAACAGCAAGAGATGAATATGGGGTAATATGATGCTAATAAATAGAGAATAGAGGTGGCTATTCGGCTGATCCTATTTAGAGAGTTGGGAATTAAAAAACAAACCTTTTCTGTATCTCACTGCACTACTGAGCTGTCTCCCTCCTCCCATCTCTGCAAATACATAATGTACAGCAACTATCTCCACTTGGTATTGTGGACTGTGGAATCATCTCCCTGTTCCTCAGGCTATAGAGGAGGAGGTCAGGGCGGGGGGCACCACTGTGTAGAATAATAATAATAGTAATGATGGTATTTGTTAAGCGCTTACTATGTGCAAAGCACTGTTCTAAGCGCTGGGGAGGTTGCAAGGTGATCAGGTTGTCCCAGCGGGGGCTCACAGTTTTAATCCCCATTTTACATATGAGGTAACTGAGGCCCAGAGAAGTGAAGTGACTTGCCCAAGGTCTCACACAGCTGACAGTTGGCAGTGCCGGGGTTTGAACCCATGACTTCTGACTCCAAAGCCCGTGCTCTATCCACTGAGCCAGGCTGCTTCTCCAACATGGAGACCAGAAGGTCCAGGGTCGAGGGGGAGTCCGAGAGCGGTTTGAGTTGGGTGATGATCACAGTTGAGACAAAAAGAGCCACTTGGTATTGGTATCGAACGGTACTCGGAACTTAGTAAGTGCTTAACGATTACCATAATTATTAATTATTATGATGATTATTAAGAGCTATGGTGATAACAATAATAATAGCATTTATTAAGTGCTTACTATGTGCAAAGCACTGTTCTATGCGCTGGGGAGGTTTCAAGGTGAACAGGTTGTCCCACGTGGGGCTCACCGTCTTCATCCCCATTTTACAGATGAGGGAACTGAGGCCCAGAAAAGTGAAGTGACTTGCCCAAAGTCACACAGCTGACAAGTGGCGGAGCCGGGATTTGAACCCATGACCTCTGACTCCAAAGCCCGGGCTCTTTCCACTGAGCCACGCTGTTTCTATGTAGATAGAAGAAAATCAGATCAGACTCACCTCTGTCCCACGAGGGGTTCATAGTCTAAGCAGGAGGGAGAACAGATACTGAATCCCCATTTGGCAGATGAGAAAGTTGAGGCACACAGAGTGAGAAACTGGGAGTCCAGAGACCTGAGTTCTAATCCTGCCTTCACCCCGTGCCTGCTGTGTGACCTTGGGAAAGTCACTTAACATATCAGTACATCAGTTTCCTCATCTGTAAAATGGGGATTCTGTCCTCCCTGTTCTCCCTTCCCCTTACCTTGTGAGTCCCATGAGGGACAGGGACAGTATCCGACCTGATTACCTTGTATATACCCCTGCGTGTAATATGGAATATCGTACCATTCACTCCCAAGTGCTTAGTACAGTGTTCTGCACACAGTAAATGCTTGATAACTGATCAACGTATGGTGGGTTCCCCATTAGAATATCCAGAGGAGAGACCACGTGTGTTGTAGGAAGGAGCCACTGAGTAGGTCTCTCTGAGATGGGGCAGACACTGTTTCAGGAGAAGTAGAGGATCCCTTTATCCCTTGAGAGAAAATCCCCCCCCCCTCCAGCCAATATCTTCCCCAAGGCCTTCATATCCCGGTTCCTCAGGCTGTAGATGAGAGGGTTCAGGGCGGGGCGTACCCCGGTGTAGAACCCAAAGACCAGCACGTCCAGGGTCGAGGGATTGTCCGAAAGCTGCTAGAGGTGGGCGATGATCACAGTTGAGACAAAAAAGCCACCACTACGAGGTGAGGCAGGCAGGTGGATAATGCTTTGCCTAGGCCCTCAGCGGACGGCATCTTCAGCACGGCCGAGATGATGCACGCGTAAGAGGACGCGATCAATCCTAGGCAGAGGGACCCCAGGAAGGACCCCAAGGGTAAGGTGACATCCTCCATGACGTGACTATCGGACCGGCAGAACGTCAGCAGGAAAGAGACGTCGCAGAAAAACCGTTGGATGTCCATGTGCCCGCAGAAAGGAAGGGATAAAGTGTCAAACGAGTTCAGGGAGCCATTCAGAACACCCGCCAGCTATGAGGCAGCACCCATCTTTCTACAGGTCCCTGGAGCCATGACGGCCTCGTAGAGTGGGGGGAGTCAGATGGCGGCGTAGCTGTTGCAGGACATCGCCGTGAGGACGGACAGCTTTGAGCTGGCGAACATGATCACTGACAAGACCCGGCTCACACAGCCTGGGAGAGAGATTTCTCTACGGTTGGTCAGGGAGTTGTGGATGGATTTGGGGATGATGACGGAGATGAAGCAGAGCTCGAGGACGGACAGGTTCCTGAGGAAGAAGTACATGGGGTGTGGAGGCGTCAGTCGAGGACAGTGATGGTGACAATGAGGAGATTTCCCATCAGGGCCACCAGGTAGACCAGGAGGAACGGCGCGGCCTGGACCAGCTGCAACTCCCCGATACTGGAAAATTCCGTGAGCTGGAATTTGATCTCGGTGGAGAGACAGGCTGTATTCTGGGGCACACCAGCTGGCTCCTGTTTGGGAACAAAGGGAGATTTTTCAGGCTCCATTAGGCAATCAATCAATCAGTAGTATTTATTGAGTACTTAGAGTGATGATGATGATGATGATGATGATGATGGTACTTCTTATGTGCTTGCTATGTGGCAAACACTGTTCTAAGCGCTGGAATAGATACAGGTTAATCAAGTTGGAAACAGCCCCAGTCACACATGGGGTTCACAGTCTTAATCCCCATTTTATAGGTGTAGTAACTGAGGCCCAGAGAAGTGAAGTGACTTGCCCAAGGTCACACGGCAGACAAATGGTAGAGCCAGAATTAGAACCTAGGTCCTTCTGACTCTCAGTTCCGTTCTCTATCCATTAGGCCATGCTGCTACACTCAGGTTGGACATAGTCCCTGTCCCACACGGGGCTCAAAACTTCAGTAGGAAGGAGAAGGTATTGAGTACCCATTTTACCAACGAGAGAACTGAAGTCCAGTGAAGTTCAGTGACTTACCCAAGGTCACACAGCAGGCAACTAGCAGAGGTGGGATGCGTTACTTAATTTCTCTCAATTTCCTCATCTTTAAAATAAGACTTCCATCCTTGTTCTCCCTCTCCCTTTGACTATGTGTATATGGTACAGGGACTGTGTAACCTGGTGATTTGTATCTACTTCAGTGCATAGTACAGTGCGTGGTGCGTAGTAAGCATGTAGCCGATAACCCTGCTATCTCTAGACTGTACGCTTGTTGCGGGCAGGGAATATGTCTGTTTACTGTTGCATTGCCCTCTCCGAAGCGCTCAGTATAGTGCTCCTCACGCAGTACGTGATCAATAAATACGATTGAATGAATAAATGAATGCAGCACTGACCCAGTACTGTGGTGGTTTGGGGAAAGAGGGATGCCGTGAGTCTGGAAAGTGATGGGGGAAGGGTGTTGGGGTTGCTGGGTCTGAGGGAGGGGCGGGGGTCTGTCAGGACAGGGTAGAACGAAGGCACTTGTCCGTTGTTAACTCGGAGAGGAGATGGGGACTGTAGGCCTCTGACCCTGTCTTGATCCCTGGCCAGATTGAACTCCAGTGCATTTGTAGACGAACATGGCAGCACCCTGTGTCACTGTCTCCCTCCCATCTCCTCCTTTCTCTCTCTCTCTCTCTCTCTCTCTCTCTCTCTCTCTCTCTCCCTCTCTCTTTCACACACACACACACACTCTCACACCTCAACCCATCCTTATACACACACACATACAACATACACGCCTCAAGCCACTGTCACACACATATACACCCCTCACACCTGTATCAAACACATACCGATCACACCACGGTCATACCCACACACAACCATCCCATACCTGTAAAAAACACACACACATACACACACACACACACACACACCTCACTCCACTATCTCTCTCACACACACACACATATACACACACACCCGAAATCAAGGGATTTCGAATAATTTCTCGTCCTGCAGAAATGTAGAATGGAGGAGGAGAAGGAGGTAGGGAATGTAGAGAAGGAGGTAGGGAATGAAGAGAAGCAGGAAGAAAAGGAGGAGGAAAATAAGGAAGAGGAGGAGAGAAAGAAGGAGGGGGGAATGGAGAGGAAGAGGAAGAGGGGGCAGAGGAGGAAGAAGAGAAGGAGGGGAGAAGAAAAAGGAGGAGGAGCAGAAGAAGGAAGAGGAGGAGGAGGAGGAGAAGAGATTAAGGTGAAGGAGCAGGAGAAGAAGGAGGAGGAAGAAAAAGAGAAGAAGCAAGAAAAGGAGGAGGAGGAGGATAAAATGCAAGAGCAGGAGGAGCAGGAGGAGGAGGAGAAGGAGGAGAAGGAATAGGACGACAAGGTGGAGGAGGAAGAGGAAAAACAAGAGAATGAGGTGGAGGAGCAGGGGGAAGAGGACGAGAGGAGGAGGAGAAAGAAGAGGATGAGGAGGGGAAGGAGAAGGAGGAGGAAGAGAAGAAGGAAGGACAATGAGATGGAGAAGGAGGAGGAGCAGACTGGAGGAGATCTGGGGGATGAGGAGGAGTTGAGGAAGAGAGAGGCAGCCCGCAATGTTCGATTCCCTCCAGATTCTAAAGGAATTTCTCGTCCAGGGTATAACTGCTTAGTGAGTGGGCTACGTGGAAGCCAAATAGCAGCTGGATCTTGCGGCTGAAACTGCTGAACTTTTATCCTGATGTTCTGACTCTTCCCCATCCACCAAAGAATCCTGAAAAATTCAATTTCAGCCTCAGGGACTCTGGATTAGGACTGAGTAGATTTGAACTAGCACTGCAGTTTTATTGTTCCGAACGCTTATTGTACTGAGCGCTTAGACTGGTTACTATGTGCCAGACACTGTTCTAGGCGCTGGGGTAAACACAAGATAATCGGTTGGACACAGCCTCTGCCCTACATAGGGCTAAAAGTTTTAATCCCCGTTTCACAGATAAGGGAACTGAGGCACCTAGAATTAGAATGACTTGCCCCAGGTCACACAACAGGCACGTGGCAGACTCGGGATGATAAAGCAGGTCCTTCTGACTCCCAGACCCGTAGTCTATCCATTAGGCACCTCTGCCTCTGCCTATTTATGTTGGCTGAGCAGGGCACAGAGGGAATTCCCATGGGGAAACTCTCAATTAATCCACTGGGAGTGTGGGTCATTGCTTCACAGGAACCAGGCTGGAGGAGCTTCTCCCAGCGCCCTGAATGGGTCTCCTGCTCAAGGCTCCAAGGGGTAGCAGTAGCTTTTCCTGAGGGGAAATCTTTGCGTGGAGGCTGATCCCGAACAATCTCAGAGGGGCCCTGGACGCTTTTGAGCTTTTATCCTTCCCAGAGATCTCCATCAGGCCCCACTCATGGACACGAGAAAGCCTAATCCCAGCCTTGGGACCGAGGAGGTGAGTTTCGGTGCAGGAGGGAAGGAGAGCGAAAAAGGAGGTGAGTGTCTGTGTGTGTGTGGTAGCGGAGCGTTCTGGGGATCAACCAATTGGTTTTTATTGAGCGCTTACTGTTTACTTCAACACAAAGTTTCAGTTCATGTCTTCTCACTCCTCAAGAACCTGCAGTGGTTGCTCATCCACCTCCGCATCAGACAGGAACTCCTCACCACAGGTTTAATAATAATAATAATGATAATAATAATAATAATATTTGTTAAGCGCTTACTATGTGCCAAGCACTGTTCTAAGCTCTGGGGGAGATACAAGGTAATCAGCCCATGTGGGGCTCACAGTCAAAATCCCCATTTTACAGATGAGGTAACTGAGGCACAGAGAAGTTAAGTGACTTGCCCAAAGTCACAGAGTTGACAAGTTACGGAGCCGGCATTAGAACCCTAGTCCTCTGACTCCCAAGCCCTGGCTCTTTCCACTGAGCCACGTTGCTTCTCTGCTGAACCACGCTGCTTAAGGTACTCAATCAGCTCACCCACTCCTACCTCACCTCTATGATCATCTACTCCAGCCCAGCCCTCACACTCTGCTCCTCTAGCTTCAGTTTACTCACTGGGCTCTGATCTCCTCTTTCTCGTCTCCGACCCCGTTCCCCGATCCTTCCCCTAGTCTGGAATTCACTCCCTCTCCCTCTGTACAGTCCAGACCACCACTCTCTCCACATTCAAAGCGAATCAAGGTTACATCTCCTCCATGAAGCCTTCCCCAATTAAGTCCTCTTTTTCCCTTCTCCCTCTCCCTTCCACGTTGTCTGTGCACTTGAATCTGTGACCCTTGGACATTTGACATTCGCCCCACTCCCAACCCCATTTATACGCCGTGTGACATTGGGCAGGTCGAGAAGCAGAAGCAGCATGGCTTAGTGGAAAGAATTCGGGCTTGGGAGTCAGAGATCGTGGGTTCTAATCCCGGCTCTGCTACCTGTCAGCTGTGTGACTTTGGGCAAGTCACTTAACTTCTCTGTGTCTCAGTTACCTCATCTGTAAAATGGGGATTAAGACTCTGAGCCCAAGTGGGATCACCTGATTATCTTGTATCTACCCCAGCGCTTCGAACAGTGCTTGGTACACAGTAAGCGCTTAACAAATACCAGCATCATAATCACTTCACCTCTCTCTTCCTCAGTTCCCTCATCTGCACAGTGGTGATTCAATCCGTGTTCTCCCTCCTACTTATACTTGGGGCCCCATGTAAGACCTGATGATCTTGTCTCATCAATAATACCATTTATTGAACACTCACTATGTGCAGAACTTTGTACGTAGAGCAATGCATGGCACATAGGAAGTGTTTAACGAATACCACAATTAATATTATTAGCTCCACCTGCTGTATGGTTTAACTTTTCTGGACAGTGTGGCCTAATGGAAAGAGTATGGGATGGACGAGAGAGGACCTGAGTTCTAATCCCAGCTCAACCACGTGTCTGCTGTGTGAATTTGGGCAAATCACTACACTCCTTGGGATGGGGTTTTCTACTTTGTTCTCAAGGTGATTAAACCCCACCCAATCTCATTAAATGAGTAGCTTCATCTTGTTTTCAGCTATTCAGTTCTGAAGACCTAGAGAACAAAGTGAAGATGTGCTGCGAACTGGATTGCCTTGTTAACCAGAGGCGATTAAGCAGGCCTACAGCTGTAACGGTAAGGACAGAAGTGGTCAAATGCAAGCTCCTGACCATTATTTTTTCCCAGTGCAGGTTGGTTGAAGATTTGGTAAGCAGTTGGGAAATTACGTGGAAAGACCCCAGGCGTGGGAGTCAGGCGGACCCGGTTCCAATTCCAGCCCTGCCATTTCTCTGTTGTGTGACGCTGGTCAAGTTGCTTCACTTCTCTTGGCCTCAGTTACTTCATCCATCAAATGAGGATTAAAACTGGGAGCCCCAAGTGGAACATGGTTTATGTCCAACCTGATTAGCTTGTACTTACCTCGGCGCTTAGTACAGAGCCTGGTACATAGTGAGTGCTTTACAAATACCATTAAAAAGATACCCACCTAAAAATGCCTGGGAAAGCGGCTCTAGGGAGGGAGAGAATTGAGGTGGAAAGGGGACGGGGTGGAATTTAGGGGAGACCCCGCTGGATTTCAATTTCCTTAGCAAAGTATTTGGTGAATGAGGGTAGGAGAGACATTGAGGTGTGAGGGCAGAGATTGTATCTAGCCATCAATTAATGTAATTTCTTGAGCGTTTATTGTGTGCGGAGCATTGTAATAAGAGCTTAGTAGAGTACGTACAATCATCATCATCAATGGTATTTATTGAGCGCTTACTGGTGTGCGGGGCACTGTAGAAAGCACTTGGGAGAGGACAATCATCATCACCAATGGCATTTATGGAGAGTTTACATTATGCAGAGCACTGTACTAAGTGCTTAAGCTCGTTACTGTTATACTGTGCAATCCCAAGTGCTTAATACAGTGCTTTGCAACAGAGTTGGTAGACACACTCCCTCCTCACACTGAGCTTGCAGTCTAGAGGGGGAAACAGACACTATTATAGTTGAATAAGTCTACCAGGTCTATTGCACTGTATTCTTCTAAGCGCTTAGAACAGTGCTCTACAGTGTTCAATAACAGTAAAGTTCCCGAACAGTAAAGGGGCAGTTGACAGCAGTTTCCTGTAGACCAAGGAGTTTATAAGAGGGTCTGTGTGTTCTTCTGAGTTGGGGGGAGAAGGGGAACCAGATGGGACATCTGCGGAAACGGGGGTTCTGAACTAAATTTGAGTTTCCGAGTCTGGGTTCGGTCAACTGTGATGGGAAGCTGTCCTGAATAGAGTAGACTGGTAAATTCTGTAAGTAGCTTAGACTATAAGCTACTTTTGGGCAGGAAACTCTACTATATTGTACTTTCCTAAGTACAGCTAAATAGTTGAAGCCACGGGAGTGTATGGGTTCTCCAAGTGAGTAAGTGTAGATGGAAAATAGAAGGGGACCCAGAACTGAGGCTTGAGGGACTTCCACACTTGGAAATAAGTTGAGAAAGAAAAGCTTGAATAATGAGTGAAACAACCTTAACGCTTGAAACACTTTAAATTTAAATTTCCAAAATATGCGACACTATAATAATGGTGCCCAATTTCTATAATATTCTAGAAATGGAATATAATATTCTAGAATAGAAGTCTTTTTACCATTCTATTTATTTTTATTTTGTTAATATGGTTTGTTTTGTTGTCTGTCTCCCCCTTCTAGACTGTGAGCCCGCTGTAGGGTAGGGACCATCTCTGTATGTTGCCAACTTGTACTTCCCATGCGCTTAGTACAGTGCTCTGCACACAGTAAGCGCTCAATAAATACGATTGAATGAATGAATGAAAGCTTAGTACAGTGTTCCGCACGTGGTGTCCGTTGTTTGGTAGGGCTTGTCTCTGTTGCTGAATTGTACTTTCCAAGTGCTTAGTACAGTGCTCTGCACATAGTAAACGCTCAATAAGTACGATTGAATGAATGAACTGTGAGCATTCAATAAATGTCATTGATTGTATTGTACTCTCTAAAGTGCTTGGTAGTTAGCGCTCAATCAATACCACTGATTGATTGATTTGATTGTGTCTATCAGCTCTGTTGTATTGTACTCTACCAAACGCTCAGTACAATGCTTTGCATGCAGTAAGTGTTCAATAAATATGTAATTGATTGATCCATTGATTCAGTCACCCTCTAGACCATAAGCTCCTTGTAGGAAGATTGTTTGACTGATTGTCCGAAACCAGGTTCTATCACAAGACGCATAAAGGCCTCCCGCCGGAAGTGGCCAACGTCTCCATGGTGATGGAATTCCTCCTTTTGAGATTCTCGGAGGTCCGGGACCTGAAGCTGGTCCACGCCGCGCTGTTCCTCCTGATCTACCTGGTGGCCCTGATGGGGAATCTCCTTATTGTCGCCGTCAACGCCTTCGACCGGCACCTCCACATCCCCATGTACTTTTTCCTCAGGCACCTGTCCGTTCTCAACCTCTGTCTCATCTCCGTCACCGTTCCCCAATCCATCCACAACTCCCTGACGGACCGTAGATCCATTTCATTCCTGGTCTGTGCTGCCCAACTCTATTTCTTCACTTGTTTTGCCTCACAGGAGATCCCCATCCTCACGGTGATGTCCTACGACAGCTACGTGGCCATCTGCCTCCCCCTGAGCTATGAGGTCATCAAGGACCGAAGGGTCTGTGGGAAGATGGCGGCCGCCTCTTGGCTCAGCGGGGTTCTCTCCTGTCTCGTGCACGCTGTCAACATATTTCTCTTGCCTTTTTGTGACTCCAACGTGATCCGTCAGTTCTTATGCGACATCGCCCAGTTTTTAACCCTGTTCTGCTCTCCCCCTCTCCCTCTCCCTCTCCCTCACCCAGTTGGTCCTGATAGGCGTTAGAGTCATGTTAGATTTCCGCTGCTTCCTGTTCATGGGGGTTTCCTATTTCCACATCTTCTCCACCGTGCTGAGAATCCCACCCATGCAGGACAGAACCAAAACCCTTCTCCAGCTGCCTGCCCCATCTCGCTGTGATAACTTTATTTATGTCCACTGCGTTTTTCTCCCACTTACAACCGGCCTCAGACTCGCCCTCAGAGCCGGCCCTGTTGGGGTCCGTGTTCCGCACCATGGTGCCCCCAGTCCTGAACCCCCTCATCTACAGCCCGAGGAACGGGGACATGAAGACTGCTCTGAGGAAATTCCTTAGGGGGAAACTGTTCTGAAAAAGAAAAACATCATTCGTTTGTGTTTCATTAGGGAGGCGTCATGGCAGAGTGTTGGACTGGAAGTCAGAAGACCAATCTTTACTCTTGCCTCTGCCTCTGGCCTGCTGTGTGTGTGACCTTGGACAAGTCCCTTAATCTCTCCGGTACACGTCCTCCTCTGGAAAATGGAGATAAGATACCCATTCACCTGCCCTATAAGAATTTAGCCCCATGAAGGGCAGGCATTGTATATGTTCTTCCTTCTCGGCACCTCTAGCCTCAATGTCATTCATTCATTCAATCAATCGTATTTATTGAGCGCTTACTGTGTGCAGAGCACTGTACTAAGCGCTTGGGAAGTACAAGTTGGCAACATATAGAGACGGTCCCTACCCAACAGCGGGCTCACAGTCTAGAAGGGGGAGACAGAAAACAAAACTAAACATATTAACAAAATAAAATAAATAGAATAAATATGTACAAATAAAATAAATAAATAGAGTAATAAATACGTAGAAACATATATACATATATACAGGTGCTGTGGGGACGGGAAGGAGGTAAGGTGGGGGGATGGGGAAGGGCAGCAGGGGGAGAGGAAGGAAGGGGCTCAGTCTGGGTAGGCCTCCTGCAGGGGGGAGCTCTCAATAGGGCTTTGAAGGGAGGAAGAGAGCTATCTTGGCAGATGTGCGGAGGGAGGGCATTCCAGGCCAGGGGGATGACGTGGGCCGGGGGTCGACGGTGAGAAAGGCGAGAACGAGGCACAGTGAGAAGCGTAGTGGCAGAGAAACGGAGGGTCCGGGCTGGGCTGTAGAAGGAAAGAAGGGAGTTGGGATAAGAGGGGGCGAGGTGATGGAGAGCCTTGAAGCCGAGAGTGAAGAGTTTTGCCTGATGTGTAGGTTGACTGGTAGGCACTGGAGATTTTTTAGGAGGGGTGTAACATGCCCAGAGCGTTTCGGCACAAAGATGATCCGGGCAGCAGCGTGAAGTGTAGACTGAAGTGGAGAGAGACAGGAGGATGGGAGATCAGAGAGGAGGCTGATGCAGTAATCCAGACGGGATAGGGTGAGAGATTGAACCATCGAGGTAGCGGTTTGGATGGAGAGGAAAGCACGGATCTTGGCGATGTTGCAGAGGTGAGACCGGCAGATTTTGGTGACGGATTGGATATGAGGGGTGAATGAGAGAGCAGAGTCGAGAATGACACCAAGGTTGCGGGCTTGTGAGACGGGAAGGCTGGCAGTGCCGTCTACAGTGACGGGAAAATCAGGGAGAGAATAGGGTTTGGGAGGGAAGATAAGGAGTTCAGTCTTGAACACATTGAGTTTTAGATGGCGGGTAGACATCAAGATGGAGATGTCCTGAAGGCAGGAGGAGACCCAAGTCTGAAGGGAGGGAGAGAGAGCAGGGGTAGAGATGTAGATTTGGGTTTCATCAGCGTAGAGATGATAGTTGAAGCCGTGGGAGCGAATGAGTTCACCAAGGGAGTGAGTCTAGATGGAGAACAGAAGAGGACCAAGAACTGACCCTTGAGGAACCCTTACAGTAAGGGAATGTTAGGAGGAGGAGAAGCCTGCAAAGGAGACTGAGAATGAACGGCCAAAGAGATAAGAGAAGAACCAGGAGAGGACGGAGTCTGTGAAGCCAAGGTTGGATAGCGTGTTGAGGGGAAGGGGGTGGTCCACAGGATCGAAGGCAGTGGAGATGTCGAGGAGGCTTAGAATAGAGTAGGAGCCGTTGGATTTGGCAAGAAGGAGGTCATTGGTGACTTTTTAGAGGGCAGTTCGGGTGGAGTGTAGGGGAAGGAAATCAGATTGGAGGGGGTCGAGGAGAGAGTTGGAGTTGAAGAATTCGAGGCAGCGGGTGTAGACGACTCGTTCAAGAAGTTTGGAAAGGAATGGTAGGATGGAGATAGGGCGATACCTAGAAGGGGAGGTGGGGTCAAGAGAGGGTTTTTTTAGGATGGGGGTGACTTGGGCATGTTTGAAGTCAGAGGGGAAGGAACCACTGGAGAGTGAGCGATTGAAGATGGAAGTTAAGGAGAGGAGGAGGGAAGGTGCGAGAGATTTCATAAGATGAGAGTGAATGGGGTCAGAAGCACAGATGGCTGGAGTAGAACTTGAGAGGAGGGAGGAGATCTCATCTAAAGATACTGCTGGTAAGGATGGGAGGATGGCGGAGAGGGCTGAGAGCAAGGGGGTTGGAGAAGGGGGAGGAGTGACTTTGGGGAACTCAGACTTGATGGAGCTAATTTTACTAATGAAGTAGGAGGCCAGATCGTTGAGGGTGAGGGATGGGAGAGGGAGAGGAGCAGGGGGCCTGAGAAGGGAGTTAAATGTACGGAAGAGCTGATGGGGATGATGGGCATGGGTGTCAATAAGGGAGGAGAAATAGTTTTGTCTGACAGAGGAGAGGGCAGAGCTAAGGCAGGAAGGGATAAAGGTGAAGTGAATAAGATTGCCATGGTGTTTAGACTTTCGCCAGCAGCGTTCAGCAGCTCGAGCATAAGAGCGAAGGAGGCAGACAGTGGCGGTGATCCAAGGCTGTGGGCTAGTGGTACGAGAGCGGCGAACGGAAAGGGGAGCGATCGAGTTGAGCTGAGTAGAGAGAGTAGAGTTGAGAGCAGTAATCTGATCATCAGGATTGGGTAGAAAGGAAAGAGAGGCGAGGTGGGGTGTGAGGTGCTCAGAAGGATGGATAGGGTCGAGAGAGCGGAGGTCTCTGTAAGGTAGTAATGTTGATTTACAGGGGAGAGCAGTGTGAGTGACAAGGCAGGTGAGAAGGTTATAATCAGAGAGAGGGATTTCAGAGTTGGTGAGGATAGAGATAGTGCAGCGGTAGGAGATGAGGAGGTCGAGGGTGTGACCAAATTCGTGAGTGGGAGAGGTGGGGTGGAGCAGGAGGTTGGCAGCGTCAAGGAGAAGATAGACGCCGGGCGGCAAAGGAGTCACCAGTGACATCCATGAGGATGTTGAAGTCTCCGAGGATCAGAGTGGGCATGGAAAAGGAGAGACGGAAGGTGAGAAAGGGTTGAAAATCGTTAAAGAAGTTGGAGGTGGGGCCGGGGGGGCGGTAGATGACGGCTAGAAGAATCTGGAGGGCGTAGTAGAGGCGAATAACGTTCTCTTCAAAGGAGGGAAAGGAAAGGGAAGGGGGAGGAGGGATAGTGTGAACGCGACATTGGGGAGCGGGAAGGAAACCAGCACCTCTTCCTTTTCCGGTGAGTGTGGGGGAGTGGGAGAAGAAGAGGCCTCCACTGGAGAGAGCAGCAGAAGAGACCGTGTCATCCGGAGACAGCTATGTTTCAGTTAGGGCAAGGAGGAGTAGAGACGTCAAAAGGAATAGGTCCAGGATGAAAGGGAGCTTACGTATAATGGAGCGGGGGTTCCAAAGGCCACACTTGGCAGCAGCTGTGGAGGGAGGGGAGGGAGGGGGAAGGCTGTGATTGTTGGGGAGGGTTTGGATTGGGATGAGTTGGCGGGGGCCTAGGCCGGGAGTATGGGAAGAGAGGTGGCAATGAGAAAGGAGAACTGGGATGGGGTGGGAAAGGGGAGGAGGGGAGTGAGGGGGCTTGGAGGGAGGAGTTGAGGGTTGGGGAGTTGAGGAGTTGAGGGAGGGTCCCCCACCCCATCTCCCCCTCCCCCTCCCCCCTGCCTTACCTCCTTCCCCTCCCCACAGCGCCTGTGTATATGCATATATGTTTGTACGTATTTATTACTCTATTTATTTTATTTGTACAAAATCATTCTATTTATTTTATTTTGTTAATATGTTTTATTTTGTTCTCTGTCTCCCCCTTCTAGTCTGTGAGCCCACTGTTGGGTAGGGACCGCCTCTATATGTTTCCAACTTGTACTTCCCAAGCGCTTAGTACAGTGCTCTGCACACAGTAAGCGCTCAATAAATGCAATTGAATGAATGAATGAATGAATGAGTGAATGGCGCTGGTATAGAGGGATCGAGGGTGGGGGTGAATGTGAAGGGTGGGGTGGGGAAAAGAGAGGGAAAGAGCTGGGTGGGAGAGGGAAAGGGGAAGGTGAGGAATGGGAAGGACAGTTGGGATCGGGGAATTGATAGTTCATGTTGAGGTCAGCGAGGTAAATGACAGCAAAGTGGGACGTTAACAATTAAAGTGCAGTATCAATAACCTAGTAGCAATAATATAAGTAGGTGATGACATCACAGAGGGTAGTTAACAATTAACATGTTATAGCAATAATAAAATAAGGAGATTATGACATCACATAGTGCAGTTAACAATTAGCTTGTATAAGCGACCATAAAATAGGCAGAAGCTGCTCAAAGCAGAAAAATGAATTGTCAATAGGTCGGTCAAATCAGATCAAAGAGGAAAGGAGAGTCCAGGGGTTCTTGGCAAAAACAGTCTCTGAGGTGGTGGAGAATGGAGTCCTATGGAGGGGAGTTCTGGAGTAGGGCGGAACTGTTAAGGGAGATCATGGGAGCAGAGATGCCTGGGGAGAGAGGTGAACAGCTAGATAGCATGGGTGTGTTGAGTAGGTGCGAATGAGGTTGTTGTTAAAGTAACTCGGTGATAACAAGGGCCTTTTTCCCGGGGGAGGGGAGACGGGAGCGGGGAGGGGAATCAGTCAGGTCCGGACCGGGAAGGGGAGAGTGGGGGTACTCTTTAACGGCGGTCGCTTAAGCGGTGGTGGGGGATGGAAGCAGGGGGACACAATGTACCACGATCAAGCAAGGGGACACAAGGTTTCACGATCATGCAGGGGGACACAATGTACCACGATCGCAGTTGGCTACTTGTACAGAGTGGAGGTGGCTTCTAGGGTGAGTGTAGCGATGATGGGGGGTGGGGGCCCGGCCCAGGGGCCTCGGTGTCGTAGGGCGGGGATGCAGATGTCCCGGCGGAGGACGGCCAGGAGCCCGGCTGCGGGGTATGAGCGCCCGATAGCAGGCTGCTCGTGGTCGGACGGACGGAAGGAGGGACGGAGGGTGGGGGAGCCCCGGCCCTCGCAGCAGCGTCCGGAGGAGAGGACCCATCCAGGAGCACCAGGGTCGCGCGATGTGAAGGTGGGCAGGCCTCTCGGGATCTGGATCCCGGGCTCCTATGGCGGCGTCCGGATGAGAGGATCTTTCCGGGAGCAGCAGGGCCGCGCAGTGTGATGGCGAGAGGGCGGGCTTCTCGGAATCGGAAACCCGGGCTCCTATGTTGATTGTATTACTCTTTCAAGTGCTTAGAAGTAAGCGCTAAATCAGTATCACTGATTGATTGATTGATTTGATTGTGTCTATCAGCTCGGTTGTATTGTACTCTTCCAAACGCTCAGTACAATGCTTTACCCTCAGTAAGTGCTCAATAAATATGTGATTAATTGATTAATTGATTCAGTCACCCTCTAGAACGTAAGCTCCTTGTGGGAAGGGACTGAGTCCCCCCTTTTCCTTTCCTCCTGCTCCCCTCCCTAGCGCCCCCTCCGTCCTACACCCTTCCCCTTCCCACAGCACTTGTGCATATTTGTACATATTTATTACTCTATTTTATGAATTATGTGTATATAGCTATAATACTAATTGTTCTGATGGTATTGACACCTGTCTACCTGTTTAGTTTTGTTGTCTGTCTCCACCCTCTAGACTGTGAGCCGGTTGTTGGGTAGGGACCGTCTCTATATGTTGCCAATCTGTACTACGCAAGAGGTTAGTACAGTGCTCTGCAAAGAGTAAGCGCTCAATAAATATGATGAATGAATGAATGAATGTGTCTATCAACTCTGTTACGTTGCTAAGATTGTACTATCCCAAGTAAGTGCTCAATAAATATAATTGATTGATTGATGATTGTCTCAAATCAGGTCCTATCTCAAGATTCCTAAAGGCCAGCATCTCCACAGTGAGAGAATTTCTCCTGCTAGGGCTCTCGAAGGTCCGGGAGCTGCAGCTGGTCCACGCCGCGCTGTTCCTTCTGATCTACCTGGAGGCCCTAACGAGGAATCTCCTCATTGTCGCCATCAACTCCCTCGACCGGCGCCTCCACACTCCCATGTACTTCTCCTTCAGGAACTTGTCTGTCCTCGACCTCTGCTATATCTCTGTCACCGTCCCCAAATCCATCTACAACTCCCTGACCAACAAGAGATCTACCTGCTTCCTGAGCTGTGCTGTCCAACTCTATTTCTTCTCCTGTTTTGCTTCAGTGGAGATCTCCCTGCTCACGGTGATGTCATACGACCCCTACATGGCCATCTGCCGCCCTCTGCAATACGGGGTCATCCTGGGCCAACGGGCCTGAGGGAATATGGCCGCTGCCTCTTGGCTTTCGGGTGGTTTCTTGGGTCTCACGCACACTGTCAATACATTTTTCTTGTCTTTTGGTGACTCGAATATGATCTGTCACTTTTTCTGTGACTTGACCTAGTTACTGGCCCTCACCTGCTCCGCTGATGCCCTCAGGGAGGCGCTCCTGCTCATTGCTAGTGCGACTTTAAACTTCTTCTGCTTCCCCTTTATAGCCATTTCCTATGCACACTTCTCCATTATGAGGACCAGCCATCCCCAAGAAGGTCGGACTAAAGCCTTCTCCACCTGCCTGCCGCACCTCGTCATCGTCAATCTGTTTTTCTCCAGTGGGTTTTTTGCCTACGTAAAACTGCCCTCGGACTCCACCTTACCTCGACCTTGGACCTGCTGTCGTCCGTGTTCTACACTTTGGTACCCCCACCTCTGAACCCTCTCAACTACAGACTGAGGAACCGGGACATGAAGGCCGCACTGGGGAGAAATCTAAATTTTTTGAAGACTCCAATTTCCTTGCCTTCGTTCTCTTTTATTTCACTTTATATTTGTTGTTATTTCAACCGGAGGTTTGGCGCCTCTGGGGAGGGTCTTTGATATTTCTTTCCTCTCATCTCCTATTGGAGTCGTTTTGGAGTGACCTTGATTACCCTACTGAAAGCTCACCTCCTCCAGGAGGCCTTCTCAGACTGAGCCCCCCTTTTCCTCTGCTCCTCTTCCCATCCCCATTGTCCCAACTTCTTCCCTCTGCTCTACCCCCTCCCCACCCCACAGCACTTGTGCATATTTGTACATATCTATAATTCTTTTTATTTTATTAATAATGCATATATATATCTATAGTTCCATTCATTTATATTGATGCTACTGATGCCTGTCTACTTGTTTTGTCTTGTTGTCTATCTCCCCGCTTCTAGACTGTGAGCCCCTTGTTGGGTAGGGCTTGTCTCTGTTGCCGAATTGCATTTTCCAAGCATTTAGTACAGTGCTATGCGCACAGTAAGCGCTCAATAAACACGATTAAATGAATATCCACTTTGGCCCATAAGCACTTTAGGTCAGGAACTGTGTCACAAGCTTCTGCTTATTACAGCTCCTCCAGAAAGTTTACCCTGATCAATCTCTCAATTAATCAATCAGTGGCATTTAATGATAGGATCTGGGTTCTAATACTAGCTCCACCACCGATCCGCTGTGTGAATTTGGGCAAGTCGCTTCACTTCTCTGGGCTTCAGTTACCTCATTTGTAAAATGGAGATTAAGAGTGGGGCCCCATGCGGGACAGGGACTCTGTCCAACCTGATTAACATGTGTCTATCCCAACATTTAGAACAGTGCTTGGCACATAGTAAGTCCTTAACAAGTAACAAAATTATTATTATTATTATATGTATTCTACCGACTCTGCTATTTTGCACCCTCCTAAGCACTTAGTACAGTGCTGTGCACAAAGTGCTCAATAAATACGATTGATTGATTATTGAGCGCTTACTGTGTGCAGAGACTGTATCAAAAACACTGTATTATAGTCACGCTGAACTAATCTCTCATCTCTCATCCTAGATTTTCTCTACTGTGTCACCTATGTACTTGAGCCTTTGTCCCCTAAACACTTGGATATTCACCCCAGTCCCACAGCACTTATGTCCATATCTTATGTACATATCTGTAATTAATTTATTTATTTGTGTCAATGTCTGTCTCCCCCTCTAGATTGTAAGCACGTTGTGGGCAGGGAATGTGTCTGTACTGTTATAATGCACTCTCCCAAGTGTTTAGAACAGTGCTTTTCACACAGTAAGTGCTCAGTAAATGCGATTAAATGAATGAATCCTTAAACTCTGCCCTTTCCCCTATTTCTATTTTCTGTTGCAATCTGTCTCACTGACTGGATAGTAAACTCCTTGAGAGTATGGATCCTGCCTAGCACTCTATTGTATTGTATTCTAGACTGTAGACTATGAGCTTGTGTGGGCAGGGAATGTATCTGTTATTATACCGTACTCTCACAAGTGCTTACTACAGTGCCCTGCAAACAGTAAATGCTCAATAAATATGATTGACTGGCTGGCTGATTGACCTTTGTACAGTACCTGGCTCATAGTAAGCGCTTGACAAATCCCATTAAAAACCTCAAAAAATACAGGCTATGCACCCAGTAAATTTTCAAGAAATACTATTGATTGATTGATTGATTCTGTTATATTTTCCCACACCCTGCCTCTGCCCTGAAACACCTTCCCTCTTTACATCTACCATGTCATGTCAAAGCCCTACTGAAGGCTAACCTCCTCCAGGAGACCTTCTCAGTCTAAGCCCCCTTTTCATTAGCTCTCCCTCCCCTCCACATTGCCCCGACGGACTCCCTTTCCTCTACCCCTACCCCGCCCCACAGCACTTGTGTATATATATGTATATATATATATATATATATATACATATTTATAATTATATTTATTTATATCAATGATGTGCATACATCATTAATTCTGTTTTTTATATTGATGCTATTGATGCCTGTTTACTTGTTTTGATGTCTGTCTCCCCCCTTCTAGACTCTGAGCCCATTGTAGGCAGAGATTGTCTCTATGTGTTGCTGAATTGTACTTTCCAAGCACTTAGTACAGTGCTCTGCACGCAGTAAGTGCTCAATAAATACGATTGAATGAATACCAACTCTACTGTACTCTGCTTAGTAAACTGTTCTGCATATAGTAAGTGCTCAGTAAGTACCATCGATTGATTGATTTAGTGGACAGGGAATGTGTCTACCAACTCCGTTTTACTGTACTCTCCCAGGCACTTAGTACCACCCTCTGCACTCAATAAGTACTCAATAAATACGATTAATGATTTGGTTGATTGAACCCACCCCTTTGGACAGCCCCGACCATGACTATTTCTACAGTTACACCCAGTTTCAGCTTTGCAATGCTACGATGCTTTATGGATTTAGCTTCAGGGGTCATGGAGGTATGTGGTTGGGGGTTGTTGAGGAGGGGGAGGGGAAGGGAATAAGGAATAATTTTGAAAGTCAGGGAGTGGGGTGAAAGGGCTGAGAGGGAGAAAATGAGATGTTTGAGAGGGTGAAAGCTTGAAATCAGGGGTTGAGGAAGGTCAGAAGTGATGGGAAGGGGCAAGGATAAATGCCATTGATTAATAAATGGATTGGCTACCTGATCAAAATGTGGGGTCACGAGGGAAGAATGACAGGTCAATCAAAGGTGTTTGTTAAGTGCTTACTATATGCCAGGCACTGTACTAAGTCCCGGGGTAGATACATGCTAATCAGGTTGGACACAGTCCATGACTCCCACACGGGGCTCACAGTCTTAATTTTACAGATGAGGAACTGAGGTACAGAGAAGCGATGTGATTTTCCCAGGGTCACACAGCAGACACGTTGCCGAGCTGGGATTAGAGCTCATGCCTGTCTGACTCCCAGGCCCATGCTCTATCCAGTAGACAACACTGCTTCTCTTGTGTATTCAGTCAATTATTTTTTTAAATTTATTCATCAGTGAATTTATTGAGGGCTTACTGTGTACAGAACACTGTAGTAAGATCTTGGGAGAGTATAATACAGCCTAGATGGGGGAGAATGTGCACTAAGTTATAAAGATCCCTAACCAGAGGGAAGCAGCATGGACTAATGTGTAGAGCATAGGCCTGGGAGGCAGAGGACCTGGGTCCTAATCCCGGATCCACCACTTAGCTGCTGTGTGACCTTGATTAAGTTACTTCACTTCTCTGTACCTCAATTCCCTCATCTGCTAAATGGGGATTCAATCCCTCTTCTCCCTCTTACTTAGACTACGTCCTCCATGTGGGGCCTGATTATCTCGTATCAGCCGTATCAGCTTAGTAGAGTGCTTGGCACATAGTAAGCAAATTCCACTGTTATTAGTATTATCATTACTCATCCTGGGGCCATTTACCAGTGTCCACCGTCAGTCTGACGGGAGAAATGGACATTTTCTCTTCAAGATGAAATACATTTCCCCAAGGAGAAGACCTAGGGCGGCCTTCATGTCCCGGTTCCTCAGGCTGTAGATAAGCGGGTTCAGGGCAGGGAGCACCACAGTGTTGAACATGGACACCGGCAGGTCCAGAGATGAGGGGGAGTCTGACGCAGGCTTGAGGTGGGCAATGGCAGCCGTGCAGAAGAAAATGGTAATGAAGACGAGGTGAGGCAGACAGGTGGAGAAGGCTTTGGCCCGGCCGTCGATGGCCGGCATCTTCAGCACGGCCCGGAAGGTGTTCACGAACGTGACGATGATGAGCACGAAGCAGAGCGAAGCCAAGAAAACTGCTGCAGCGACGCTCACAGCGATGGTGAAGTAGGCCTCGGAGCAGGAGATCTTCAGCGGGGATGGGGAGGCGCAGAAGAACTGAGGGACGGCGTTGGACCTGCAGAAGCTCAGGTTGAAGGTCTAAACCACAATCACCACTCCCATCTGCCCCCCCGCTTAGCCATGAGGTGGTGGCCATTTTCCCACAGGCCTCTCTGTCCATATGATGTCATAAGGCAGGGGGAGGCAGATGGCGGCATAGCGATTGTAGGACATGGCCGTGAGGATGAAGTACTCAGAGCTGGCAAACAGGATCACCAGACAGACCTGAGCCGCACAGCCCAGGGAGGAGATGGAGTGGCACTGCGTCAGAGAGACGAGAATGGATTTGGGAACGGTGACGGAGATGTAGCAGAGATCGGCCAATGACAGGTGCCTGAGGAAGAAGTTCATGGGAGTGTGGAGGCTCCAGTCGAGGGCGCTGACGGCGACAATGAGGAAATTACCCATCAGGGCTGCCAGGTAGACCAGGAGGAGCAGCGCGGCGTGGACAAGCTGCAGCTCCCGGACCTCTGAGAAACTCAGCAGGAGGAATTCCTTCACTCTGGAGATGTTGGCCACGTCCGGCAGGAGGCCTTTAGGGATCTTGTGATAGAACCTGATTTCAGGCAATCGATCATTCAATCGATCAATCATATTTATTGAGCACTTACTGTGTGCTGAGTGCTTTACTAAGCCCTTGGGAGAGTACGATATAAACTTCAACAGTTTGTAGACACGTTCCTTGCCCACAATGAGCTTATAGACTTGTGTGGGAGACATACATTAATATGAATAAATAAATAACGGATATGAACGTAAGTGCTGTGGGGCTGAGGGAGGGGTGAATAAAGGAGTGAATGAATACAAGGATGCAAATACTCAGAGAGAAGCTCAGGGACTGTATGATCATTATGGGCAGAAAATGTGTTCGTTAATTCCTAGTTATACTGTAATAATGATAAAAATAATTATTGTGGCATTTGTTAAGCGCTTACTATGTGCCAAGCACTGTTCTAAGCGATAGGGTAGATACAAAGTAACTGAGTTGTCCCACGTGGGGCTCGCAGTCTTTGTCCTCATTTTACAGATGAGATAACTAAGGCACAGAGAAGTTAAGTGGCTTGCCCAAGGCCATACAACAGACAAATGGAAGAGCCTGGATTAGAAACCACATCCTCTAACTCCCAAGCCCGTGCTTTTGCCAAGCCATGCTTCTTCTCTCACTGTACTCTCCCAAGCATTTACAATGCTCTGCACATAGTAAGCGCTCAGTGAGTACCATTGATTGATTGTGCAATTTCGTAACACCGTGGAAGGAGCCTCATCTTGTCATTTCTGTATTGATTCAAGACAAAACTACGACTTTTCAGCTGCCAAGACGCCTGTTTTATTATTAAATATCAGGAAAGACCAAGACTACACAGATTCTCATGCTTGCATTGTCATATCCACCCATCTCCCCTCTTCTCAAAAACTTTCCTTGGTTGACCATCCCTCTCCAAATCCAACACCATCTCCTAACCTTCAGTTTTAAGGTACTCAAATAATTTCTTTACCTTCTAACCACTCAGTCAATCGTATTTACTGAGTGCCATCTGTGTGCATAGCCGTACACTTGCTGTATGCTTGGCAGAGTGCAATATAAAAATAAACAGGCACATTCCTTGGCCACAATGAGCTTACGAACTACCTGACTTCTGTCTGATTCACTGATCTCCTACTACAACATAGCCCGTATACTTTGCTCCTTTAACACCAATTTATTCATTGTACCTTGATCTCGCCTATATCACCACTGGCGCCTTGCTTACATCCTCTCTATGGCCTCACTCTCCCTCTTACTTCATATCCATAAGTACTTTGATTCTCAGCCCAGCCCTACAGTACCTATGCCCATATTCTTATTCTTTACTGTTTCCCCTCTCCATAATTTACTTTAATTTCCCCTTATCAATCAACTAATGGTATTTATTGAACACTTAGTATGTGCAGATCACTGCATTCAGCACTTGGGAACGTACAAAATGACAGAATTGGTAGACACATTCCCTTACCATAAGGAAGGAGAAAAAGAGATTACTAGATTGTAAGGTTCTTTTGGTTAGGAATTGTGTCTATTAACTATAATTCTCACAGACAGTACAGAGTTCTGTGAATATTAAGTGTTCAGTAAATACCACTGATTGATTGGTTGATACTACTATTATTACTATTATTAATCTTCATATGGGTATAAAGATATAGGCATATATCTAAACATCTTTACTGTAACCTCTCAGAATGTTCCTGATCTGATTTTCCTGTCTAAATCAATCAATAGTATTTCTTGAGAGTTTACTGTGTGCAGAATACTGGATTGAACGATTAGGCGAATACAGCAGATTAGCAGACACTTTCCCTGCCCACAAAGAGTCTAGAGTCTTATATTTAGCACATCATTCATCAACAGGTCTTGGGATATACTAAATATTTATCAAGTAGCACAGTTCTTTTTGTCTTGTCGGTCTTGGACGAGGTCGGGGTGATAGGAAGGTCTGCATGAGGGGAGAGGGCTGTCAGGAACTTCTCTCTTCCAGTTCTCGGCTCTCCGGCTGGCTGCATCGTCCCCTCAGTTGACGGCAGGGTTATTTCCCAGGGGATTCCAAGTGGGAGGACAGTCCCGGTGGTCCGCTGTGACGGCTGACTGTCCGGGAATTTGGGATCGTGGGCTCTCTGTGCTCCTGGCCCCCACAACCTAAATAACTGCCCAGTTCCAAGTGGTTCCAACTCTGGGACTCGTTCCTAGAACAAAATCAACGAACATAATTCCCTTTCCGGAATTAATAAAATCCTTGGGGATTTGAACCTCATTTCAAACCAGGAATTAGGAGTATCTGAATATTTCATCAGACGTACCGTGGCCTAATGGAAAGAGCCCGGGCCTGGGAGTCAGAGGACCTGGGTTCCCATCCCAAGTCACTTCCTTGGGGAAGTCACTTCACTTCCCTGTGCCTCAGTTACCTCACCTGTAAAATGGGAATAAACCGCCTGCTCTCCCTCGCTCTTAGCCTGTGAGCCCCGTGTTGGACAGGGGCAGTGTCCAACCTGTTTATTTTTTATCTACCACCTTGCTCTTACTAGCAGGGACAGAGGCAGGAAGTTTTGTCAGCCTGCACTCATTCATTCATTCTTTCAACCATATTTATTGAGCGCTTACTGTGTGTAAAACTGTGTGCACACTCCCCCTCCACTCCACCCTCTCGGCTTTATACTCCACGTTCACAAGTAAAGTAGTGTAGTTCTCCGGGAGGGTTCTGAGGGAGGGGGATCAATCAATCAATCAATTGTACTTATTGAGCGCTTACTGTGTGCAGAACACTGTACTAAGCGCTTGGGAAGTACAAGTTGGCAACATATAGAGACGGTCCCTACCCAACAGCGGGCTCATATCAATACATCAACCAGTTCATTTGGATCAGTAAATCAATGGCATTTATCGAGCAGCTACTGTATGCGGAGCACTGTGCCAAGTGCTTGGGATAGTACCATACGACAGACTTGGTAGACACATTCCCTTTCACAAGGAGCTTAAGGTCTAGATGAGTCAATCAATCCAAGGTATTTATTCAGCTCTTACTGTGTGCAGAGCACTGTACTAAAACCTTGGGTGAGGACAATAAAATAGGGTTGGTAAACATGTTACCTGTCCACAGTGAGCTTAAGGTTAAGAGGATACATGAGCAGGTAATTAAATATCCATTCAAAAAGATATTTATTTCAGAAGGAATCCGAGGAGAAGCAGTGTGGTTTAAGGCACTGAGCACGGTTTTGTAATCAGAAGGTCCTGGGTTCTAATCCTTCCTCTGCCACTTGTCTGCTGTTTGACTTTGGGCAAATGACTTCACTTCTCTGGGCTTCAGTTCCCTCATCTGTAAAATGGAGACTAAGACTGTGAGCCCCATGTGGGACAGGGACTGTGTCCAACCTGGTTAGCTTGAATTTTCCCAATGCATAGTTCAGTGCTTGGAACATGGTAAGCACTTACCAAATACCAGGGAATGGTTGGAGGAATGAAATCTAAGAGGGCTTCGCTGTTCATGGGGCCTATCCAAAGGAACAGTGGTGTGAGGGGTCGGGTGGGCAGGGAATGGGCACTGTATAACCTCCCAGAACTCTACATTCCCCTCTGGTGGCCAGTATCACAGAAACCATCTTAGGTCTGGTACAGGATATATTTTAGGATTCAATAAGGGGTGGACACTTTGAAGTAGTAGAAATCAATCAGCCCCTATCAGGGTCGCACCTGGAAAGCTTTCAGCTCTCCACCAGTCTCGACTACAGGAGGGAGTGTGAAGCAGAGGTATTTCCATTCCTAGTTCAGAAAGTGGCTATCTAGTGGCAGGCAATCTTCCACAGGTCAAGGCTCACCTGTGTTGGGCAGCAGTGACATGGGAGAGAGTCGAGGGTGGAGACTAATGTTTACTGTGTGGAAGGAGGCAATGGTAAACCACTTCCGGATTTTTACCAAGAAAACTCTATGGATGCCTCACCAGAACGATTGCAGAAGGAGGTGGGGCGTTGTGGGATAGATGTGTCCATGGCATCGCTGTGGATCAGAGAAGACACGACGGCATATGACAGACAGTAATCGATCATCTAATCATATCGATTCAATGCTTACTATATGGACAGCACTGTACTAAGCACATGGGAGAGTTAAGTGACCAGGATCCCGATCCGGAGAGGCCGGCCCGCCCGCCATCACACCGCGCGGCCCCGCTGCTCCCAGTAGTATCCTCCCCCCAGAGCGCCGCCAGGAGATCCGCCATAGAAGCCCGGGATCCCGATTCTGAGAGGCCAGCCCGCCATCAAACCGCGCGGCCCTGCTGCTCCCAGAAGGATCCGTTCCTTCGGACGCCGCCGCGAGGACCAGGGCTCCCACACCCTCCCTCCCTCCGTCCGTACGTCCCCGACCAGCCTGCTATGGGCGCCCATGCCCCACAGCCGGGCTTTTGGCTGTCCACCACCCGGACATCTGCTTCCCCACACGAGGAGACCGAGGCCTCTGGGCTGGGCCCCCAGTCTCCCATCATCACTACACTCGTCCCCCGAAACCACCTCCACTCTGTGCAAGTAGCCAACTGGGATCGTGGGACATTGTTTTCCCCTGCTTGATCGTGAAACATTGTGTCCCCTTGCTTCCATCCCCTCCCCGCCACCTCATAAGCGACCTTCTTTGAGGAGGCCCCCAGTCCCCCCTTCCCTGTCCGTACCTGACAAATTTTCACCCTTCCGCTCCCCTCCCCAGGGAAAAAAGGCTCTTGTTATCACCGAGTTACTTGAACAACAACCTCATTCGCACTTAGCCCACCCATGCTATTTGTCTGTTCACTCCTCTCCCCAGGCATCTCCGCTCCCATGACCCCCCTTAACAGTTCCGTCCTACTCCAGAACTGCCCTCCATAGGACTTCATCCTCCACCCCAACTCAGAGACATTTTTCCAAGAGCCCCTGGACTCTCCTTGCCATTAAATTCTTCGATCTGATTTGACTCACCTAAGGGCAATTCATCTCTCTGCTTTGATCATCATCTGGAGAAGCAGCGTGGATCCGTGGAAAGAGCATGGGCTGTGGAGTCAGAGGTCATGAGTTCAAATCCCGACTCTGCCAACTGTCAGCTGTGTGACTTTGGGCAAGTCACTTAACTTCTCTGTGCCTCAGTTACTCTTCTCTCTGATTCGTGGCGGTAAACAGTGGTTTTATACCGGACAGTCCCAATTCAATTGATTCATTCAATCGTATCCATTGTGCGCATACTGTGTGCAGAGCACTGTGCTAAGCGCTTTGGAAGTACAAGTTGGCAACATATAGAGAGGGTCCCTATGCAACAACGGGCTCACAGTCTAGAAGGGGGAGACAGACAAAAAAACAAAACATGTGGTCAGGTGTCAAGTAATCAAAATAAATAGAAGTAAAGCTAGATGCACATCATTGACAAAATAAATAGAATAGTAAATATATACAAGTAAAATAGTGTAATAAATCTGTAAAAACATATATACAGGTGCTGTGGGGAGGGGAAGGAGGTAGGGCGGGGGAGATGGGGAGGGGAAGACGACAAGGGGGCTCAGTCTGGGAAGGCCTCCTGGAGGAGGTGAGCTCTCAGTAGTGCTTTGAAGGCAAGAAGAGAGCTAGCTTGGCGGATTGTCACCCGTCGTCCGGGGACGGGTTTGTTCAGTGATCGGCGAGGCGAGAGAGAAAGAGAGAGGCCGGGGACGGAAAGCCTGAGTTTTATATAAAATCTATTCCGCGAGGCGAATTGAATTTATGTAATTGTTAAGGCGCAATGGATTGAACTTCCCCTTCGGGAGGAATATAATCAATTAGCAATATTAGAGCTTCTCTACACGGGAGGAACACAATCATACGTTAATCGCGCGTGGGTGAGGCGGCTAGCTCTCACCATGTGCACTTCCCACTCGGGAAGAATCCACTTACTTTCCCACATGGGAAGAATTCATTACATTACTCGCGCACGTGGTGGGCGGCCAGCTCTCACAGTGTGTTCACCCTACATGGGAGGAATCCACTCATGATTCCCATCAGCAGCGGGGTACCTGGGTTCCACCCATGAGACACTCACCAGTCCCGCGGCCCTTGCCTCAGTGTGTTGGTTCTGGCTGTAGAGCGGGCATCTGGCCTTTTGGGCAGAGAGAGACACGTGGGCTGCCTTTGCTGCTGCTGCAGCAGTGGCTGCTCCTCCTGCTGCTGCGTGCCCTGGTGTTCTGAGCCCGAAGGTCAGAGGCGACAGATATTTATTGCCTGTGCCTCTAGGCCGTTCCAGCTTCCGGCCTCAGTCTATCCAATCTCTGCCCTCCCCCCTCTTCCATACCTAATTTGATTGGCACAGGGGCGAGGGACACCTTTTGTATTCCCGGCTTGGGCTGGCAATCTATCAGATTTGGTCGTGGGGGCGGTATCCCACCCTCACTTCCGAGTTCCGCCTGCCGGCTCAGGTGGTCACAAGATACCTTTTGACATTGAGATGGCCGGTACCCCAGGGTCACCTCGGGACACGGATGTGCGGAGGGAGGGCATTCCAGGCCAGGGTATTCAATACTACTCCTACTCCTACTTCTACTACCAATACTACCGATATTAAGTGCTTACTGTGTGCCAAGAATTGTACTAGGTACCGGAGTAGATATAGGATAATCAGGTTGGACACAGTCCCTGTCCCACCCAAGGCTCAGAGTCCAAATATCTTCGTGGAAAAGGCATGGGCCTGGAAAGTCAGAGGACCTGAGTTCGAATCCCACTTCTGCCACTTATTTGGTGTGTGAGACCTTGGGCAAGTGAATTCACTTCTCTGTGCCTGTTTCTTTAACTGTAAAATAGGGACTCGGAACCTGTTCTCCCTCCTATTTAGACTTCGAACCCCAAATGGGGCAGAGATCTCGTCCAACTTGATCAAGTTCTTGTCTACCCCAGTGCTTAGAACAATGCTTGGCACATAGGAAATTAATAATAATAATAATAATGGCATTTATTAAGCGCTTTCTATGTTCAAAGCACTGTTCTAAGCGCTGGGGAGGTTACAAGGTGATCAGGTTGTCCCGGGGGGGCTCACAGTCTTAATCCCCATTTTACAGATGAGGTAACTGAGGCACAGAGAAGTGAAGTGACTTGCCCAAAGTCACACAGCTGACAATCGGCAGAGCCGGGATTTGAAACCATGACCTCTGACTCCAAAGCCTGGGCTCTTTCCACTGAGCCACGCTGCTTCTCATTGTTTAACAAATTGTTTAACAAATACTATAATTATTATTATAAGAAGTAGGAGGGAATAGGATTTCAGCCCCATTTTACGGATGAGGAAACGGAGGCACAGAGAAGATAAGTGACTTGTCCAAGGTAACGCAGCAGACAAGAGGCAAAGAGGGGATTAGAACTCAGGCCCTCAGGCTTAGAAGTCTGTGTTCTGACCGTTAGGCTGACCTGTTTCCAGCCTACCTGTCCCCTCTCCCGTACAAATTCCTCTCCCCATGCCTTTATGTCTTGTAACCAGTTTCAATGCACAAATTTCCTTTGTTTCATGTTCTCCTTTCCCGTTCCCCTGCCTCCCAAGTGGCATCGTGTTCCTGGGGAGTGGAGAGAGAAATGCAGTCGTCTTGGAAAAGTGAAGTTAGGAAGCCCCTACCACCTAGAGAACTTGTAAAATTTATAAAATGCCCCATGTGGGAAAGGGACTGTGTCTGAGTGCTTAATACAGTGCCTGGCACTTGTGAAGCGCTTAACAAATGCCATTATTATTATTGTATCCACCTCAGCGCTTAGTACAGTGTCCAGCACACAGTAAGAGCCTAACAAATACCGCAGTTTTCATTAGTGGCCCAGTCGGAGACCTGCTGAACCAAGAGGATGATGTCACAGACGGGGTCCGGGTTCTCCCGGGTAACGAGGTCTCTCGGGCCAAGCCCAGTGCTGGTCCTCCCTGGGGACCCCCTCTCCACAATCTCAGGGTCCCTTCTCTGAGGGGACCCTGAGTTCATCAGGGGACCGCTGAGGCCCGGTTACTTCACAGAGCCTTTCCCGTCAGAGTCACAAATGCGCAAGAGGGCACGAGGACAGAGAGTGAGCATCCAGAATCTGTCTGCAGTCGCTGTCTTCGATGTTGGACGGCTCCGGTGAGTCTGAGTCTGGCGGGGACTGAGGGGGTTGATGGCGAGGATAAAACACCTCTTGCCAGGTTCCTCATGCTGCAGGTTGGAATAATGAAATTAGTAATTGTGGTATTTGCTAGGGGCTTACTAGGTGCCAGGCACTGTACTGAGCTCTGGGGTAGGTGAAAGCAAATTGGGTCGGACGCAGCCCATGTCCCACGTAGCGAAACAGCGTGGCTTAGTCGAAGTGGTACGGGATTGGGAGTCAGAGGATGTGGGTTCTCTTTCCGCCTCCGCCACTTGTCTGCTGTGTGATCTTGGGCAAATCACTTCATTTCTCTGGGCCTCGGTCACCTCATCTGTCAAATGGGGATTAAGACTGCGAGCCTCACGAGGGACAACCTGGTTACCTAGTAACTATCCCAGTGCTTAGAACAGTGCTCGACACATAGTAAGCGCTCAACAAATGTCATTATCATCATCATAGGACAGTCTTAAATCCCCATTTCATAGTATAAATTTTTCAGATTTTTTTCAGGAAATAAATCCCCTCCCTGTGCCTCTTCAGACTACCTGCAGATTCTCCAAGAAAATGACCAGTCTCAAAGTTGTGACAGAATTCCTCCTGCTGGGATTCTCGGAGGTCTGGGAGTTGCAGCTGGTTCCCGCCGTGCTGTTTCTCCTGGTCTACCTGGCGGACGTGACGGGGAATCTCCTCATCGTTGCCATGACCGTCCTCGACCGGTGCCTCCACACCCCCATGTACTTCTTCCTCAAGAACCTGTCCATCCTCGACTTTCCTTCATCTCCGTTACCGTCCCCAAATCCATGCTCAACTCCCCGACCGACCAACGCTCGACCTGTTACTAGGGCTGCGTGGCTCAAGTTTTCCTGGTAGCCCTGTTTACTGCCTCAGAGATGTTTGTCCTCACGGTGTTGTCCTACGACTGCTACGTGGCCATCTGCCACCCCCTGTTCTATGGGGCCATCCTCGACCTAGGGGTCTGCGTAAAAATGGCTGCCGCATCCTGCCTCAGCGCGGGGATGTTTGGGGCGATGTACACGGTCGGAACGGTCTCCTTGGACTCCACGAGGTCCAACAGTTTTTCTGTGATATGCGCTCCCTGGTGAAGGCCTCTTGCTCTGGAAACCACCTTGCCATCGATGTCAGTGAGGTCATTGGTTCAGGCTTGGGTTTGATCTTCTTACTTTCCATCGTGATCTCATACACGCGCATCTTCCGGGCTGTGCTAAGGACATGAAGGCCGCTCTTGGGAGGGTTCTTTGTGGGGTGTTCCTTTCTCCAGAACAAAAGTCTTCTCCCACTGCCCAACCAGCGGCCCCCTGAGATGTTTCCTAGCCCTCTCCCCTTGCACTGATCTCCCCCGTCTCTTCTCTCTCTCCTCACCCTTCACTGACCTCCCATCTTCCACCCCCTTCCCTGACCACAGTGGCCATTCCTTTCTTTTTTATGGTATTGTTAAGCACTTACTAGGTGCAGGACACATTTCAAAATTCTAGAGAAGGACACAGTCCGTGACCCACACGAGCTCACAGACTTAATCCCCAGTATCCAGATGATAGTGATGATGATGGTACTTGTTAATCGCCTACTATGTGTCAAGCACTGTACTAAATGCTTGAGTAGTTACAAGATAATCGGGTTGGAACCAGTCCCCGTCCCACGTGGGGCTCACAATCTTAATCCCCATTTTGACGGATGTGGTAACCGAGGCACTGAGAAGTGAAGTGGTTTGCCTAAGGTCACACAGGAGGCAAGAGGCAGAGTTAGGATAATAGGTCCTTCTGATTCCCATCTCTTCTGAGGCTGAAATGAGATCACTGACGTAAAAATGCTTTGGAAAGTGCTACGAAAAACATGACATCTTATTATTTCCTGTCCTTACTGTGGTGTGACACCCACAGCATCATTTCCCTTCCCCTTTTTCAGCCCAGTTGGGATCCCAAAACTCACAGGGGGAGGATTTGCAGGACAAAGAAAGGAAGCTCTTCTTTCTCACCCATTACTATCCTCTTTTCAAAGCCTATTGAAGGCTCATCTCCTCCAAGCGGCCCTCCCAGACCAAGCCCGCCTTTCCTCTTTCCCCGCTCCCTTTCCCATCTGTCTGACTGCTCCCTTTATTCATCCCCGTCCCAGCCCCACGGTACTTATGCACGTATCTGTAATTTTATTTATTGATATTAATACCTGTCTCCCCCTCTCTGGACCATAAGCTTGTTGTGGTCAGGAAATGTGTCTGTTTATTGTTATACTGTTCTCTCCGAAGCGCTTATTTCCGTGCTTTGCATGCAGTAAGTGCTCAATAAATACAATTGAATGAATGATTAAATGAATGAATGATTGAACCAAGCCCTCTCCCTTACCAGCAATTCCCTCCCCCTTCCCATCTGACCTACCCCCTTTCTCTCTTAATGAAGACACATCTCCTCCTAGAAATCTTCCCTGACTAAGCACTCATTTCCTATTATTCCACTCCCTTCTGCATCACCCTTGCACTTGGATTTGCAACCTTTACGATGATGGTATTTGTCAAGCGCTTACTCTGCGCCAAGCGCTGTTCTGAGCGCTGGGGTAGATACAAGGTGATCAGTTTGTCCCAGGTGGGGCTCACAGTCTTACTTCCCATTTTACGGATGAGGTAACTGAGGCCCAGAGAAGTGAAGCGACTTGCCCAAAGTCACACAGCTGATAAGCGGCGAAGCCGGGATTAGAAAAAACGAACTCTGGCTCCCAAGCCTGGACTCTTTCCACTGAGCCGCGCGCTTATTCCCCCCACCCTCAGTCTCACAGAATTTATGTCAATACCCGTAATTTCTTTATTTGTATCAATGTCTGCCTTCCCCTCCGGACTGTAAATTCATTATGGGCAGGGATCAATCAATCAATCTTATTTATTGAGCACTTACTATGTGCAGAGCACTATGCTAAGTACTTGGGAGAGTCCAATAGAGCAATATAACAGAGCTGGTAGATACGTTCCCTGTCCTCAGTTAGCTTGCAGTCTAGAGGGGGAGAGGGAAATTAATATAAATCAATGAATTACGGATCGCATATGAGTACTGTGGGAAGGCTTCCATGCATAAGGCTTAATCAGGGAAGGCCTCTTGGAGAAGATGTGACCTTCCCGAAGAGACAGCGTCTGAGAGAGGAGAAGATCAAGAACTTGGCTGTGAATCTGGGCCCGTGACAGGAAAAAAATTAGGGATGGGTCCATGAATCAGGGTCTGAGAGAGGAAAAGATTAGAGAAAGATCTGGGAATCAGGATCTGAGAGAAGAGAAAATCAGGAAAAGATCTGGGAATCAGGGTCCAAGAGGTCCAAGAGAGGTCCGACGCCGAGAAGAGGCAGGCAGGTGGAGAAGGCTTTGGCCCGGCCTTTGGCGGTTGGCATCTTCAGCGGCGACGCTCACGTCGATGGCGACGTGGGCCTCGGAGCAAGAGATCTTCGGCAGGGATGGGGCGGCACAGAAGACCTGAGGGACAGCGTTGGACACGCAGAAGCTCAGAGAGAAGGTCGATGACACAAACGTGACTCCCGTCAGCCCCCCGCTGAGTCATGAAGCGGCGGCCATATTCCCACAGGCCCATGGGACCCTGACGAGCTTGTAGCGCAGGAGGAGGCAGATGGCGGCGTAGCGGTCATAAGACATTGCTGTGAGGAAGAAGTACACAGAGCTCACAAACAGGATCCCCAGACAGAACTGCGCCGCACAGCCCAGGGAGGAGATGGAGTAGAACTGCGTCAGAGGGACGATAATGGATTTGGGGACGGTGACGGACGGACAGACAGGTTCCTGAGGAAGAAATACATGGGGGTGTGGAGGCGCCCGTCGAGGGCGGTGACAGTGACGATGAGGAGATTCCTCGTCAGGGCAGCCAGGTGGACCAGGAGGAACAGGAGGCCTGGACCAGCTACAGCTCCCGGATCGCCGAGAATCCCAGCAGGAGGAATCCCATCACCATAGAGACATCGGCGACGTCTGGCGGGATGCCTTTAGGCATTTTACGACAGAACCTGATTGCAGACAGTTGATCGATCAATCGATCAATCATGTTTATTGAGCACTTACTGTGTGCTGAGCGCTGTACTAAGCACACCGGAAAGTACGATATAAACTGTAACAGTTTGTAGACACGTTCCCTGCCGACAATGAGCTTATAGACTCGAGGGGGAGACACACATTATTATAAATAATATAATCATTAATTATACTTATATATATCATTACGGTCTAGATGATTCAATCAATCAAAGGTATTTATTGAGCTCTTATTGTGTGCACAGCACTGTACTAAAACCTTGGGCGAGAACAATAAAATAGGGTTGGTAAACACACTCCCTGCTTACAGTGAGCTTAAGGTCAAGATGATACATGAACAGGTAATGAAATACCCATTCAAAACGATTTTTATTTCAGGAGGAAGCCAAGGAGAAGCAGTGTGGCCTGATGGATAGAGCAGAAATCAGAAGAACCTGGGATCTAATCCTGCCTCTGCCACTTGTCTGCTGTGTGACCTTGGGCAAATGACTTCACTTCTCTGGGCCTCTCTAAAATGGAGACTAAGACTGTGAGCCCCATGTGGGACAGGGACTGTGTCTAACCCGATTAGCTTGTATCTCTCCAGTGCTTAGTTCAGTGCCTGGAACACGGTAAGCACTTAGATACCAGAGAATGGTTGGAAGAATGAAATCTAAGAGGGCCTCTCTGTTCACGGAGCCGAGCCTGTCCAAAGGAACAGGGGGAGGGCAGATAATGGACACTGTATGACCTCCCAGCACTCTTCTAGTGCTTAGAACAGTGCTTGGTATATAGTAAGCGTTTAACAAATACCAACATTATTAGTATTACTTTCCCCTTTGGTGGCCAGTATCACAGAAGCCATTTTAGGTCTGGTACAGGATACAAATTAGGATGCAACAAAGGGTGGGCGTTTTGGAGTAGTAGTAATCAATCATCCCCTTTCAGGGTCGCAGCTGGTGAGGTTTCAGTCCTCTACCAGTCTCGACTACGGGAGGGAGAGTCAAGCAGAAGCATTTCCATTCGTAGTTTGGGCAGTGGCTAGCGAGTGGCAGGCAATCTGCCACAGGTCAAAACTCACCTGTGCTGGGCAGCAGCGGCATGGAGGAGAGTCGAGGGTGGAAACCAAAGTTTACTGCGCGGAAGGAGGCGATGGTAAACCACTTCTGGATTTTTATCAAGAAAACGCTATGGATATATCATCGGAACGACTGCTGATGGAGGTGGGGCGAGATGGGAGAGATGCGTCCATGGCATCTCTATGGGTCAGAGATGACTCGACGGCATAAGACAGACAGTAATCAATCAATGAATTAGTAGTATCGACTGAGCACTTATTATGTGGAGAGCACTGTACTAAGCACAGGGGAGAGTAGAGTACAACCGAGTTGGTAGACATACACCCGGCCCACAATGAGCGACAGTCTAGAGGGTGAGACAGACAATATAAATAAATAACTAAATATCGGATAAGGACATATGTGCCGCGGGGCAGAAGGTGGAGCGAATAAAGCGTGTAATCCAAGTGCACAGACGAAGCAGAAGGGAGTGAGAGAAGAGGGCTTAGTCACAGAAGGCCTTTTGGAGGAGACGTACCTTCAGTATGGCTTTGAAAGTGGGGAGAGTCACTGTCTGTTGGACACGAAGGTGGAGGGAGACCCAGGCCAGAGGCAAGACATAGGTGAGGGTTCGACAGTGAGGTAGACGAGATGGAGATCCAATGAGTAGTCTGGCATTAGAGGAGTGAAGTGGGTGGGCTGGGTTATAGTAGGACAACAGGGTGGTGAGGTAGGTGAGGCCAAATTTATGTGGAAAGTTTTGTTTGACTCTTGATAAATGGGTCTCAGCTCAAAGTTTTCCTCAGAGCGGACTTGATATCCCTGTTCCTCAGGGCCATCCCCTCACACCCAGCACATTCAGCAGGGCGGCTTGCCCGCTTCCCCAGGACCATCCTCTCGTGCTCAGCCCCCTCCCCTTGGAGGCCTTCATGTGTGCCCGATCCTCAGGACTGCCCCCTCACAGCCAGCAGCCTCCCCAGGGAGGCCTGCAAGGCCCTGTTTCTCAGAGCCATCCTGGCACACACAGTCCCCTCCCCATGGAGGCCTTCGTGTGTCCCACATCCTCAGGACCACCCTGACACACCCAGCACCCTCTCAAAGACGACCTTCATGTCCCTGTTCCTCAGGCTGTAGATGAGGGGGTTCAGGCCAGGGGGCACAACGGAGTAGAACACGGAAACCAGCAGGTCAAGCATCGACGGGGAGTCTGACACGGGCTTGAGGTAAGCCAAGGCTCCAGTAGAGAGGAAAAGGGCGACGATGGCGAGGTGGGGCAGGCAGGTGGAGAAGGCTTTGGCCCGACTCTTGGTGGATGGGAACCTCATCACGGCCGAGAAAATGCGGACATAGGAGACGACGAGGGAGACGAAGGAGACGAAACCAAAGCCGATACCCACGGCCACGCTGACGTCAATGACAACGTGCGTTTCCGAGCAGGAAATCTTCAGTAAGGAGGGGACGTCGCAGAAGAACTGCTGGATCACTTTGGATTTGCAGAAGTTTAATGTGAACGTCCCGGCAGAGTACATCGCCATGAAGAGTCCCCCGATGAGCCGGGAGGCGGCCGCCATTTCCCACTGGTCCCTCCATCCATGATTTGGTCGTAGCGCAGGGGGTGGCAGATGGCGGTGTAGCGGTGATAGCACATTGTCATGAGGAGGGACAGCTGTGAAACAGAAAAGGAAACCAATAAGAAGAGCTGGGCAGCACAGACCAGGAGGGAGATTTCACTACGGTCGGTCAGGGAGTTGCGGATGTATTTGGGGACGGTGACGGAGATGTACCAGAGGTCGAGGACGGACACACTCCTGAGGAAGAAATACATGCGGGTGTGGAGGCGCCGGTCGAGGACGGTGACGGCGACTATGAGGAGATTCCCTGTCAGGGCCTCCAGGTAGACAAGGAGGAACAGCGCGGCCTGGGCCGGCTGCAGCTCCTGGACCTCCGAGAATCCCAGCAGGAAGAATCCCGTCACCGTGGAGACGTTGACCACGTCTGATGGGATGACTTTATGCACCTTGTGGTAGGACCTGATTTTAGACAATCAATCAATCGATCGATCAATCAATCGTATTTATCGAGAGCTTACTTCCTGCAGAACGCTATGCTAATCCCTTGGGAAAGCACACTATAAACGATGAAACAGAGTGAGTAGCCACATTCCCTGCCCACAGTGAGCAACCGTTCTGGAGCGGGGGACAGACATTTATAGTAATGAATGATTTACAGATATGAACATAAGTCCTGTGGGGCTGAGGGAGGGGTGAATAAAGATAAGGATGAAAGCACTCAGAGAGAAGTTTCGAGACTTAAAGCTCATTATGGGAGGGGAACATTTCTGCTAATTCTGCTGTGTGGCCTTGGATAAGTCATTTCACTTCTCTATGCCTCAGTTACCTCACTGGTAAAATGAGGATTAAGACTGTGAGCCCCATGTCAGACAGGGACAATGTCCAACCCAATTTGCGTGTGTCTACTTTGTTTAGTACAGTGCCTGGCACGTAGAAAGCGCTTAACAGATACCACAATTATCATTATTAATTCTGTTGCATCGTTTTCTTCTGAGCACTTAGTACACATAGTAAGCGCTTAAGAAATACCATTATTATTAATATATCCATAGTCTTATTTTCTACTGCTTCCCCTATCTGTAATTTATTTTAATGTCTGTCTTCCCCTATTAGTAAATCAGTGGTATTTATTAAGCACTTAGCATGTGCAGAGCACTGTCTTAAGCACTTGGGAGAGTTCGATACAACAAATTGGTAGACATATTCCCTACCCGCAAGGAGGGTGAGACAGAGATTACTAGATTGTAAGGTCCTTTTGATCAGGATGATTATGAGGGTATTTGTTAAGCGCTTTCTATGTGCCAAGCACTGGGAGAGATTCAAGGTAATCAGGCTGTCCCACGTGGGGCTCACAGCCTTAATCCCCATTTTACCGATGGGACAACTGAGGCACAGAGAAGTTAGTGACTTGCCCAAAGTCCCTAATTCTCACGGGTTTAGCACAGAGCTCTGATAACAGTACGTGCTCAATAAATACCATTGATTTGCTATTGCTTGCTGCTGATTGATACTATCATTACTACTATTAATCTTCATATATCTATGTAGCTACAGATATATATCTGTATACATCTGTACATATATATATACATATATACATATATATATATATATATATCTAGAATACATATACCTCTAGGCTATCTATATCTATATCTATGTCTATATCTATATCTATATCTGTATATATATATATATATATATATACCTCTAGACTATAAATTCTGCCATAGACTGCAAACTCGCTGTGAGAAACGAACATTTCTTTTAACTCTGTTATATTGTACTCACCGAAATGTTTCTTAGAGCGCTCCACACACAGTAAGTGTTCAATAAATATGACTGATCCACAGATCTACACACTGATTGATTGATCGAAACTCCTAATATTGCTACTATTCCTAATCTTCATATATTTGATAGATTGACACTACTACTACTATTATTACTACTATACTACTACTACGACTACTACTACTACTACTACTACTACTACTACTACTACTAATGTTGGTATTAGTTAAGAGCTTACTATATGCCAAGCACTGTATTAAGCGCTGGGGTAGATACAGGCTAATCAGGTTGTCCCAAATGGGGCTCACAGTTTTAATCCCCATTTTACAGATGAGGTAACTGAGACACAGAAGTTAAATAACATTACTAACCTTCATATATCATATATCTTCAGGGAGTCAGGAATAGACAATCAATCAGTCCATCAATCAATAGGATTTGTGAGCGCTCACTATGTCCAGACCTCATGACTAAAGTTTTGGGATAGTATAATACAATAAAATTAGCAGACGATTTCTCTGTCCTTAACACATGGAGAGATTCCTCCTCTCTTAGATTCCTCTTCTGATCTGGACTGGGAACTGGGTCACCTCGATTGATCTCGCATACCTCTGTGCGGGAACAGAAGAAATTTCCCAGTTCTGTCCCTCAACTTTCCCCTGCTCCTCTCCGGAGTCACCAGGACTGTCTTGGGTTGGGGAGCATCACCTTCAGCTGAGAAAGAGGCTCACTCCATCTAAACTGTTCCAGATATGATTGGTCATTCATTCATTATTCAACTATATTTATTGGGGGCTTAATGGGTGCAAAGCAATGTACTAAGCGCTTGGGATAGTACAATATACCAATAAACAGACTCATTCCTTGCCCGCAATACGTTTTCAGGTTAGATACAGTCTTGTGCCCTGACACCACTTACCAACAGTTCTTGGGACATACTAAGCGCTTAGCAAGTTGCAAATTTATTTTTGTCTCATCGGTCCTGGACGCTGGTGGCGGTGACAGGAAGGTCTGGGCGAGGCGTGGGGCCTGTCAGGATCCTCCCCCGCGTCTCGGCTCTCCAGCTGGTTGCGCCATCCCCTCAGAAGACGGCCGGATTATTTCCTGGGGGATTCCACGTGGGAGGCCGCTCCCGGGCTCCACTGAGACGGCTGACTCTTCGGGAATCTCGGAAGGCCGGGTTCGTGGTCTCCCTGCGGTCCCGGCCCCCGCAACCTAAATAGCTGTCCAGTCCCATGCGGTTCCCACTCCGGGACTCGTTCCTAGAACAGCATCAACTGACTAATCATCATTCCCTTTTCGGGATTTATAAAAACCCAGGAGATTTGAACCTCACTTCATGCCAGGAATTAGGATCATATGAATATCTCAGCAGAAGCATCATGGCCTAACGGAAAGAGACCGGGCCTGGGAGTCAGAGGATCTGGGTTCTAATTCCAGCTCCACCGCTGGTCTGCTGTGTAACCTTGGGCAAGTCGCTTCACGTCCCTGTGCCTCAGTTCCCTCCCCTGAAAAATGGGGATTCAATACCCGTTTTCCCTTTTACTGCGAGCCCCATGTGAGATCTGATTATTTCGGATCTACCCCAGTGCTTAATATAATGCTTGGCACATAATAAGCACTAAACAAATATGATTTTGTAAAATGGGGGGAGTGTAGAGGAGGGAAGTAGAGAATGGTTGGAGGAATGAAATCTAAGTGGGCAATAGGGCAGGGGATGGGCACTGTATGACCTCCCAGAACTTTATTGCAAACTCTGGTGGCAAGCATGACCATAATAATAATAATGATAACAATAATAATAATAATAATGGCATTTATTACGCGCTTACTCTGTGCCAAGCACTGTTCTAAGCGCTGGAGAGGTTACAAGGTGATCAGGATATCCAACAGGGGGCTCACAGTCTTAATCCCCATTTTACAGATAAGGTAACTGAGGCACAGAGAAGTTAATTGACTTGCTCAAAATCACACAACTGACAATTGGCAGAGCCAGGATTCGAACCCATGACCTCTGACTCCAAAGCCCGTGCTCCTTCCACTTAGCCACGCTGCTTCTCTTGACCATATTACCAGAAGCCTTTTTAGAAAGACCTGGTACAGGCCCCATTTTAGGATGCAAAAAGGGATGACCATTTTGGGAGTAGATTGATCAATCAATCAATCAATCATGTTCATCAAATGCTTACTGTGTGCAAGTCAACGTACTAAGCATTTGGAAGACTACAATATAGCAGAGTTGGTTGATATGCTCCCTGTCCACAGCGAACGTACAGTCTAGAGGGGGAGACAGACATTAATACCAATAAATGAATGACAGCTATGGGCATAAGTGGTATGGGGCAGAGGGTGGAGTGAATAAAGCCTGCAAATCCAACTTCAAGGACGACGCGGAAGGGAGTGGGAGAAGAGGATTTAATCAGCGAAGGCCTCTTGGAGGGGAGTTGCCTTCGGAACGGCTTTGAAGGTGGGGAGAGTCATTGTCTGTCGGACAAGAAGAGGGACGGCGTTCCAGGCCAGAGGCAGGATGTAGGCGAAAGGTCGAAGGGGACATGGGTGAGATCGAGGTACAGTGAGTAGTCTGGCATGAGAGGAGCAGAGTGCGTGGGCTGTGGTTTATTAGGGAAACAGGGGCAAGGTGATTTAGAAAGGATTAGCTTGTAACCATCCTAGCACTTAGTAAAGTGCCTGGCACATAGTAAGCGCTTAACAGATACTACAATTACTATCATTTTCATTATCATCCCAGCCTAAGTTCCCCTTTTCCTCAGTTCCCCCTCCACTCCCCGTTGCCCCAACTCACTCCCGTTGATCTACCCCTCCCAGCCTAACACCGCTTGTGTGTATATGTACATATCTACAATTCTATGTATTTATATTAATGCCTGTTTACTTGTTTTGATGTCTGTCTCCCTCCTTCTATACTCTAAACCTGTGTGGGCAGGGATTGTCTCTCTTTAGTGCTGAATTGTACTTTCCAAGCTCTCAGTACAGTGCTCTGCATATGGTAAGCGCTCAATTAATACTATTGAATCAAAGAATGAATTAATATCATTATTATTATTAATCCCAGCTCCACCACCTGTCTGCTCAGTGGATCTATATCTATCTATCATTAGTATCTTTTCACATGGTATTTGCTTAACATTTACTATGCGCCAGGCACTGTACTAAACTCTGGGTTAGGGACAAGGTAATCAGCAGACACAGTTCCTTTCCCATATGGGGCTCCCAGTCTTAATCCCCATTTTACAGATGAGGCGACTGAGGCACAGAGATGTGAAGCGACTTGATCAAAGTCGCACAGCAGAAAAGTGGCAGATCAGCTCCTTTCGAAACCCAGGCCTGTGCTCTACCCACTAGACCATGCTTATTCTCTTTTCCCATCACTTGGTACTATACTTGAAACCTAGTAAGCTCTTTAGTACCATTAAAACATTTTAAGGTTATAGTCTTTCCCTCTAGTTCCTGCTTTCTCCCTGGGGTATAATGACCCAGTATCTGTTCTATCTGGTGCTCTAGTGGCCTCTGATTGTAGTCTTTTCCTGTAGAAATGATGTCTGGGTAATCCTCCTCCTCTACACCCCTCCCCCGGGCTTCCCTGGGACCACCGCCAGTCCAAACAGCAGCCTCTCACCATCCTCTGACCACTCCAGCCTCGGTTTCGGGGTCTGCCCATCGCCCTCTTCTGACTTCTCTGTCTCTCCCGTCGTCCCCTCTGAGCTCTGTGGCTTCCTGTCCCCATTCATTGTTGGGGATTTGGACGGCAATCAATCAATCAATCAATAAATCAATGGGCTTTTATTGAACACTTACTGTTTGCAGAGCACTGTACTAAACACTGGAGAGAGAACAATGCAATGGAGTTGGTAGACTTGATACTTGACCTCAAGAAACTTACGGTCTACATGGGGAGATGGACATTAAAGTAGGTCATGGTTAGGGGAAATAACAGATCATGAGACTATACGAGTATAGTCAGGCTGGGGGGAGTAACAGACTGCTTAAGGGGTACACAGCCAATTTCAGAGTCGACGCGGAGGGGAAAGCAGACAAGAGCGATGATTTCCAGCCACAAATTTTCCTCAAGGCGGCCTTCATGTCCAGGTTCCTCAGGTTGTAGATGAGGGGGTTCATGGCTTGGGCATCACGGTGTAGAATACAGACATCAGCAGGTACAACGTCGAGGGGAAGTCTGACACGGGTTTGACTTAGGCGAAGCTTTCGGTCGAGCGGAAATGTGTGACGACGGCGAAGTGGGTCAGGCAGGTGGAAAAGGCTTTGGCCCGATTCTCGGTGGACGGGAACCTCAGCATGGCCGAGAAGATGCGGACGTTGGAGATGACGATGGAGACGAAAGAGACGAAACAAAGCCGATAGCCAGAGTCACGCTGACGTCAACGACAATGTGCGCTTCGGGAACAAGAGATCTTCAGTAAGGAGGGAGCGTCGCAGAAGAACTGCTGGATCACGTTGGACTCGCAGAAGCTTAATATAAACGTCCTGGCAGAGTACATCGCCCCGAAAAACCCCCGGCTGATCTAGGAGACGGCGTCCATCTTCCCACAGGCCTCTCTGTTCTTGACTACGTCGTAGTGCAGGGGGCAGCAGATGGCGGCGTAGCGGTCGTAGGAAATCGCCGTATGGACGAACACCTCCGAAGCAGTATAACAGAACCACCAAAATGACTTGGGCCATACAACCTCTGAAATAAATGGATCTGTTGCCGATCAGGGAGTTGAGGATGGATTTGGGGACGGTGACAGAGATGTAGCAGAGGTCGAAGAAGTACAGGTTCCTGAGGAAGAGGTACTTGGGGGTGTGGAGGCGCCGGTCGAGGACAGTGACGGCGACGATGAGGAGATTCCCCATCAGGGCCGCCAGGTAGAACAAGAGGAACAGCGCGACGTGGACAAGCTGAAACTCCTGGACCTCCGAGAATCCCAGCAGGAGGAATTCTGTCACAACTGTGTGATTGGTCATGTGGTCTGAGGACTGCCTGAGGGTACCAAGAAAGCAATTGAGTATCACTCTGAGAAAAAACATAGGGAAAGTGAAATTCTTATGTTGCATAGCACCTCTCAGATTCCTCTTCTTTCTGCGTCTGGCCTGGAATGAAGACAAGCACTCAAACCGATTTATTATCCCAGGAACGTTCCTTGTTCTTAAATGTTTGTGAGGATTGAGATACTGCACTCCTCTTATTCATCTAGTCACACTAGCTTATCTGTCTGCCCTGGTACGCCCTCTCCCTTCGTGTCTGGCAGACCCCCACTCTCCTCTCCCCAATAAACACAAATGTAAAAACGAAGCGGCAGGGTGACTAAAAGACAAGGCAGATGCAGAGAAACAGAGATAGGGAGACAGAAGCACAGAGACCAAACAAAATTCAAGGAGATACCTAGACCAGGAGACTGAGTTTTAATTATAGCTCTGCCACTAGCTTTCAGTGTGACCTGCGGTGAGACCTTCAGCCAGTCACATAACTTCTCTGGCCTCGGTTCCTTCATTTGCAAGTAGTGATTAATGACTTTCTCTCCCTGCTAAGTAAACTGTGAGCCCCATGTTGGAGAGGGTCTATTAGAGAAGCAGCGTGGCCTAGTGGAAAGGGCACAGGCTTGGGAGTCAGAAGACGTGGGTTCTAATCCCGGCTCCAACACTTGTCTACTGTGTGACCTTGAGCAAGCCACTTCACTTCTCTGTGCCTCAGTCACCTCATCTGTAAAGTGGGGATTAAGACTGAACCCCTCATGGGACAACCTGATTACCTTGTATCTCCCCCAGTGCTTAGAATAGTGCTTGACATATACCATTATTGTTATTATTATTATTATTATTATCTTGTATCTCCCCTAGTGCTTAGAACAATCCTAGGCATGCACTAAGTGCTTAACAAGTATTAATAAAAAAATAATACCGGTTTCCATATTACTTAGAGTGTGAGCTCCTTGTGGGACATGGACTATTTCCAATCTTCTATCAACCCCAGCACTTAGAACAGTTCCAGCGTTTAGTACAGTGCCTGGAACATAATAAGCGCATAACTAATACCATAATTATTGCTATTATTACTACAAAACACTCTCTAAGTCCTTAACAATACCTATAAAAAATACCTGTTCTCCCTCCAGTTTAGACTGGGAGCCCCTTGTGGGACGTGGAGTCCGTCCAATCTTGTATCTAGCCCAGAGCCCATCCCTGTGCTTGGAATATAGTAAGCACTTACCAAGCTAGAGGAAGACAAGGATCAGGCACGAACTCACATGAACAATGAAACAGCTGAAGGTCACTGAAACGGATTTCCTGACGCACGTTGGCACTTACCAATGGACGGAAACAGGCGATTTCTCGTCACATATCTCGCAGACTTACAAAAGCCTCATTTTTTTGCTGTTCAGTCCCTCTGTCTCTGACGTTGTGGTCAGGGATCTTGTCTCCCAACTCTGTTATGTTGCACTATATAGTACAGAGCTCTGCCTACAGGAAGCGTTCAGTAAATACCACTGATGTATTAATTAAAATCCATCTCCCCCTCCAGACTGTAGGCTCATTGTGGCCATGAAATGTATCTCCCAACTCCGTTATATTGTACTGTCCCGAACGCTTAGTTCAGTGCCCTGCACACAGTAAGCACTCAGTCAATCCCACTGACTGATTGCTGGTTGCACCCGGGAGGAGAGATCACTCGCTTGTTGAGGAGTTCCCGAAAGATGGTGTCTTTCAGATTCTGCGCTCCTCTCGAGTGGCAATTTATAATCCTTCCCACGTGGCCTCTCTTTTTCCCTCTGGAGAAAGCAGGATTCCTCTTTTGTTCTGAAGGACTTCGTGACTGAAAGCCCCCAGAATCTACTGTGATTGCAAGAATGTATGAATGAATCATCCTGGCTTTACCATGAGGATAATCAAGCTACTCTTCACACCCCCCCCCCCCATTGCTTCATATTTATAAATTATAAATTGTATATCATAAATTATTTATTTAGATTAATACCTGTACCCTCTCTAGATTTTTCGGTTCTTGTGGGTAGGGAAGGTGTCTACCAACTCTGTTATACTGCAATGAAAACAATAATAATAGTAGTGGTATTTGTTAAGCACTTACTATGTGCCATGTACTGCGCTAAGCGCTGGGGTGGATACAAGCAAATTGGGTTGGACGCAGTCCCTGTCCCACGTGGGACTCACAGTCTTCATCCCCATTTTACACAGGAGGGAACTGAGGCATAAAGAAGTGAAGTGACTTGCCCAAGGTTACACAGCAGATCGGTGGCAAAGCCAGGACTGGAACACATGGCCCCAGGCCCATGCCCTGTCCACTATGCCATGCTGCTTCTCTGGCATACCGTACACTCTCAAGGGCCAGTACAGTGCTCCGCACACTGCAAGTGCTCAATAAAAGCCACTGATGGTGATGATTGATGATTGATGATTGAAGGCCTTAAGTGAAGGAGGCTGGGATGATTTATTTTCCCAGTACCGTCTTCTCAGAAGATACTTTTCTGTCATCTGGAATCATTTTTGTGATCAAGGGTCTCGTTTTGATTTCCTCCTTAAGATCTAGGATCCCCGCTTAACCAACTCTTTCCTCTGTCTGTGTTTTCGTCCTCTTATTCCCTGAAGATAATAATAATTGTGACATTACTTAAGCACTTACTATGTGCCAAGCATCTATAGGATTCAAACTAATCAGGTCGGACAACAGCCTCCGTCTCACATAGGGCTCACAGTCTTCATCCCATTTCACAGATGAGGAAACTGAACCAAAGAGAAGTGACTCGACCATGGTCACAGAGCAGACATGTGGTGGAGAGGGTATTAGAACCCAGCACCTCTGACTCCCAGGTCCGGGGTCTTTCCGCTGGCTATTCTGCTTCTCCGTTTGGTGAGCACTACCAGAGCATTGTTTTAAGCCCTTGGAGAAAACACTAGGCTATCTCAGGGGGCTTGCAATATTATGGGGGAGGCAGACATTCAAGTGAATTACACACTGGAAGCAACAGAGTGCAAGGATTTGGACATAATCCCTATGGGACTGGGGCAGGATAAGTATCCATGTCCTTGGGAATAAAGACCTAAGGGTCCAGGCAACCCAGAAGAGATGGTGAATAAATAGGGTGAGTGGAGGTTGGGGAAACCCACATACCCCAACCACCCCAAGTACTACATCGCAATATTCCCAAGCACTGGGAATCAATTCTGGGAGAGCAGCTGGATCCTAGAGAGGAGGCTAGACACCTAATATTAAAATATTGCACGGAAAGTCATCCGGGACCATATTAGCTAATCAATCAGTGGTATTTATTGAGCGCTTACCGTGTGCAGAATGTTGTACCAAGCGCTTGGGACAGTACAATATAATAGATTCGGTAGACGCGTTCCCTGCCTACAGTGAGCTTACGGACTAGTGGGGGAGACAGAAATGAATATAAATAAATAAATTATGGATATGGACATCAGTGCTGTGGGCCCGAGGGAGGGGTGAATAAAGGGAGCAAATCCAAGTGCAAGGGGGACGCGGAAGGGAGTGGGAGATGAGGAGATAAGGGCTTGGTCAGGGAAGGCCTCTTGGAAGAGATTTACCTTCCAAGAGATTTACCTTCCAAGAGATGACGACGTGCGTTTCGGAACAGGAGATCTTCAGTAATGAAGGGATGTTGCAGAAGAACTGCTGGATCACGTTAGAGCCACGGAAGCTCAGTGCTAATATTCCGGCTGTGTACATCACTGCGAACAGCACCCCGCTGAGCCAGGAGGCGGCCGCCATCTGCCCACAGGTCCATGATGACCTCGCAGCGCAGAGGGCGGCAGATGGCGGCATAGCGGTCGTAGGACATCGCCGTGAGTAGGGGCAACTCCTTGAAAGCCAACGAAATCACTAAAACGACCTGAGTCACACAGCCCAATACGGAGATGGTGTCACCCATGCACCGAGGACAGGTTTATTCAGTAATCGGGGAGGCGAGAGAGAGAGAGAGAGAGAGAGAGAGAGAGAGAGAGAGAGAGAGAGAGAGAGAGAGAGAGAGAGAGAGAGAGAGAGAGAGAGAGAGAGGAGGCTGGGGACGGAAAGCCTGAGTGTTATATAAAATTTATTCTGCGAGGCGAATTGAATTATGTAGTAGTTTTGCCGCAATGGATTGAGCTTCCCTTTCGCGAAGAATTTAATCAATTAGCAATATTCGAGCTTCCTAACGGGAGGAACACAATCATACGTGAATCGCGCATGGGTGAGGTGGCTAGGTCTCACCCATGTGCACTTCCCATTCGGGACGAATCCACCTACTTTCCCACAAGGGAAGAATCCATTCCATTAACCGCGCACGTGGTGGGCGGCTAGCTCTCACCATGTGCTCTCCCTACATGGGAGGAATACACTTATGATCCCCATCCGCAGAGGGGCATCTGGATCCCACCCACGAGACACTCACCCGTCCCGCAGCTCTTGCCTCCGTGTGCTGGTTCTGGTTGCAGAGCGGGCATCTGGTCTTCTGGTGAGAGAAAGACAGTGGGCCATTGCTATTGTTGCAGCAGCTGCTCCTTCTGCTGCTGCGTGTCTTGGTGTTCGGACCCCAAAAGGACAAAGGAGACAGGTATTTATCACCTGTGCTCCTAGGCCATTCCAGCTTCCGATCTCAGTCTATCCAATCACTGCCCTCCCCCCTCCTCCATACCTAATTTGATTGGCACGGGGGCGAGGGACACCTTCTGTATTCCTGGCTTGGGCTGTCAATCTAGCAGATTTGGTCGTGGGGGCAGTATCCGACGATCACTTCCGAGTTCCGCCTGCTGGCTCAGGTGGTCACTAGATAGCTTTTGACTTTGAGATGACCGGTACCCCAGAGTCACCTTGGGACAGATGTCTCTGCCATTGATCAGGGAGTTGTGGGTGGACTTGGGGACGGTGACGGAGATGAGCTGAGGTCGAGGACGGACAGGTTCCTGGGAAGAAGTACATGGGGTTGTGGAGGCGCCGGTCGAGGGCGGTGACGGCGACGATGAGGAGATTCCCCGTCAGGGCTGCCAGGTAGACCAGGAGGAACAGCGCAGCCTGGACCAGCTGCAGCTCCCGGACCTCCGAGAATCTCAGCAGGAGGAATTCTCTCACCCTGGTGGTGTTTCCCATCTTCACGGATTATCTGTGGATTTCCCATGGATGCACAGAGAAAGAGCACGTTTAAAGGAAGGAATCTGAAAAATCCCCATTTTCATTTTCAACTATCAGCCTCCCTCCGTTTTGGCTTCTAAGTCTGCATTTTCACTTTCATAGAGATTCTGGATGGGAAATCAACGGCTTTGGAGCAATGGAAAAGGGGCTGGGGTCATAACACCCCACCCACTCACCCCTTTCTCTCGCTCTCACGCACACGCACACTTCACAAAGATCTTTTTATATTGTCTACCAACTCTGTTCCACTATGCTCTCCCAACTCTGTTCTATTTCACTCTCCCAAACACTTAGTTCAGTGCTCTGAAAACAGTAAGTACGCAATAAATACCATTGATTAATTGATCATTTCTGCGAACACCTTTTTGGTTTGTGTCATAATGGCACCTTGATATTATCATTCAATCATATTTATTGAACCCTCACTGTGAGCAGAGCACGGTACTAAGCACTTGGAAAGTACAATTCAGAAAAAGAGAGAGACAATCCCTGCCCACAATGGGCTCACAGTCTAGAATTGAATGAATTACCTCGGTTTCCTAATATTTCTTCAACATTAATGGTGTTTCTTGAGCGCTTTCTGTGTGCAGGGCACAGTACTAAGTGCTTGGGTGAGTACAATAGAACACAGTTGGTGAAAACGTTCCCTGCCCACAGCGAGCTTACAGTCTAGTGGAAGAGACAGACATTAATATAAATATATGTTACGAAAATGAATATAAGTTCCCTTCCTTATTTTGGGTTGGTTCAACCCAACCAACAATTACTGAGGGAATCTTATACAGGTAGATAGATTCTGTTATTCTTAGCCTCAAAGGCAGTCCAGTAGGCAATTGATCGATCGATGGTATTTACTGAACATTTACCGGGTGCAGAGCACTGTACTGGAGAAGCAGCGTGGCTCAGTGGAAAGAGCACGGGCTTTGGAGTCAGAGGTCATGGGTTCGAATCCCGGCTCCGCCACATATCTGCTGTGTGACCTTGGGCAAGTCACAACTTCTCTGAGCCTCAGTTACCTCATCTGTAAAATGGGGATTAAGACTGTGAGCCCCACGTGGGACAACCTGATCACTTTGTACGCCCCCAGCGCTTAGAACAGTGCTTTTCACATAGTAAGCGCTTAACAAATGCCAACAGTATTATTATTATTATTATTATTATTATTATTATTACTAAGCCTTGAGGGGAGTACAGTAGAACAGAATTGGAAGACACGTTTCCGGCCCAAGGAGAGCTTTGTGGCTAGTCTAGCTCCATGGTCATTTGTCCTTCTCTTGGGATCCTGGAAGTTTGGTTTTGACTGGTTTCAGATAAATGTTTGCAGTCCACGCATCCTAACTCCTAACTCTCTCCTTCGGGCAGTCAGTTTCTTTTCCACAGCGGTGGGTTTCCACCCACATCCTACGCCTGGCCTCTCATCTCTCACCCATCCTTCTGGTTCTATCTTCTCTGCATCCCTGGCTTTTTATCTGGCCCCTCTTTACAACCCGGCCTTGCATTCTATATCTTCCAACCTGGTCTGGGATTGGGAAGCAACGTGGCCTAGTGGAAAGCCTGGCAGTCAGGGGATCTGGGTTCCAATCCCAGCTCGACCACCTACCCTTTTGTGGGTGGTATTTGTTAAGTGGTTACTAGGTGCCAGGCACTATTCTAAGGCTGGGGTAGATACAAGCTAATTAGGTTGGACACGATTCTTGTTCCACAAGAGGGTCACGGTCTTAATCCCCATTTTACAGATGAGGTAACTCAGGCACAAAGAAGTGAAGTGACTTGCTCAAGGTCAAAAAGCAGATAAATCGTGGAGCTTGAATTAGGACCCAAGTGCCACACTGCTTCTCACACACGTACATATCCTTATATTCTGCTACTTTCTCTATCTGTTATTCATTTTAATATCTCCTTTTCACACTAGATTCTAAGCTTCCTGAGGGCAGGCATTGTGTCTACCCACTATAGAAGCAGCATGGATAAATGGAAAGAGCCCGGGAAATGGAAAGAGCCCAAAGCTGTGTGACTTTGGGCAAATCACTTCACTTCTCTGTGCCTCAGTTACCTCATCTCTAAAACGGGGATTGAGACTGTGAGCCCCACGTGGGACACCCTGATTAGCTTGTATCTATCCCAGCGTTTAGAACAGGGCTTGGCACATAGTAAGCACTCAACAAATACATTCATCATCATCATCATCCTCACTCTGTTGTACTGGGCTCTTAAAAGAACTTAGTACAGCGCTCTGCACACAGTCAGTTGTAAGCTCCGTGTGGGGGCAGATCCTGTCTATCAACTCAATTGTATTCATTTATTAATTAATTCCATCATATCTATTAAGCACTTACTGTGTGCAGAGCACTGTACTAAGCGCTTGGGAAGTGAAAGTCCCTTCTAGACTGTGAGCCCGTTGTTGGGTAGGGACCGTCTCTATATGTTGCCGACTTGTACTTCCCAAATGCTTAGTACAGTGCTCTGCACACAGTAAGCGCTCAACAAATACGATTGAATGAATGAATGAACAAATCGGCAACACATAGAGATGGACCCTACTCAATAACGGGCTCACAGTCTAGAAGGGGGAGACAGACAACAAAACAAAACATGTAAACAAGTGTCAAAATCGTCAGAACAATAGAATTAAAGCTATATGCACACCATTAACAAAATAAATAGAATACCTTTCGTCGGCACCTGGGCCCTGAAAACCCCAGAGGGGAACCAACTATGGCGTTCCTGGAATGAAACCATTCCACCCCGGGTCCAGGATCTGCCGGACCCTGTGTTCGTTTTGCTCTTCCCTGCTCCTGGGCCATGAAGACCCCAAAGCAGAGACCCATATGGGGGTCGGGGAGTGAGGCCAGGCCCAGGTTTGCTAACAGACATATGTTTCTTCTTCCTCCTGCTCCTGGCACCATAAAGACCCAAATAGGGGAGTCACAACTGGGGTCCAAAGCCCATTTTCCCGGCAATCACATTTTTCCACTCCCCCTGGCGCCTGGGACATGAAGGCCCAGACGGGTAGACTCAAATCTGGGCTCCGTGGCACGAAGCCTGTTGGCCGGCACCAATGTCTTTTTTCACTCCCCCCCCCCGGCACCTGGGCCTTGAAGACCCAAACGCAGGCTCAAATCTGGGGCTTCTTTCACGGGCTGCGTAAGAACATATTCTCATCACTCTCTCCACGCATAGGCCGTGAAGGCCCAAACGGGGAATCTAATTTGGGGCTCGTGGCATGAATTGTATCAGTCCAGTTCTCTGTACCCAGTAAGAGCTCAATAACTACGATGGATGGATTGAGCAATTGACTTAGACTCACCCGGGCTGTCCAGGGCTGGGGATGCTGAGTCCCTCCTCCTCGTCTCCTCATGCGGGTTTGTGGCCGGGACGGGAAAAAGCTGGCATAAAACCAGTGCTCCGGGCTCCTCGGAGAGAGCAGCCGCTGTTCCTGCTGGACAGGAGGAGGGGGTTCCCCCGGGAGGACCGGGCCCGGGTTCGCCCCGAGAGACTCGTTATCTGGAAGAATCTGGAGTCCCAGAGGTAACGTTATCTCCGACGTTCAGCAGGGCTCAGACGGTCCCACTAATGTTACCTCCCTCAACCACGAGAATGCCCATGGTCACAAATTCATTCAATTGTCATCGTTTAGTGCTTGCTGCGTGTAAAGCACTGTAGTAAGCGCTTGGGAGCATACAATACAACAATGAACAGCCATATTCACCGCTCACAATGAGTGTATAATGTAGAGAAATTCCAATAACGAACAGAACTCTGGCAAACTGACTAGTTATGAGATCTTCCTCTGAGCTCTGACTCTCCCCACCTTCACAACCTTATGCAAATCCTCTCCAAGAGGCCTTTCCTAACTAAGCCCTCATTTCTTTTCCGACTCCCTTCCGCGTCACCCTGTTACTTGGATTTCCTCCCTTTGTTCACCCCGCCCTCAGCCACACAGCACTTATGTCCCAATTCATAACTTATTTATTTAAATTAACGTCTGTCTCTCCCCACTAGATCTTAAGCTCATTGTGGGCAGGGAACGTGTCTACCAACTCTGCTGTATAATACTCTCCCAAGGGCTCAGTGCAGTACTCTGCACTCAGTACGTGTTCAGCAAATAAAATTGATTGACTGATTCATTCATTCAGTCGTATTTATTCAGTGTTTTTGTGTGCAGAGCACAGATGCATCTGGTTTTGTACTGAACAGCCTGTTTTCTGGCTGTTCTGTCTCCTGCTCTGCGCCCAGAATCCATGAGTGACACCATTGAACACTTTCGCAATTTCTCTGCCCCCTTATCTAACTGCTGTTAGATAAACCCCCAGCATCCAGTTGGGAGCCAAGGCAATTGGCTCTCCTAGTCATTGGGATTGAACCAGCGAGGTAGCGGTTAGGATGGAGAGGAAAGGGAGGATCTTGGCGATATTGCGGAGGTGAGACCGGCAGGCTTTGGTGACGGGTTGAATGTGAGGGGTGAACGAGAGAGCGGAGTCAAGGATGCCATCAAGATTGCGGGCGTGTGAGATGGGAAGGATGGTAGTGCCGTCTACAGTGACGGGAAATTCAGGGAGAGGGCAGGGTTTGGGTGAGAAGATAAGGAGTTCAGTCTTGGACATTGAGTTTTAGGTGGCGGGCAGACATCCAGATGGAGATGTCCTGAAGGCAGGAGGAGACCCGAGCCTGAAGGGAGGGAGAGAGAGCAGGGGCAGAGATGTAGATTTGGGTGTCATCAGCGTAGAAATAATAGTTGAAGCCTTGGGAGCGAATGGGTTCACCAAGGGGGGAGTCTAGATAGAGAACAGAAGGGGACCAAGAACTGACACTTGAGGAACCCCTACAGTAAGGGGATGGGAGGGGGAGGAACCTGCAAAGGAGACTGAGAATGAACGGCCAAAGAGATAAGAGAACGAGGAGAGGACGGAGTCTGTGAAGCCAAGGTTGAGTAGCGTGTTGAGGAGAAGGGGGTGGTCCACAGGGTCAAAGGCATCTGAGAGATCGTGAAAGCTTAGGATGGATTAGGAGCCGTTGGATTTGACAAGAAGGAGGTCATTCGTGACCTTTGAGAGGGCAGTTTCGGTGGAGTGTAAGGGACAGAAGCCACATTGGAGGAGGTCGAGAAGAGAGTTGGCATTGATGAATTCGAGGCAGTGGGTGCAGACGACTCGTTCGAGGAGTTTGGAAAGGAATGGTAGGAGGGAGATTGGGCGATAAGTAGAAGGGGGATGTGGTCAAGAGAGGTTTTATTAGGATGGGGGAGACTTGGGCATGTTTGAAGGCAGAGGGGAAGAAACCAGTGGAGAGTGAGCTGTTGAAGATGGGCGTTAAGGAGGGGAGGAGGGAAGGGGCGAGGTATTTCATTGGATTCATTAATTCAATCGTATTTATTGAGCGCTTACTGTGTGTGGAGCACTGTACTAAGCGCCGAGCACTGTACTAAGCGCTTAGCACTATACTATGAGAGGAAATGGGATCAGAAGCACAGGTGGAGAGGGTAGCACTTGGGAAGAGGAAGGAGATCTCATCTGAAGATACTGCTGGGAAGGATGGGAGAGTAGCGAAGAGGGTTGAGAGCAGGGGGGTTGGAGAAGGGGGAGGAATGACTTTGGGGAGCTCGGACATGATGGAGTCAATTTTACTAATGAAGTAGGAGTCCAGATCGTTGGGGTGAGGGATGGAGGATGGGGAGGAACAGGGGGCCTGAGAAGGGAGTTAAATGTACGGAAGAGCTGACGGGAATGATGGACATGGGTATCAATAAGGGAGGAGAAATAGTTTTGCCCGGCAGAGGAGAGGGCAGAGGTAAGGCAGAAAATGATAAACCTGAAGTGAATAAGGTTAGCTTGGTGTTTAGACTTTCGCCTGCAGCGTTCAGCAGCTCGAGCATAAGAGCGAAGGAGGCGAACAGTGGCAGAGATCCAGGGCTGTGGGTTAGTGGTACGAGAGCGGCGAAGGGAAGGAGGAGCGAGCGAGTTGACCTGAGTAGAGAGGGTTGAGCTGAGAGCAGTAATCTGGTCATCAAGATTGGGTAGAGAGGAAAGGGAATCGAGGTGGGGTGTGAGGCGCTCAGAAAGCTGGATGTGGTCTAGAGAGCGGAGGTCTCTATGAGGTAGTAATGTAGATTTATAGGGGAGAGAAGAGTGAGTGAGGAGGCAAGTGAGAAAGTTATGATCAGAGAAAGGGATTTCAGAGTTGGCGAGGGTGGAGATAGTGCAGCGGTAGGAGATGATGAGGTCTAGGGTGTGACCAAGTTGGTGAGTGGGAGAGGTGGGGTGGAGAAGGAGGTTGGCAGCGTCAAGGAGAGATAGACGCCGGGCGGCAGAAGAGTCACCAGGGAGATCCATGTGGTTGTTGAAGTCTCCGAGGATCAGAGTGGGCATGGAAAAGGAGAGACTGAAGGCATGAAAGGGGTAAAAGTCGTTAAAGAAGTTGGAGGTGGGCCGGGGGCGCGGTAGATGATGGCTAGTAGAATCTGGAGGGGGTGGTAGAGGCGGATAATGTGGGCTTCAAAGGAGGGGAAGGAATGGGAAGGGGTAGGAGGGATAGTGCAAAAGCGACGTTGGGGAGCAAGTAGGAAACCGACACCTTCTCCTTTTCCGGTGAGTCCGGGGGAGTGGGAGAAGAAGAGGCCTCCACTGGAGAGAGCAGCAGAAGAGATCGTGTCATCCGGAGACAGCCATGTTTCAGTTAGGGCGAGGAGGTGTAGAGAGCTGGAAAGGAATAGGCTCACGATGAAAGGGAGCTGACGTACAATGGAGCGGGGGTTCCAAAGGCCACCCTGGGTAGTAGCTGTGGAGGGAGGGGAGGTAGGGGGAATGGTGCGAGGGGTGTGGAGGGTTTGGATTGGGATGAGGTGGGGGCGGAGAGGAGGGGAAGGAGGGGACGGGAAGGGAGTAGTTGAGGGTTGGCCCTGGTACAGAGGGATCCTGGGGAGGGGATGAGGGGGAGCGGTGGGGGTCGGGGAAAGGGAGGGAAAGAGCTGGGTGGGAGAGGGGAAGGGAAAGGTGATGAATGGGAAGGGCTGTTGAGAGCAGGTGAATTGATAGTTCATGGTGATGTCAGCAAGGTAAATGACAGCACAACAGGAGGTTAACAGTTAACGTGTAATAGCAACAATGCAGTAGCAATAATGAAATAAGTAGGTGATGACATCACAGAGGGTAGTTAACAACTAACATGCTATGGCAATAATAAAATAAGCAGATAGAGAGCACAGAGAGCAGATAACAATTTTTATGTGATGGCAAAAAGTTAAGCAGATGCTGACATCACATAGAGTATTTAACAATCAACATGCGATGTCAGTATAACAAGCAGACGCTGACACCACCGAGAGCCTGTTACAGTTAACATTAGATGGGAATCATAAAGTAAGCAGATGATGACATCACAGAGAGCAGTTAACAATTAACTTGTAGAAGCGACCATAAAATAGGCAGATGCTTCTCAAAGCAGAAGGATGAATTGTCCATAGTTTAGTCAAATCAGATCAAAGAGGTTAATGGCAAGGAGAGTCCAGGGGCTCTTGGCAACAATGTCTCTGAGGTGGTGGAGAATGGAGTCCTATGGAGGGAAGTTCTGGAGTAGGGCGGAACTGTTAAGGATGGTCATGGGAGCGGAGATGCCTGGGGAGAGGAGTGAACAGACAAATAGCATGGGTGGGCTGACTAGGAGCGAATGAGATTGTTGTTAAAGTAACTCGGTGATAACAAGGGCCTTTGTCCCGGGGGAGGGGTGTGGATAAGTCAGATCCGGACGGGGAAGGGAGGAGTGGTGAGACTCCTCAAAGAAGGTCACTTATGGGCTGGCGGGGGGGGGGATGGAAGCAGGGGGACACAATATTTCACGATCAAGCAAGGGGACACAATGTCCCACTACCCCTGTTGACTACGTGGACAGAGTGGTGGTGGCTTCGAGGGGTGAGTGTAGTGATGATGGGGGTGGGGGGTGGGGGCCTAGCCCAGGGGCCTCGGTGTCCTCGGGCAGGTCTGCAGATGTCTGGGCGGGGGACGGCCAGGAGCTCGGTCGCGGGGCATGAGCGCCCGCTATCAGGCTGCTCGGGGACGGACGGACAGACAGAGGGAGGGTTGGGGAGCCCCGGCCCTCGCGGCGGCGTCCGGAGGAGAGGATCTTTCCGGGAGCAGCAGGGCCACGCGGTGTGATCGCAGGCCGGCCTCTCAAGATCGGAATCCCAGGCACCTATGGCGGCGCTGCTGGCTGTGCCCTGAGGAGAGGATCCTACCGGGAGCAACAGGGCCGCGCGGTGTGCTGTCGGGCGGGCCTCTCAGCGTTGGAATGATTAACTGACTGACTGATTATTAATGGCCACCTCATTTTCACGTTATCTCAGTCCTGATCAAGGACTGATCTTGGTCTAGTCCCAGGTAACACTAATGTACTGGTTGTCCTAATGGAAAGACCACGGGGCTGGGAGTCAGAGGAGGACCTGCGTTCTAATCCCGGATGCTCCATGTACCTGCTGGGTGAGCTTGGGCAAGTCAGTTCACTTCTCTGGTCCTCAGTTACCTCATCTTTGTAAAGGAGATTAAGACTATGAGCCCCTTGTGCGACAGGGACTGGGTACAACCCGATCGTCTCGTATCTACCCCATCGCTTAGTACAGTGCCCGGCACATAACAGGATCGTATCTACCGATTCCGTTATACTGTACTCTCCCATGAGTTTAGTACTGGGTGCTGCACACAGTAAACACTCGATTGATTGATTGATTGGTAATAATCACTTTACAAATGCTCCAAATAGCCAATCTCCAAGGCCACCATTTCCTGTAGACGTCTGGCATTATATTCCATTTGGGCATGGTGGTCTTAGATAATAATGATAATAATGGCATTTATTAATCGCTTACTATGTGCAAAGCATTGTTCTAAAAGCTTGGGAGATTACGAGGTGATCAGGTTGTCCCACGGGGGGCTCACAGTCTTAATCCCCATTTTACAGATGAGGTAACTGAGGTCCAGAGAAGTGAAGCGACTTGTCCAAAGTCACACAGCTGACAATTAGTGGAGCCATATTTGAACTCTGACCTCTGACTCCAAAGCCCGGACTCTTTCCACTAAGCCAGGAGGTCTCAGCAACTGGCTGACCATTTTTCTCCGTGGGAGACTCCATGGTCACCAGTAGTTCCCATGTGAACGACCCCAAAGAGTGGGGACCCAGAATCCCCCAGGATAGAAGGGCCTCTGACCTCAGGGAGAATAAGGTTCTACCGCCAATTTAGAGGCATTTCCCCACTATCATTCTCCTCAGGGTGGTCTTCATGTCCTGATTGCTCAGGCTGTAGATAAGGGGGTTCAGGGCGGGGGGCACCACCTTGTAGAACACAGACACCAGCAGGTCCAGGGCCGAGAGGGAGTCAGACACGGGCTTGAGGTAGGCGAAGGTTCCGTTCACTACGAATAAAGACACAACGACGAGGTGGGGCAGGCAGGTGGAGAAGGCTTTGGCCCGGCCCTCGGCGGCCGGAATCCTTAGCACCGCCTGGAAGATGAGCATGTACGAGATGATGATGAGAATAAAGGAGATGAAAGCCAAGATAAATTCAGTGGCCACGCCGACGTAGATGACGACGTGCGTTTCGGAACAGGATATCTTCAGTAAGGAAGGGACGTCACAGAAGAACTGCTGGATCAGGTTGGAGCCACTGAAGCTCAGTGTTAATGTCTCGGCTGTGATCATCGCCCCGAATAGGCCCCCGCTGAGCCAGGAGGCGGCCTCCATCTTCCCACAGGCTCCTCTGTCCATGATGACCTCGTAGCGCAAGGGGAGGCAGATGTCTGCGTAGTGGTCATAGGACATGGCCGTGAGGAAGGACAACTCCGAGAAAGCAAACGAAATCACAAAAAAGACCTGGGCCACACAGCCTCCTAGAGAGACGGCTCTGCCATTGATCACGGTGTCATGGATGGATTTCGGGGTGGTGACAGAGATGAGGCAGAGGTCGAGGACGGACACGTTTCTGAGGAAGAAGTACATGGGGGTGTGGAGGCTCTGGTCGAGGGCGGTGACAGCGGTGATGAGGAGATTCCCCATCAGGACCGCCAGGAAGACAAGGAGGAACAGCGCGGCCTGGACCTGCTGCAGCTCCCGGACCTCCGAGAATCCTAGCAGAAGGAATTCCATCATCATGATGGTGTTGTTGATTTTCACGGAGAATCTGTGGATTGCCCTTGGAGGCACAGAAATTGATTCTGTTATTCATAGCCTGAATGGCAGTCTAGTAGAAAATCAATCACTGGTATTTATTAAGCATTTACTGTGTGCAGAACACTGTACTAAGCATTTGGGAGAACAAGGTTGGTAGATTCATTCCCTGCCAACAATGACGTTACAGTCTAGAGGGGAAGACTGAAATTAATATCAGTTAGTAAGTGATGGAAATGTATATAAGGGCTCTGGGGCTGAGGGTGGGGTGAATAATTGATCAATATTGAATGCTTCCTGTGTGCAGAGCACTGTACTAAGCGCTTGGGAGAGTACAGCAGACCAGAGTTGGTAGTCTCAATCCCTGCCAGCAGCACGTTTCCAGGCTATTCTAACCTCAGTTTCAGTGTCCTTTGAAACTCCTCTTGGGATCCTGGCAGCTTGGTCTCGACCGGTTTCAACTAGAGGTTAGCAGTGTGGATTAGTGGAAAGAGCCCGGGCCTGGGAGTCAGAGGACGTAGGTTCTAATCCTGGCTTCACCACTTATCTGCTGTGTGACCTTGGGCAAGCCACTTAACTTCTCTTAGAGTCAGTGACCTCATCTGTAAAATGGGGTTGAAGACTGTGAGCCCCACGTCGGACAACCTGATTATCTTGCATCTACCCCAGTGCTTAGAATAGTGCTTGGCACATAGTAAGTGCTTAAGAAATACCGTAATTATTATTTATCCACACCTCCCAACTCAGATAATTTTCTACTTCGGGCGGTCAGTATCCTTTCCACAGAGACTGGTTTGCCACCCACATCCCACGTCTGGCCGCTTCTCTCACACCTAGCCTTCCCCTTCCATCTTCTCTGCCTTCCTGCCTTTTTATCTGGCCATTCTTTACAACCTGGACTTGTATTCTGTATCTTCGATTCCGGTCTGTGACTGGAAGCAGCATAACGGGCATGGGAGACAGAGGACCTGTGTTCTAATCCCAGCTCCACCACCTACCCTTTTTATGGTGGTATTTGTTAAGAGGTTACTGTGTACCAGGCACTAAACTGAGTGTTGCGAAGGATACAAGGTAATCGAGTTTGACACAGTCCATGTTCCACATGGGGGTCACAGTCTTAATCCCCATATTACAGATGAGATAACTGAGGCAGAGAGAAGTGAAGTTACTTGCTCAGGGTCACATAGCAAATAAGGGGTGGAGCCAGAATTAGAACCCACATCCTCTGGCTTCCAGGCCTGTGGTCTTTCCCCTAGGCCACGCTCCTTTTCAGTTGCTTCTCACACATGGACATATTCTTATACTCTGATGCTTACCCTATCTGTAATTCACTTTAATATCTATTTCTCACACTAGACTGGAATCTTCTTGAGGGCTGACATTGTGTCTACCCACTCTGTTGTGCTGGACTCTCCCAAGCACTTAGTAGAGCGCTCTGCACACAGTCAACTGTAAGCTTCTTGTGGGCGCAGATCCTGCCTATCAACCAGGTAATGCTCAATAACTACGATGGATGGATTGAGCGATTGACTTTGAGTCACCGGGGCGGTCCAGGTTTGGGGATGCTGCGCTCCTCCTCGTCGTCTGCTCATGCTGGTTTGTGGTCAGGACGGGAAAGAGTGCGGCATACAACCAGTGGTCCGGGCTCCTCGGAGACAGCAGTCGCTGTTCCGGCGGGACGCGGGGAAGGGGTTCCCCTGTGGAGGACCAGCCCCGGGCTCGTCCCGAAAGACTCGTTTCCTTGGAGACACAGGAGTCCAGAAGTGACATTATCCCCGACTTTCAGCAGGGCTCAGGCTGTCCCACTGATGCTACCTCCCTCACCCAAGAGAATGCCCACGGTCAAAACGTCACTCAATCGTCTTCGTTTGGCGCGTGAGAAGTACTGTAGTAAGCCCTTGGGGGGAGTAGAATACAATAAACAGAAATATTCACCGCTCACAGTGAATTTATAATGTAGAGAAATTCCTATAACGAAAGAGACTCTGACAAACTGACTAGTTATACGACCCTCCTCTGAGCTCTCACTCTCTCCACCTTTAGAGATTTACTAAGAGCACCTCTCATCAGGAGCCCTTCTCCGATTAAGCCTCTATTTCTTCTTCTTCTACACCTTTCTGCGTTCACCTTGCACTTGGATTTGCGCCCTTTATTCACCCCTCTCTCACCCCCCTGCACTTTTGTTCGCATCTGTAATTTGTTTATTTTTAGTAATGTCTGCCTCCCCCTCTGGATGGTAACCTTGTGGTCAGGGAATGTCTGTTCGTGGTTGTAATGTACTCTCCCAAGCGCTTAGTACAGTGCTGTGCACACAGTAAGTGCTCAATAAATACGATTGATTGATTGGCTTTACAAATCGCCAATCTCCACAGCCACCACTGTCTGTAGATGGCTGGCGTTGTAATCAGCTCGGGCACTGAGGACCTTGATCTCGACGTTTCAGTAACTAGGTCAGCCATCTTTCTCCACAGGAGACTCCCTCATCACCAGTGACTCCCGTGGGACCGATGCCAATGGATGGGGACCCGGCGTTATTCGGGCTTTAAGGGTGTCCTGCCGCCATTTTAGATGCATTTCCCCTCTATCATTCTCTTCAGGGCGGCCTTCATATCTCGGTTCCTCAGACTGTAGATTAGGGGGTTCAGAACGAGGGGCACCGCGGTGTAGAGCACGGACAACAGCAGGTCTAGGGTCGAGGTGGAGTCAGACACTGGCTTGAGGTAGGCGAAGGCGCCATTTGCTACTAATAAAGTCACAACGGCGAGATGGGGTAAGCAGGCTTTGGCCCCACCTTCGGCGGCCGGCATCCTCAGCACGGGCTGGAAGATGTACACATACGAGACTTTGATGGAGAGGAAATAACTGAAAGTAAGGCTGACTGAGACGGTTTTCGTCACAAATTCCTGGAGATTTCAACCGGTCCCCGCGAGATTGATGAGCTGAGAGATGTCACAGAAGAACTGGCAGAGGACATAGGACCTCCAGACGGGGACGGAGAAGGTGGCAATGGTGTGCGCCATGGCGCTCAGTGTGCCAAAGAACCACTAGGCAGCCGCCATTTTCCCATGGACCCCATCATCCATGATGAGCCTGTAGCGCTGGGGAAATCAGATGGCCGCGTAGCGGTCGAAGGACATCGCCGTGAGCAGGGGAGTCTCGGCACAGGCACATAGCATGAACGCAAACACTTGGAAAGCACAGCACAGTAGGGAGATATCTCTACGGTCGATCAGGGAGTTGTGGATGGACTGGGGGACGGTGACGGAGAAGAGGCAGAGGTCGAGGACGGACAGGTTCCTGAGGAAGAAGTACATGGGGCTGTGGAGGCGCCTGTCGAGGGCGGTGACGATGACGATAAAGAGATTCCCCGTCAGGGCTGCCAGGTAGACCAGGAGAAATGGCGTGGACCAGCTGCAGCTCCCGGACCTCAGAGAATCCCAGCAGGAAGAATTTTGAAACCTCTGTGAGATTAGCCATTTCCTTCGGGAAGATGGTTTTATCCACCCTGTAAGGATGAGAGGGCAGTGGAAAATGAGAATTAAAGTGGGAGTTGTTTCCAAGTAATATTCAGGTCTTTGTAGGCACTAACACATTATTTATTCTTCCCTTCTTACTTCAGAAGGTACCAGAGCCTTCTGAGGTACTTGACAAATTCCTAACATTACCTCACCCGGGCTTGGGAGTCAGAGGTCGTGGGTTCTAATCCCGGTTCTGCCACCTATCAGCTGTGTGATTTTCGGCAAGTCACTTAATTCAATGGGTCTCAGTTACTTCATCTGTAAAATGGGGGTTAAGATGGTGAGCCCCACGAGAGACAACCCGATTACCTTTTATCTACCCCAATGCTTGGTACAGAATAAGCGTTTAACAAATACCTCCTCTCTGACCTCCCATCCTCCTGTCTCTCCCCGCTTCAATCTACACCTCACTCTGCTGCCTGGATTATCTTTGTACAGAAACGCTCTGGGCATGTCACTCTCCTCTTCAAAAATCTCCAGTAGCTGCATGTCAACCTTAGCATGAAACAAAAATTCCTCACCCTCGGCTTCAAGGCTCTCAATCCCCTTGCCCCCTCCTACCTCAACTCCTTTCTCTCCTTCTCCAGCCCAGCCTGCACCCTCCGCTCCTCTGCCACCGCTAACCTCCTCACTGTACCCCGTTCTCACCTGTCCCGCCATCGACCCCCGGCCCACGGCCTTCCCCTGGCCTGGAATGACCTCCTTCCTCACATCGCTCTCTTCCTCCCTTCAAAGCCCTACTGAGAGCTCACGTCCTCCAGGAGGCCTTCCCAGACTGAGCCCCCGTTTTTCCTCTCTTCTTCCCCAACCTCCCGCGCCCTACGCCCTTCCCTTCCCCACAGAACTTGTATATATTTGTACAGATTTATTACTCTATTTTACTTGTACATATTTACTATTCTATTTATTTTGTTAATGCTGTACATATAGATTTAATTCTATTTAGTCTGACGGTTTTTACACCTGTCTACATGTTTTGTTTTGTTGTCTGTCTCCCCCTTCTAGACTGTGAGAACGTTGTCGGATAGGGACGGTCTCTATATGCTGCCGACTTGTACTTCCCAAGCGCTTAGTACAGTGCTCTGCACGCTGTAAGTGCTCAATAAATACGATTGAATGAATGAATCATTATGATTTTTGTTATTATTATTACAGGCCAACCTTCCCACTCCACTCCTCTAGCATCAACTTACTCACTGTGCCCCGATCTCATCCATCTTGCCACCGACCCCTTTTCCAAGACCTCCCCCTAGGCTGGAAACCATATTCGCCAGACCCCGACTCTCTCCACCTCCAAAATATTAATAAAGTCACAACTCCTCCAGGAGGCCTTCCCCAAACAAGCCCTCTTTTCCTGACTTTCTCTCCCTCTTCTGTGTCACCTATGCACTTGGATTTGTAGCGTCTCACCTTCAGCTCCACAGCACTTGTATACAATCAATCAATCAATCAATCGTATTTATTGAGCGCTTACTATGTGCAGAGCACTGTACTAAGCGCTTGGGAAGTACAAATTGGCATCACATAGAGACAGTCCCTACCCAACAGTGGGCTCACAGTCTAAAAGGGGGAGACAGAGAACAGAACCAAACATACCAACAAAATAAAATAAGTAGGATAGAAATGTACAAGTAAAATAAATAAATAAATAAATAAATAGAGTAATAAATATGTACAACCATATATACATATATACAGGTGCTGTGGGGAAGGGAAGGAGGTAAGACGGGGGGATGGAGAGGGGGACGAGAGGGAGAGGAAAGAAGGGGCTCAGTCTGGGAAGGCCTCCTGGAGGAGGTGAGCTCTCAGCAGGGCCTTGAAGGGAGGAAGAGAGCTAGCTTGGCGGATGGGCAGAGGGAGGGCATTCCAGGCCCGGGGGATGACGTGGGCCGGGGGTCGATGGAGGGACAGGCGAGAGCGAGGTACAGTGAGGAGATTAGTGGTGGAGGAGCGGAGGGTGCGGGCTGGGCAGTAGAAGGAGAGAAGGGAGGTGAGGTAGGAGGGGGCGAGGTGATGGAGAGCCTTGAAGCCCAGGGTGAGGAGTTTCTGCTTGATGCGCAGATTGATCGGTAGCCATTGGAGGTTTTTGAGGAGGGGAGTAATATGTCCAGAGCGTTTCTGGACAAAGATAATCCGGGCAGCAGCATGAAGTATGGATTGAAGTGGCGAGAGACACGAGGATGGGAGATCAGAGAGAAGGCTAGTGCAGTAGTCCAGACGGGATAGGATGAGAGCTTGAATTAGCAGGGTAGCGGTTTGGATGGAGAGGAAAGGGCGGATCTTGGCAATGTTGCGGAGCTGAGACCGGCAGGTTTTGGTGACGGCTTGGATGTGAGGGGTGAATGAGAGAGCGGAGTCGAGGATGACACCAAGGTTGCGGGCTTGTGAGACGGGAAGGATGGTAGTGCCGTCAACAGAGATGGGAAAGTCAGGGAGAGGACAAGGTTTGGGAGGGAAGACAAGGAGCTCAGTCTTCGACATGTTGAGCTTTAGGTGGCGGGCGGACATCCAGATGGAGATGTCCTGAAGGCAGGAGGGGATGCGAGCCTGGAGGGAGGGGGAGAGAGCAGGGGCAGAGATGTAGATCTGGGTGTCATCAGCGTAGAGATGATAGTTGAAGCCGTGGGAACGAATGAGGTCACCAAGGGAGTGAGTGTAGATTGAGAACAGAAGGGGACCAAGCACTGAACCTTGGGGAACCCCCACAGTAAGAGGATGGGAGGGGGAGGAGGAGCCTGCAAAAGAGACTGAGAAAGAACGACCGGAGAGATAAGAGGAGAACCAGGAGAGGACGGAGTCTGTGAAGCCAAGGTCAGATAACGTGTTGAGGAGAAGGGGGTGGTCCACAGTGTCGAAGGCAGCTGAGAGGTCGAGGAGGATTAGGACAGAGTATGAGCCGTTGGATTTGGCAAGCAGGAGGTCATTGGTGACCTTTGAGAGCGCAGTTTCCGTGGAATGAAGGGGACGGAAGCCAGACTGGAGGGGGTCGAGGAGAGAGTTGTTGTTGAGGAATTCTAGGCAGCGCGTGTAGACAACTCGTTCAAGGAGTTTGGAAAGGAATGGTAGGAGGGGTATGGGACGATAACTAGAAGGTGAGGTGGGGTCAAGAGAGGGTTTTTTTTAGGATGGGAGAGACATGGGCATGTTTGAAGGCAGAGGGGAAGGAACCAGTGGAGAGTGAGCGGTTGAAGATGGAAGTTAAGGAGGGGAGAAGGGATGGAGCGAGAGATTTCATAAGATGAGAGGGAATGGGGTCAGAAGCACAGGTGGCCGGAGTAGCACTTGAGAAGAGGGAGGAGAGTTCCTCTGAGGATACCGCTGGGAAGGATGGGAGAGTAGCAGAGAGTGTTGAGAGCCGGGAGGTTGGAGAAAGGGGGGAAGAGACTTTGGGGAGGTCGGACCTGATGGATTTAATTTTGTTAATGAAGTAGGAGGCCAGATCGTTGGGGGTGAGGGAAGGAGGAGGGGGAGGAACCGGGGGCCTGAGAAGGGAGTTGAATGTACGGAAGAGCTGGCGGGGGTGATGGGCATGGGTGTCAATAAGGGAGGAGAAATAGTTTTGTCTGGCAGAAGAGAGGGCTGAGTTAAGGCAGGAAAGGATAAACTTGAAGTGAACGAGGTTGGCATGGTGTTTAGACTTTCGCCAGCAGCGTTCAGCAGCTCGAGCATAAGAGCGAAGGAGGCGGACAGTGGCAGTGATCCAGGGCTGTGGGTTAGTGGTGCGAGAGCGGCGAAGGGAAAGGGGAGCGAGCGAGTCTAGCTGAGTAGAAAGGGTAGAGTTGAGAGCAGTAATCTGATCATCAAGACTGGGTAGAGAGGAGAGGGCGGCGAGGTGGGGTGTGAGGCGCTCCGAAAGATGGGTGGGGTCCAGAGAGCGGAGATCTCTGTGAGGGAGTAATACGGATTTACAGGGGAAAGGAGTGTGAGTGAGGAGGCAGGTGAGAAGATTATGATCAGAGAGAGGGATCACAGAGTTGGTGAGGGTGGACACAGTGCAGCGGTAGGAGATGATGAGGTCGAGGGTATGACCAAGTTGGTGAGTGGGTGAGGTGGGGTGGAGGAAATTATGTCTATACATAGACATAATTTATTTTAATGACTGTCTCCAAGCTCGAGACTTGGAGTTTCTCGTATGCAGGGAACGTGTCCACCAACGTGCTTTCCCAAGCACCTAGTACAGTGCTCTGCACACGGCAAGCGCTCAACAAATACCACTGATTGTTGTGATTGTGTCTCCCAACATTGTTGTATTATACTCTCCCAAGATTAGTAAGCGCTCAAGAATAATAATGATAATTGTACTTTTAAGCGCTTACTATGTGCTATGCATTGTTCTAAGCGCTGGGGTAGATACAAAGTAATCAGGCTATCCCACGGGGGTTTCACAGTTTTAATCCCCATTTTACAGATGAGGGAACTGAGGCCCAAAGAAGCGAAGTGACTTGCCTAAAGTCACACAGCTGACAAGTGGGGGATACAGTATTAGAACACACGTCCTCTGACTCCCAAGCCTGGGCTTGACGGACCTGTCTTTGCTGACCACCCTGTCTTTGTCCACTAGGTCACATCTGTTACATAACATTATGTGACATAGGTGTATCATGATGACACACGAGGAAACGTTCTGTCTATTTAGTTGTTGTGTGCATCACCAGATGTTCTAGAGTGCTGTCTCAGACCGGATGGGCTGGTTTCCTGATACGTGTTCCGGATTTTTAATTTCAATGCTAGTGCTGAAAACCTAGGCTGCTATATTTTCAAGGCTATGATAGAGGAATACAATTACTCTAGGGTTAGGGGGTCTGTATCTCCGCACTTGTCCCCCTATAGCCTTTGAGAAACAGTCTAATAAATAGGCACTTAGCATAGCATAGAAAAGCAGCGTGGCTCAGTGGAAAGAGCTTGGGCTTTGCAGTCAGAGGTCATGGGTTCAAATCCCGGCTTCACCAATTGTCAGCTGTGTGACTTTGAGCAGGTCACTTAACTTCTCTGTGTCTTAGTTACCTCATCTGTAAAATAGGCATCACGACTGTGACCCACCGTGGGATATCCTGATCACCTTGTAACCTCCCCAGCGCTTAGAACAGTGCTTTGCACATAGTACGCACTTAATAAATGTCATTATTATTATTATTATTATTATTGCTATTATAGCCTAACATTCATTCATTCATTCAATCGTATTCATTGAGCACTTACTGTGTGCAGAGCACTGTACTAAGAGCTTGGGAAGTACAATTCGGCAACATATAGAGACAGTCCCTACCCAAAAACGGGCTCACAGTCTAGAAGGAGGATACAGACAAAAAAAACCTCACAACAAAACAGTTAGACAGGTGTCAATGCCAACGGAATAAATAGAATTATAGCTATATATACACCATTAATAAAATAGAGTACAACATCAGTCATTGGTATTTGAGTACTTACTGTGTGCAGAGAATTGTACTAAGCCCTTGGGAGAGTACGATAGAAAAAGTTGACATGATCCTTGCCCTAAAGAATCTTACAATCTAGTGGTGGAATTAGTATCATTATTATTAAGCTCCGTTGAGTCGGCACCTATGAACATTCTGATGAATCAATCCTATTTGTTGCATGTTTACTGTATGCAGAGCACTGTATACTAAGTGCCTGAGGAGAGTACAGTGTAACAGAGTTGGTTGGACACATTCCCTACCCACAAGGATCTTAGTTAGAGTCCAAAGGGGGAAACAGACATCGGTATAAACATGCAAATTACATCTATGTACATACATGCTGTGCGGCTGAGGGAGGGGCAAATAAAGGGTGCAAATCCAAGTGTATTATATCCACAGATTTATTAGACTATAGTACATTATATTGTATTATATAATAAATTACAATTCATGAATTACACCCAGGATTGATTGATTTATGTGTATGTCTGTCTCCCCCTACAGACTATAAGCACATTGTGTCAGAAAATAAGTCTACCAACTCTGTTATATTGTAGAACAGTACTTGGCACATAGTAAGCGCTTAACAAATACCATAATTAGTATTATTACTCTTGTTATCAATACTATTATACTGTATATAATTATTAGTAGTATTGTCATTACTCTCCCAAACGCTTATTAGAGTGCTCTGCACACATTAAAAGTTCCATAAATCAATCGAATGATCAATGATAGGTGGTAGGTGCAGTTTGCTGGATTCACCTTTCATTCATTCGTATTTATCGAGCGCTTACTGTGAGCAGAGCATTGGACTAAGCGATTGGGAAGTACTAGTCGGCAACAGAGATGGTCCGTACGCAATAACAGGCTCACAGTCTAGAAGGGGGAGACAGACAACAAAACAGAACAAGTAGACTGGTGTCAAAACCGTAAGAATAAAGATAATTATAGCTATAATAAATATAATTATAGCTCACCTGTTTCTGCTGGGTAAATTCAGCAAGGCTCCGGCCTCCATTTGAACAGGTGGCTGGTCAGAGAAGGACAACCTATAGGTGTGTCTGGTTGTTTGGGGGCCTCAGGGCACGTGGGGGAAGCTTTGGACTTTATTACCCAGGGGGCCTCAGGAATAAGGGGGTTGGCATCCCCGGGGTGAGCCCAGAATGCATACCTATGTGGCATTGGAAAGCAGGGAAGGGAAGGGGTAGCATCAGCTCTCAGATCTCCCCCGAGTCCAAACTCCCCAGAGTGTCGAGATGCGTGAGGAGGATGAAGCAGTTGCGACAGGGACTGTGCTGTCCTTTTCTAATTTTACGATCTTTGTCAAGCACTCCCTATGTCAAGCACTAGAGAACCAGCGTGGCTCAGTAGAAAGAGCCCGGGCTTTGGAGTCAGAGGTCATGGGTTCAAATCCTGGCTCCGCCACTTGTCAGCTGTGGGACAAGTCACTTAACATCTCTGTACCTCGGTTACCTCATCTGGAAATGGGGATTAAGACTGTGAGCCCCACGTGGGACAACCTGATCACCTTGTAACTTCCCCAGCGCTTAGAACAGTGCTTTGCACATAGGAAGTGCGTAATAAATGCCATCATTAATTAATTAATCAATTATTTGCCCGGCACTGAACTAAGTGCTGGGGTAGATACAAACTAATCAGGTTGGACACAGTCCATGTCTCACATGGGGGTCGCATTTTAATCCCCATTTAAAGATGCGGTAACTGAGGCTCTGAGAAGTTAAGTGACTTGCCTAAGGTAACTACCTTGGGTAGTCCCCGGAGCCCCACAGACATGAGGAGAGTTGGTATGGTGGAGGAGGAGGAATTTATCAGCTCTCATTATACCCTCTGGACTCTGTACTTTAAGGGATGGGAAATGAAGGTCTCAGTGGGGCAGTATACTGGAAAGGGCTCTGGATTGGGAAGCCAAATTTGGCTTCTTGCCAGCTATAACCTTGGGCAAGTTAATTAGCCTTTTCATACCTCAGTTTCTTCAACTCTATGCTCCCAAGGATTTAGTCCTTTTCATACCTCAGTTTCTTCAACTCTATGCTCCCAAGGATTTAGTCATTCAGTCAGTCAATCCTATTTATTGAGTGCTTACATTATGCAGAGCTTGGGAGAATTCAATAATAGTAATTATGTATGTAAAATAGTATGGAATTTGTTAAGCGCTTACAATGTTACAGGCACTGTAATGGATACAAGCAAATTGGGTTGGACACAATCCCTTATCCGACATAGGGCTCACAGTCTCAATGCCCATTTTACAGATGAGGTAACTGAGGCACAGAGAAGATAAGGCACTTGTCCAAGGTCACACAGCAGACAAGTGGCAGAGCCGGGATTAGAACCCATGACCTTCTGACTCACAGGCCTGTGTTCTATCCACTATGCCATGCTGCTTCTCTTGAGAATAACACGCACATTCACTGCCCATAACAAACTTACAGCCTAGAGGGGTAGACAGATATTGATATAAATAAATAAATTCCAGATATGAACATAAGAGCTGTGGGGCTGAGGGAGAGGTCAATTAAGGGAGCAAATCAGGGCAAGGCAAAAAGGAGAGCGAGAAGAAGAAATGAAGGCTTAGTCAGGGAAGCCCTCTTGGAAAAAATATTCCTTCAGTAAGGCTTTGCAGGGGGGCAGGGTCATTGTCTGTTGCATTTGAGGAGGGAGGCTGTCCCAGGTCAGAGGCAGGACGTGGGTGAGAGGTCGTCGGCACGACAGACAAGATTTAGGTACAGTAAGAAGGTTGGTGTTAGAGGAGTGAAGTGTATGGGCTGGGTTTTAGTCCAGTGCTCAACACAGAGTAAAGGAATATCAAATGCCCAAATGTCACAGATCCAAGCGCGTAGATGAGAAAGAAGGGAGAAGGAGCAAGATAAATTAGGGCTTAGTCAGGGAAGGCCTCTTGGAGGAGATGGGATTTTAATAAAGCTTTGAAGGTGGGGAGGGTGATAGTCTGTTGGCTATGAAGGGGGAAGGTGTTCTAGGCCAGAGGTAGGATATGGGCTTAGTAATAATAATAATAATAATAATAATAATAATAATAATAATAATAATAGCATTTGTTAAGTGCTTACTGTGTGTAAAGCACTGTTCTAAGTGCTGGGGGGGGGATACAAGGTAGGTGATCAGGTTGTCCCACGTGAGACTCACAGTCTTAATCCCCATTTTACAGATCAGGTAACTGAGCGTCAGAGAAGTGAAGTGACTTGCCCAAGGTCACAAAGCAGATATGTGGTGGAGTCGGGATTAGAACCCATCACCTCTGACTCCCAAGCCCGGGCTCTTTCCACTGAGCCACGCTTAGAACAATGATGGTGATGTGATGATGGTATTTGTTAAGCGCTTATGAGGACTGTTCTAAGCATTGGGGTAAGGTAAGCAGGTTGTCCAATGTGGAACTCACAGTCTTCATCCCCATTTTACAGACGAGGGAACTGAAGCACAGAGAAGTTAAGTGACAGGCCCAAAGTCACACAGCTGATTAGTGGTGAAGCCAGGATTAGAACCCATGACTTCTGACTGTTAGGCCCAGGCTCTTTCGACTGAGCCACGCTGCTTCTCATACAGTGCTCTGCACACAGTAAGCGCTCAATAAATACGATTGAATGAATACGGGAGAGGTGTTGGCGGTGAGATAGACAACATAGAAGTACAAATTGTACTACTTGAATCAGTCAATCGGTGGTATTTATTAGTGCTTACTGTGTACAGAGCGCTGTACTAAGTGCTTAGGAGACGACATTACAATAGAGGTGATATATATGTTCCCTGTCTACCCCTATCTATCCTAATCTAGGAGGAGGATATTTTTGTTTTTTACTGCAGTGCTTGGCAGTTAGTAAATATGATAAGGGTTCTAATTCCGGCTCTGCTATTCGTCTGCTGTGAGAATTTTGGCAAACCTTAAAACTTAACTTCTCCATGCCTCAGTTACCTCATCTGTCAAATGGGGATTAAGACTGTGAGCTTAATTTACCGTAGTGCTAGAGCAGAGCCTGGCATTCATTCATTCAATCGCATTTATTGAGCGCTTCCTGTGTGCACAGAACTGTACTAAGCGCTTGGGACGTACAAGTCGGCAACATATAGAGATGGTCCTTACCCAACAACGGGCTCACAGTCTAGAAGGGGGAGACAGACAACAAAACAAAACATGTAGACAGGTGTCAAAATCGTCAGAACGAATAGAATTAAAGCCATATGCCTATCACTAACAAAATAAATAGAATAGCAAATATGTACAGGTAAAATAAATAGTGTAATAAATCTGTACAAATATACATTCAGGTGCTATGGAGAGGGGAAGGAGGTGGGGGGATGGGGAGGAGGAGAAGGAAAAGGGGGCTCAGTCTGGGAAGGCCTCCTGGAGGAGGTGAGCTCTCAGTAGCTTTGAAGGGTGGAAGAGAGCTAGCTTGGCGGATGTGCGGAGGAAGGGCATTCCAGGCCAGGCACATGATAAACGCTTAGAAAATCATTTAAAAAATGAAAGCACTCATTAAATATGATTAATTGAATATCTAGGTGCCAAAATCTTCAGGGTGCACATATCTCTGTCCTCCAGTGGATCTACGCTTAGTAGAGTGCTCTGCATACAGTTAGCACTCAGTAAATACCGCTGATTGATTGGTGGATAGAGTCCATGCTGATCTTCCACTTTTGAACAGACTAGAGGCATTCCATTCTACGTGAAAAATTCCCACCTCAAGACCCTCCCCAGAGCGATCTTCATGTCCCTATTCCTCAGGCTGTAGATGAGGGTGTTCAGGGCGGGGGGAACCACGGCGTAGAACACGGACAACAGTAGGTCCAGCGTCGAGGTGGTGTCTGAGGGAGGCTTGAGATGGGTAAAAGAAGGAAGTAGAGAGAAACAAGATGACGAGGACGAGATGAGGCTGGCAGGTGGAGAAGGCTTTGGTCTGGCCCTCGGCGGCCGACATCCTCAGGACGGCCCCGAAGATGCTTGCTTATGAGACGACGATGCAGAGGAAACAATCGCGGCTCAGAAACACGCTGAAGTCCATAACGGCGATCTCGTCGATGTAAGCGTCTGGAACAGGAGAGCCGGATGAGGGAAGGGATGTCGCAGAAGAACTGACGGATGGCGTTGGTGTCACAGAAGAGGAAGGAGAAAGTTACGACGGTGTGAATGACTCCGTTCAGCCCCACGCTGAGCCATGAGGCGGCAGCCATCTTCGCACAGGCCACTCGGTCCTTGATGACCTCATAGCGCAGGGCGAGGCAGATGGCGGTGTAGCCGTCGTAGGACATCGCCGTGAGGAGGAACATCTCTGAGGTGGCAAACAGGACCACCGAGAAGAGCTGGGTGGCACAGCCCAGGAAGAAAATGGATATACGTTCGGTCAGGGAATTGTGGATGGACTTGGGGACAGTGACGGAGACGTAGCAGAGGTCGAGGACAGACAGGTTCTTGAGAAAAAGTGCATGGGGTGCGGAGGTGCCGGTCGAGTACGGTGACGGCGACGATGAGGAGATTCCCCGTCAAGGCCGCCAGGTAGATCAGGAGGAATAGCGTGGCCTGAACCAGCTGCAGCTCCAGGACCTCCGAGAATCCCAGGAGCAGGAATTCCCTCAACGCCGTGTGGTTGACCATTTCTTCTTTGGGGGGAAATAGGAAATAGGGTCTTGTGGGATGGATGGAGGTGAAAATCTTAAATTACCCAAGCAGTGTGGTCTAGTGACTAGAGCACGGGCCTGGGAGTCAGAAGACCTGAGCTTTAATCCCGGTTCTGCCATGTGCCTGCTGTGTGACCTTGGGCAAGCCACTTCACTTCTCTGGACCCTAGTTACTTCAACTGTAAAATAAGGATTAAATTATTCTCTTTCCTCCTTTGCATTTTCTCCTTAGCCCCCCTCTACCCAGGGCGTGACGTCTACAGATGAAAAGCATTCAATCAATGCTATTGATTGATTGATGTATTGATGCTGCCAAGGAAAGGAAATATTTGAGAAAAAATCCCAGCAGCTTTAATTTTTCTCCAAAACGAGGAAAGTTGCAACTACAGCTGAACACAAGCTCCCCCAGTATTAATTATAAAAAATAATAATAATGACGGCATTTGTTAAGTGCTTACTATGTGACAAGTGCAGTTCTAAGCGCTGGGGGAGATCCAAGGTCATCAGGTTGTCCCACGTGGGGCTCACAGTCTTAATCCCCATTTTTTCAGGGAGGTAACTGAGGCCCAGAGAAGTTAAGTGACTTGTCCAAAGTCACACAGCTGATAAATGTTAGAGGTGGGATTAGAACCCATGACCTCTGATTCCCAAGCCCACGCTCTTTCCACTAAGCAATGCTTCTTCTCCCAATCAATCAGTCATTCGATCAATCGTATTTATTGGCTATTCGCAGAGCACTGTACTAAATGCTGGGGAGAGTACAATTCAACAGAATTGGCAGACATGTTCCCTGCTCACAATGAGCTTGCAGTCTAGAAGGGGAGACAGACATTAATATAAATAAAGAAATACGGTACAAGTCCCCAAATCACGGGCCACGGCAGGATGGAGGGCAGGTTAAATCTTCATTCATTCAGTCGTATTTATTGAGCAAGGGGGTAGAGCAGACAGAAGGAGTTGGGTCTATGGGGAGGGGAGGAGGAGCAGAAGAAAAGGGGGGCTCAGTCTGGGAAGGCCTCCTGAAGGAGGTGAGCTCTCAGTAGGGCTTTGAAGGGAGGAAGAGAACCAGAGCTAGTTTGGTGTATGTGTGGAGGGAGGGCATTTCGGGCCAGGGGAAGGACGTGGGCCGGGGGTCGATGGCGAGACAGGAGAGAACGAGGTACAGTGAGGAAGTAAGTGGCAGAAGAGCGGAGGGTGCGGGCTGGGCTGGAGAAGGAGTGAAGGGAGGTAAGGGAGGAGGGGGCGAGTGTATGGAGAGCTTCTCAGGGTAGGGTCTCTGCAGCCTCCAAGGGACCCTCAAACTAACAAGCCTAGGAGAAGTAGCATACCCTAGTGGAAAGAGCATGGGCCTGGAAGTCAGAGGAGCTGGGTTCTAATCCTGGTTCTGCCAACTGCTTTCTGTGCGACCTTGGACGAATCACTTAACTTCTCTGTGCCTCAGTTCCCCTCTTCTCTCACTTGGGCCCCATACAGACAGAGACCGTATCCAACCTAATGAACTTGTAATCTACTCCAGCACTTAGAAGAGTAGTAATAGAACAGTGGAACAGCCCAGAATGTAGATTAGTAGAATAATAATAATAATTATGGTACTTGTTTAGCGTTGACTATGTGCAAGGCACTGTACTAAGCGCTGGGGTAGATACAAGCAAATAGGCTTGGAAAAGTTCCTATCCCAAGTGGGGCTCATAGTCTCAACCCCCATTTTATAGATAAGGTAACTGAGACACAGGGAAGTAAAGTAACTTGCCCAAGGTCACACAGCAGATAAGACGCGGAGCCAGGATTAGAACCCATGACCTTCTGACTTCCAAGCCTATGTTCTATCCATTACGCCATGCTGCCTCTAGTCTAGGGAAAAAAGTTAGTGATTGACAAAAGTTGTCTGTGGCTCCTTTTGGTGAATATGATTGGCTAGTAATATGATTACCTAACTTTACTTTTAGTGACATAATTTCAGAACATATTTTACCAATAGTATAACTGCAAGAGCCAAATAAGCATGTTAGGATATTATTTATAATCTGATGAAAAAATGTTATGATTGATATAAAGGTATATTGGTTTGCCAGTACTCTACTGCTTTAGATACCTGATTCATCTGAAGCTAAAGTGGGATAAAAGGTACTGCTCTCAACAGTCAGCGTAGTGCTGACTTTTGAGACTTTCACAAAGTCTCTTTCCACTGAGCCATGCTTACTATGTGCCAAGCCCTGTTCTAAGCGCTAACAAATGATACAGTAATTATGATAATGATACCGTAACAAATAGAAGCAGCGTGGCTTAGTGGATAGAGCCCGGGTTTGGGAGTCAGAGATCATCGGTTTTAATCCCGCCTCCATCAATTGTCAACTGTGTGACTTTGGGCAAGTCACTTCACTTCTCTGTGTAATGGGGATGAAGACTGTGAGTCCTACGTAGGTGGCCTTGTGTCTACCCCAGCGCTTAGAACAGTGCTTGGCACATACCATCATCATCATAAAAAAACCTCTCCGTTCTAGGTCTCTACTTCAGACCAGAATATCTCTCCCAGGCCTAGTCATCCCGTGTCCTGTAACAGAACCCTGAGCGTGGTCTAATAGAAAGAACATAATCCCTGCTCCACCGCTTGCCTGCTGTGTGATATTGGGCAGGCCACTTTGCTTCTCTCAATTTCCTCAGCTTATTCTTAAAATCAGGAAAATCAAGTTCACCTTCCTCACGGGTCTTCTTAGAAAAAGGTCAGGAATGAAATGAGAGGGCTTTGCTCGTTCCCTCTAGACGGTCAGTTCGTTGTGGACAGGGAATGTGTCTAGAGAAGCAGCGTGGCTCAGTGGAAAGAGCCCGGGTTTAGGAGGCAGAGGTCGTGGGTTCTAATCCGGGATCCGCCACTTGTCAGCTATGTGACTTTGGGCAAGTCACTTCACTTCTCTGGGCCTCAGTTACCTCATCTGTAAAATAGGAATTAAGACTGTGAGCCCCACGAGGGACAACCTGATCACCTTGTATCCCCCAGCGTTTAAAACATAATAACCGCTTAACAAATGCCATTGTCATCATCAACAGTGCACATAGTAATTGCACATAGTAAGCAATTACGAAATACCTTCATTATTGTTATTATTATTACCGACGCTGTTATATCATACTCTTCCAGTTGTTTAATTCGTTGTTCGTCACAGAAACGCTCAATAAATAGCACGGATTGATTGACTAATGCCTGCCTCCCCATGTACAGTGTAAGCTCAATGGGGCAGAGATCATGTCCACCAACTCTATTACATTGGACTCTTCCAATCGCTCATTCAGTGCTCTGCACACAGTGAGTGCTGGATAATACTACTGATTCTTTGACTAATATCTGATTCTAATTCTAGACCGTAAGCTCGTTCATTCCTTCATTCAGTCGTATTTCTGTGCTTCATTCTGTGCAGAGCACTGGGATAAGCGCTTGGAAAGTCCAATTTGGCAACAGATAGAGACAATCCCTATCCAACAACGGGCTCACAGTCTAGAAGGGGGAGACAGACAACAAAACAAAACAAGGAGACAGGCAAAAACAAAACAAGGAGACAGGCAGGGGGCAGCGAACGTGTCTACCCACTCTGTACTAGTGTGCTCTCCCAAGCGCTTAGTGCAGTGCTCTATACCCAGTAAACCCCCATTGATTGACGGATTCCCTCCTTAGCTCTCACAATTACCCGGATCTCAGACACAGCACTCACGATCGCCAGAAAGTGCTCTAGATCTCTGATGGTCTTCCCATCGGAGTCCAGATCTGGTGGCCAATACTTTCAGAACAACGTGCTGCAGAAACGGAGGAGCCATTTTTATGAACTCCTGAAAAACGTATGCCTCTCATCTTCTCCCATGCCCCGGGGATACCGAACGCTCGCAGAAGTTAGGATTCCCAGTGGGCCGTTACGTTCAACCTCTAGAAGCAGACAAATTGCAAAACTGAAGGGAGAGATTCGTCCACCTAGATTTATCCTCCTAGATTTACAATAATTATTAATATTATCATTATTGCCGTTGCATTTGTTGAGTGCTCACTAGATTATTATGGTATTTGTTTAGCACTCACTCTGCTATTATTATGGTATATAAAAACACTCACTTTATTATTATTATGGCATTTGTTAAGCGCTTATTCTATTCTTATTACGGTATTTGTTAAGCGCTAATTATCTTATTATTATGACTTTTGTTTATAATAATAATGATGGCATTCTTTAAGCGCTTAATATGAACCAAGAACAGTTCTAAGCGCTGGGGGGATACAAGGTAATCAGGTTGCCCCAGTTGGGGCTCCCAGTCTTCATCCCCATTTCCCAGATGAGGTAACTGAGGCCCAGAGAAGTGAAGTGAATTGCCCAAAGTCACACAGCTGACAAGGGGTGGAGCCTGGATTAGGATCCACGACCTCTGATTCCCAAACCCGGGCTCCTTCGACAGAGCCATGCTGCTTCTCTTATTCATTCATTCATTCAATTGTATTTACTGAGCGCTTACTGTGTACTTGGGAAGTACAAGTCTTCATTCAGTAGTATTAATTGAGCTCTTACTATGTGCAGAGCACTCCATTAAGTGCTTAGTGCAGTGCTAGTGCATCAAATAAGCACTTAATGACTGCCGTTGTCAGGTTGTCAGAAAACGTGTTGGGTGTGGGGCTTAGCGGCCACAGCGGAGAAGCATTGTGGCTTGTTGGAAAGAGCACGGGCCTGGGATCCAGAAGGACCTAGGTTCTAATCCGGGCTCTGATGCTTGTCTGCTGTCTGCTTTGGGTACGTCACTTGGCTTCTCTGTGCCTCAGTGACCTCAACTGTAAAATGTAAAACTGTGAGCCCCATGTGGGACAGGGACTGTGTCCAACTTGATTAGCTTGAATCTACCCCAGTGCTTAGTATAGAGCCTGGCACACAGTAAGTGCTAACGTATACCAAAAAAAGTACATTTTTCCTGAAAGGATCCACACAGTCTCCATGTATCTCTTGACTGCATTCTCGTCTATTTATTTATTTATATTTATTTACTATTTATTAAGCACTCCCTATGTTTCAAGTACTGTTCTAAGCACTGGGGTAATAATAATAATAATAATGGCAGTTATTAAGTGCTTACCATGCGCAAAGCACTGTTCTAAGCGCTGGGGAGGCTACAAGGTGATCAGGTTGTTCCAAGGGGGGCTCACAGTCAATCCCCATTTTACAGATGAGGCAACTATGGCTCAGAAAAGTTAAGTGACTTATCTAAAGTCACACAGCTGACAATTGGTGGAGCCGGGATTTGAACCCATGACCACTGACTCCAAAGCCCGTTCTCTTTCCACTGAGACATGCTGCTTCTCATGGCTCTTTTATCTTCACGTAGATACAAGTTAATCTGTTTGGATGCAGTTCTTATTTATTTATTTATTTCATCATGTTTATTTATTTATTATTTATTAAGCCCTCCCCACGTGTCAAGCACTATTCTAAGCAGTGGGGTAGATACAGGTTAATCTCTTTGGACGCAGTTCCGGTCCCACATAGGGCTCACAGTTTAAGTAGGAGGGAAGACAAGCTCAGTGAGTTCAGGGAATGTGTCTATCAATTCTGTTGTACTCTCCAAGTGTTTAGTATAGCACACAGTGAGCGCTCAATAAATACGACTGGATTATCAATATTGATGTGGGGATAAAGGGTGCATAGTAATGGAAAGAACAGAGGGTTGGGAGTCACTTCCTTGCTGTGTGATCTTGGACAAATCACTTAAATTCTCTATGACTCAGTTTCCTCATCTATAAAATGGGCATTAAAACATATGTGTTCCTTCTTTTAGACTATGAGCCCCATGTCGGACAGGAATTGCATCGGATCTAATAATAATAATAATAATTATTATTATTATTATAGTATTTGCTAAGCACTTACCATGTGCCAAACACTGATCTTAATACTAGGGTAGATACAAAGCAATCAGATTGTCCCACGTGGGGCTCCCAGTCTTAATCCCCATTTTACAGAGGCGCAGAGTAGTGAAGTGACTTGCCCAAAGGCAAACAGCTGATAAGTGGCGGAGCCGGGATTAGAACCCACGACTTCTGATTCCCAAGCCCGTGTTCTTTCCACTAAGCAACGCTGCTTCTCTTCTCTTCTTCTAGGGAAGGATCAGGCAATCAATCACTTAATTAAACTACCGAATTTTTTTGATGGTAGTTGTTGAGCACTTACTATATGCCAGGCGCCGGGGTAGATACAAACTCATCAGGTTGGACACAGTCCCTGTCGCACATGGTAATCACTCCCAGTTCGCTAGTGGAATCCTGAAAAAACTCCATTTAATGGTATCAGTGGTATTTAGCGAGCACCTACTACGCAGAGCACTGTACTAAGCACACGGAACAATACAATCCTGTTGGTAGAAACGTTCCCTGCCCACATCGAGTTCACAAACTATGTAAGCAGGAACCCCTGAACTAAACCACCCAGACCTGTAATTCTAGAGCAAAGCATACAAGCCTGAGTAGCAGTGTGAAGAGTGGAAAGCACACAGGGCATGGTGTCAGAAGGCCCTGAGTTTTAATTCCGGCTCCACCGCTTACCCGCTGTGTGATCTTGGATAAGTCACCTCACTTCCCCGTGCCTCAATTACCTCATCGGAAAAATGGGGATTAAGACTGTGATCCCAACGTGGGACAGGTGTTGCGTCCAACCCGATTAGTTTGCATCGACCCCAGCCCTTAGGGTCTGTCCCATAGTAAAGGCTTAGTAGCAACAACAAGAAGCAGGAGAAAGAATCAGAAGCAGTCCAGGGTGTGTCTGTAAACAGACTGGCCGTTGTCTCAGCAGAAACTAAAGTCATAAATGGAAATGAGAGATTCTGAGCTCTTCGCATTGCACCCAGAACTCCACACATCCAGCACAGTTCTGCCAATGCCAGGAGAAACAAGAGCCAAGTAGGGAAGGAGAGCCTGCGTCCATAAGAATTGGGATAATAATAATAATGATGGCATTTATTAAGCGCTTACTATGTGCAAAGCACTGTTCTAAGCGCTGATCTGGCGGGAGCAGAGGGGGAACAATTCAGAAAGATGGAGGTCCAGCAAAAAGATGCAGATAAATAATAATAATAATTTAATAATTTTGGTATTTGTTAAGCACTTACTATGTGCCAAGCACAGTTCTAAGGGCTGGGTAGATACAAGGTCATCAGGTTGTCCCACATGGGGCTCACAGTCTTAATCCCCATTTTCAAGATAAGGTAACTGAGGCACAGAGAAGTGAATTGACTTGTCCAAAGTCACACAGACGACAAGTGACGGAGTCGGGATTAGAACCCACAACCTCTGACTCCCAAGCCCGTGCTTTTTCCACTGAGCCACACTGCTTCCCTACGATGAAGGGCTTCCCAGACTAAGCCCCCCTTTTCCTCAGGTCACCCCCAATCCACATCACCTCAATTCACTCCCTTTGCTCTTCCCCCCGCCAACTCTGCACCTCACAGCACTTAATAATAATAATGACAGTATTTGTTAAGCGCTTACTATGTGCGAAGCACTGTTCTAAGCGCTAGGGGGATGCAAAGTAATTACGTTGTCCCACGTGGGGCTCACAGTCTTAAACCTCATTTTCCAGATGAGGTAACTGACGCACAGAGAAGTGACTTGCCAAAGGTCACACAGTTTACAAGTCGCTGAGCGGGAATTTGAACCCATGACGTCAGACTCCCAAGCCCGTACTCTTTCCACTGAGCCACGCTGATTCTCTAATTTATGCATATATGCATATATGTGTAATTCTATTTATTTCTATTGATGCCTGTATACTTGTTTTGATCTGTACGCATCTATAATTTTATTCATTTGTACTGATGCCTGTTTACTTGTTTTGATTTCTGTCTTCTCCCTTCTAGACTGTAAGCCTTATGTGGGCAGGGATTGCCTCTATCTATTGCTGAATTGCAATTTTCAAGCCCTTAGTACAGTGCTGTGCACACAGTAAGTGCTCAATAAATACGATTGACTGAATGGATGAATGAAGGATGAAGATCGAGGATGAAGACCCTTGTCACGCTGTCCTTGCCGTTATTCATTAATTCACTCGAATATATGTAATAATAATCATAATAATCGTATTTATTAAGCGCTTAACTATGAGCCATGCGCTGTCGTAAGTGCTGGGGTAGATACAAAGTTATCAGGTTGGCCCCTATGGGGCTCATATTCTTCATCCCCATTTTACAAATGAGGTAACTGAGGCACAGAAAAGTTAAGTGACTTGCCCAAAGCTCCACAGCTGAAGTGGCAGCACCGGGATTAATGAGTTTGAGAATGCTTTGAAGCACTCGGAAGCTGATAGATAAGGTATCTTTCTCCCCAAGGCTCTCTCCCAAGAGTTCCTGCACTGTTCGCCTCTGTGCCCGACTAATTGTTACAGCTGGAAGGCGGGAGAATCCCAGGGGGGCCCTCGACATCTGTACCAACATATCTCTCTCCTCAGCGATCCCATGCTCCAGAAATACTGGTTCCCCCAACCCCCAAATGTGAAGAGCACCTGGAGAGACATTCCGGTCCTTACCTCCTGATTGCCTCTCTCAATTACCCGAGATCTTACAGAAAGCGCAGTAGGACCCTGGAAAGACGAAGAGATGTAGAGCAGAGGCGATGGGAGGAATTAAATTTCCTCGGACGTCGGACCGATCCCTGACCATCTTCCCACCGGCCACCCGCTCGTGGAGAGATCTGGAAAAAGTGGCTGGGGGATAATTCTTTCTCTGCCTCCCAGCTCAGCTGTTTCCAGCTCAGCTTCCTTCTCACCTCCTCACTCACGAGGCTGAAGATTGAATCACCAACACTGAGTCCTACTCAGCCCATCCAGTGGAATCGTTTCTCCGGACCACAGTGAGAATCTGTTTGCCTTTTCTTCGCACCAGGACTGGTGATTAGGGGTGAAACAGAGATCCCCATATTGCGCCCTCCGGACAATCTGTAGCCTTGACGGTGTATAGGAAAATGGAAATTGGGTATACGGGCTACTAATCCAGATTATTTATTGAGTACTCCACTGTGCAGAGCAGGGGAAACTGAAATACAGGGCAGGATCCCTACGCTCGAAGAATTTACGGTCTAGTCTGCCCTGTGTGGATTACTCCTGGCCCTGCCTCAAAACTGCAAAATCCAGGATGCTGAAGAAATTAGGGAATAAGCTTTGGCCATCACTAGCCCACGATTACTAGCCCTGATCCAGTCAGAGATGGCCCACTTCTAAATGTGAGTCCAGGAGTGGCTTGGGAGAGAGTCAAGGGAACAGAGTGTGAGCTGAGCAACCCATCGACCTCGGGGAGCTGAGGGGTGGAAGACTCTAAGGAAGAGCTGAGGGGTGAGAAGTAGCGTGGGCTAGCGGATAGAGCCGAGGCCTTGGAGTCAGAAGTACCTGGGTTCTAATATTGACTCAGCCACTCGACTGTCGTCTGCTGTGTAATGCTAGGGCAATTCACTGTGCCTCTGTTTCCTCATCTGTAAAATGTGGATTCAATCCATGTTCTCCCTCCTACTTAGACTGTGAGTCTCATGTGGGACCTGATTATCTTTTGTCTACCCCAGCGTTTAGTACAGTGCTTGGCATAGAGTAAGCACTTAACAAGTGCTGCCTACTTGTTTTTTTGTTTTTTTTATGGCATTTATTAAGCGCTTACTTTGGGCAAAGCACTGTTTTAAGCGCTGGGGAGGTTACAAGGTGATCAGGTTGTCCAACGAGGGGCTCACAGTCTTAATCTCCATTTTATAGATGAGGTAACTGAGGCCCAGAGAAGTTAAGTGACTTGCCCAAAGTCACACAGCTGACAAGTCGCTGAGCCGGGATTAGTTTTGTTGGCTGTCTCCCTCCTTCTATATTGTGAGCCCGTTGTTGGGTAGGGATTGTCTCCGTCTGTGGCCGAATTGTGCTTTCCAAGCTCTTAGTACAGTGCCTTGCCCACAGTAAGCGCTCAGTAAATACGATTGAATGAATGAATGAGCGAACGAGCTAGAGATAGAGTGGTATTTATTGAGCACTTCCTATGCAGAGAGCATTGTATTAAGGGCTTGGGATAGTCCAATAAAGCAGACTTGATAGATATATTGGTCCCCAGAAAAAAAATGGTAGGGAACAGAGGAGGATGGAGGGACAGAGAGGGACCGCGCTAGAAAAATAGACGGAAAATCGAATTTCTCTCTATTTTTTTTAGAACCTGTTTGGATGCAGAATCCACATCCTACGTCTCTCTTTTCAGTGTTACATGACCAGAATTTCCTTCTAAGAATCTACCTTCAATCCCTCCTGCTTCAGAGTCAGCTACTGACTCTTATCCTGGCTCAAGAGGAGGTAGAATGAAAACCCTTCCCTTTCTGAGCTGAGACGAACCCTTGGAAGATTCTCCACTCCAGGGTAGGTATTCAAAGAGCTTCATGTTTCTTCGAGAGATCGAATATTCTCCCCTTTTCTCGCCCCTCTCCACTTCCTTCCACCTTTCTCTGGAGCCGGGGTGTCCAGAAGGGGACCCAGGACAGCAGCATGGCTCAGTGGAAAGAGCCAGGGCTTGGGAGTCAGAGGTCATGGGTTCTAATCTCGGCTCCGCCACTTGTCAGACGTGTGACTTTGGGCAAGTCACTTCACTTCTCTGGGCCTCAGTTACCTCAACGGGAAAATGGGGATTAAGACTGTGAGCCCCACGTGGGACAACCCGATTACCTTGTATATAACCCAGCGCTTAAAACAGCGCTTGGCACACAGTAAGTGCTTAACAAATATTATTATTATTATTATTATTATTATTATTATTATCTTAGAATCGGAGCTCCTTGGGGGCGAAGGGCCTAATCTATTTCATTCCCAGACCTTAGTACAGTGCTTTGCACATAGTAAGAGTGAAATAAATGCCATTCCTACTACATCAGAATGTCATTGAATCAGCACAGGGGGCACGATCAATGCTACTGCTGGGTGACCTTGGGCAAGTCACTTAAACTTTCTGTGCCTCAGTTACTTCACCTATAAAACGGAGATGAAGACTGTGAGCCCCACGTGGGACAACCTGATTACCTTGTATCTACCCCAGTGCTTAGAACAGTGCTTGGCACATAATAAGCACTTAAGAAATACCATTATTATTATTGGTATTATTATTTATTACTATTGACTTGCTTTTTCTCTGGTTCTCTTTCTCACTTGCTTTCTCCTATTTTTCTCTCCCTTTCACTCCTTAATATGTTTTTCTCCTTCCTTCTCTATTCCTCCTGCTGGCTCTCATTTTACTCTCTCGTCCTCTTGCTATTTTCTATCACACTCTCCTTCTCGTTTTTCTCTCCCTCTCATTCTTTCTTGCACTTTTTTCTCCCTCTCACTCTTTCCCCCACTCTCAGTTTTTCTTTCCCTCTCACTCTCTATTCCCCCGCTCTCTCCATTTCTTATTTTTCTCTCTCTTGCTCTCTCACGCTGTTTTCTCCCTCTCACTCTGTCCCGCTTTTTCTCTCCCTCTCACTCTTTCCCCTTTCCCTCACCTTTTCCCTCCCTTATGCTCTCTCTCACTCCCTTTTGCTTTGCTCCCCCTCATTCTCTCTCCTACTTTTTCTCCCTCTCACTTGCTTTCCCTCACTCCCTCTCTCTTGATTTTTCTCTCCTTTAAGCTTTTCCCTGCACTATCTTAGTTTTCTTTTCCTCTCACTCTCAATCTTGCACGTTTTTCTCCCACTGCTTTGGTTTCCTCCCTCTTTCGTTTTCTCTGCCTTTCACTCTCCCTTGCTCTCTTGTTTTTTCTCCCTTCTCTCTGTCTTGCTTTTTCTTGCCCTCACGCTCTCTTTCCCTCATTTTTTCCTCTTGGTTTTTCTCTCCCTTGGACTCTCTTTCCCTCACTCTCTCTCTCACTTGTTCTCTTCCTCTCTCTTTCCTTCACTCCCTCTCTCATTTCCCCCTCCTTTTCCTCTTTCCCACTCCCTTTTTCCATCCTCCTCTCTCCCTGCCTCCCTCTTATTTCTCTTATTTTTTCCCCTCCTTCCTCCCTTCCCCTCTCCCTCTTTCACTCATCCTCTCTCTCTCCTTGCCTCCCTCGGTTTTCCTACAAGGACGATGCCGAATGACACTTCTGGAGAGGACTTTGTCTTGGTGGGTTTCTCTTCTCAACCCCAGTTAGAGAAGATCCTCTTCGTGGTTGTCTTGATTTTCTACCTCCTAACCCTCGTGGGCAACACCGCCATCATTTTGGTGACCCGTCTGGATCTCCATCTCCATACGCCCATGTACTTCTTCCTGTCTCACCTCTCCCTCGTGGACCTCTGCTTCACCACCAGCATCGTCCCCCAGCTTCTGTGGAACCTCCGGGGCCCCTCCAAGACCATCACCGCGTTCGGTTGTGCAGTCCAGCTGTACATCTCCCTGGCCCTGGGGTCGACAGAGTGTGTCCTTCTGGCCGTCATGGCCTTGGACCGTCACGCCGCCATCTGCCGACCCCTTCGCTACACCGCCATCATGCACCCGCGGCTCTGCCGGACCCTGGTGGGATTAGCCTGGCTGAGCGGGGTGGGGGACACCGCTATTCAGGCCACCGTCATCTTCCGCCTGCCCCGCTGTGGACATCGGCTACTTCCCCACTTCCTCTGCGAGATGCCAGCCTTGCTCAAACTGTCCTGTGTGGACGTCCGGGGCAATGAGATCCAGCTCTTCGTGGGCACTCTGGTCCTGATTCTTCTGCCCTTGAGCCTGATCACGGTCTCCTATGGGTCCATCGCCCGGGCCGTGCTGAGGATCAAGTCACGTCGGGTCTGGAGGAAGGCCCTGGGCACCTGCGGGTCCCACCTCCTGGTGGTCACTCTCTTCTATGGTTCCATCACAGTGGTCTACATCTGGCCCAACAGCTCCTTCTCTGGGACTTTGGACAAGTTCCTGACCCTCTTCTACACCGTGGTAACCCCCACCCTCAACCCGCTCATCTACACCCTGCGGAACAAGGACGTGAAGGGGGCGGTGAGGAGAATTCTGGGAAAAGACCAGAGTTTAGAAAAGGGCTAACATCTTGAATCAAATTAGTCCAGAGTTCTGGAGAAGGCCGGGAAAGGTAGCAGCTAAAACAGACAACTCTCCACGGAAGGAAAACAGATATCTGGACAAACATCAGACGGTGAGAATAATTGTGGTATCCATTAAGTGCTTACCAGGTGCCTAGCACTGACCTAAGAGCTGGATTTAGGTACAAGATAAGTAGGTCCCACATGGGGCTCACCAAGTAGGAGGAAGAACAGGTATCGAGGGAACTGAGGCACGGAAAAGTTAAGTGAGGTGCCTAAGGTCACACTGCCTGTATTTGGCAGAGCCAGGATGAGAACCCAGGTCTTCTGACTCCCAGGCCCATGTTCTTCCCACTAGGCCCAGCTGCTTCTCTAAAATACCCCCGGGGACACACATCCTAGGAATCCTAAGCTTCGTATCCTGAATTACACTCAGAGATGTATGTATCCATTGATTTTGTCACTCTATGCTACAGGATGTGTGTTAATCAACTTTCCCACCTTCATTGTGGTTAATGCCTGCTTCCCCGTCTAGACTGCAGGCTCCCTGTGGGCAGGAAACGTGTCTGTTATATTGTATTCTCCCAAGTGCTTAGTACAGTACTTTGCACACAGTAATCATTCACTAAATACCATTGAGGGATAGATTAATGTCTGTCTCCCCCTTTGGACTGTAAGCTTAGTGTGGGCAGAGAATATGTCTACCAACTCTTTTTTATTGTACTCTCCCAAGCGCATAGCACAGTGCTCTTCACACAGTAAGCGCTCGATAAATATGATTAAATGATTACTATAAATACTCTTAATACTTTACTATTTCCCCTTTCCGCAGTCTATTTTTATGCCTGTCTTCCCGTGAAGATTCTTAGCTCGTTGTGAGCAAGGAACGTGTCTACCCTCTCTGTTGCATTGTACTTTCCCAAATGCTTAGTACAGTGCTCTGCACACAGTAAGTGCTCAATAAATAATAATAACAATAATAATAATGGCATTTATTAAGCGCTTACTATGTGCAAAGCACTGTTCTAAGCGCTGGGAGGATACAAGGTGATGAGGTTGTCCCACGTGGGGCTCACAGTCTTCATCCCCCTTTTACAGATGAGGGAACTGAGGCCCAGAGAAGTTAAGTGACTTACCCAAAGTCACACAGCTGACAAGTGGTGGAGCCGGGATTTGAACCCATGACCTCTGACTCCAAAGCCCGGGCTCTTTCCCACTAAGCCACGCTGCTTTTCTAAATACCATTGATCGTTGACTGATTACAGTAGGTAAGCCTGGATGAGGTTACTATAGGCCATCATTCGGTAAACTGATGCTTAGTGGTAACATGATCGGTGAATAATCGGTAAATGATCAGTAAATGATTGGTAAAATGATCAGAGCTTCAACAGTGCTTGGTACATAGTAAGCGCTTAACAAATGCCATTATATTATTATTATTATCACTATTATTATTATTATTTAAAATGATATCCTGGAAAGACCCGCTAGGGTTCAGACTCAATGAGAGGGCAGAAATAGTAGGACAGAGAATAGAAGGAATTCTATTCCATCGGACTTTCCCGAGTAATTAGTACAGTGCTCTGTGCACAGTAAGTGCTCAATAAATACCATTGATTGATTGATTGATTGATTGTGTTACATAGTGGCCATGAGATTCAAGGCACCCTTGGTGTCTCTGGTCTACTGGTCTACTGGCAGTCTCTGGTCTACTGTGTGACCTTAGGCAAATCATTTTCCTTTACTGGACCACAGTTTCTAAATCTGTAAAATGGGGTTAAGATGGATTTTGTGAACCCTGTGTGAGCCAGGGACTGTTTCCAATCTCATAACCTTCTATAGTACGTGCCGGGTAATTTTTTAATGATATTTGTTGAGCCCTTACCATTTGTCAACCACTGTCCTAAGAACTGGTAAATAGTAAATATTACTATTCTTCTTATTAATGATGATGATAATAATGATACTGTTCTTAGGACCAACCTGTTCCATCGTTTTATGTGCCTTATGTGGACTAAAGTTTCAATGACAGAGAGATAGCAGTTCATTTGCACTTACTCAATCTGTTCTCACTCCTGAAAATCGAAATTTTGATCTCAGCCCTAACTCAATGCGTTCTTTTGAAATAAATCTGTGAGTGCTAGAAATGTTTCCTAACAGGTGGACCCAAATGACTCTTGTGTCAGGGGGATTTGACAGTCATAGCCTTTCGTGAGGTTTTACCATGAGAAGCAGCATGCCCTAGTGCAAAGAGCCCAGGCCAGGGAGACAGAGGACGTGGGTTCTCATCCCGGCTCCGCCATTTGTTTGCTGTGTGACCTTGGGCAAGTCACTTCACTTCTTTGTGCTTCATTTTTCCCGTTCTCCCTACTATTTAGACTGTGAGCCCCATGTGGGATGGAGATTGTGTCCTATCTAATTGACTCATATCTATCCAAGTTCTAAGAAGAGTGACACATAGTAAGCACCTAATAAATAATATTGTAAAAATCCCTGCCTCTGTCCCCCACGACTGTGTGATCCGTTGGCAAGAAGTGGAATGTGGGAGGTAAACAAAAGGTTAATGATTATGGGTCATAATCATAATGATGGTATTTGTTGAGTGCTTACTATGTGCCAAGTACTGTACTGAGCGTTGGGGTGGATACAAGCCAGGCGGGTTAGACACAGTCCCTGTCCCATGTGGGGCTCACAATCTTAATCCCCACTTTAGTACAGTGCTAAGCGGTTAGTACAGTGCTCTGTACACGGTAAGCGCTCAATAAATACGATTGAATGAATGAACGTAACAGATGAGGTAACAGAGGCACAGAGAAGTGAAATGACTTGTCCAAGGTGACACAGCAGACAGGTGGCAGAGCGGGGATTAGAACCCAGGACCTTCTGACTCCCAAGCATGTGCTCTATCCACTGCGCAATGCTGCTGCTTGGTCATGAAGATCGGTAAGCAAAAGACTGGGACCACAAGGGTTTTGATTTCAGGGAAGATAATAAATGTGTTTGTTAAGCACTTACTCTGAGCCAAGCACTGTGCTGAGCATTGGGGTAGATACACGGTAATCAGGTCAAACACCATCCCTCTTCCTCTACAGGGAGCTCACAGTCTAAGAGGGAGGGAGGAGAGGCACTCTTCTACAAGTGAGGAAACCGAGGCACAGAGAAGTTAAGTGACTTCTCCAAGACCACCCATCAGACAAGTGCTGGAGGCACAATTAGGATCCAGGTCTGGCAGGGAACGTGTCTGTTTGCTGTTATATTGGACTCTCCCAGGCACTTAGTACAGTGTTCTGCACACAGTGAGCACTCAATAAATCCGACTGACTGATCCGGACTCCCAGAGCTATATTCTTAGCATCAGGCTCTTGTCTGTGGGAAGGAAACAAGTCTATGAACTCAGTCATATTGTACTCTTCCAACTGCTTAGTTGCATGCAGTAAGCGCTCAATAAATACAATAGATTAACTGATGGATTGATGCTTTTCCAGCCCACGAACGAATCCTCTCCCTTCCTGATTCACTCTGAACCCTGCGGACATGCAAGACTGCGCTTCTTCCCACAGTATCAGAATTTCCACCTCTTGTAGGGATTCACAAAGCCGCCGGAAAACAGAGAAGACATTATCAGCGTCTATTCCCTGCTCAATAATGCCCTGAGGGTTTAGATTGCAAAGGCTACTTTTGATGTGCAATAGATTTTTTGAAATGGTAACTGTAAACCCTTACTATGTGCTACGCACTGTACTAAGTGGTGCGATAAATACCAGATGGTTCAGTTGGACATAGTCCGTGTCCCACGTGGGGCTCACCATTTTCATTCCCATTTTACAGATGAGGTAACCGAGGCAAGGAGAAGTGAAGTGACTTGCCCAAGGTTCATTAAGGTTCCCTGGCAATCTGCTGAGGTGAATCCGTTGTTGGGCAGGGATTGTCTCTATCTTTTGCCTAATTGTACTTTCCAAGCACTTAGTCCAGTGCTCTGCAGTGCTCAATAAATACGACTGAATGAATGAATTTCATGCGAAGCAGCGTGACTTAGCGGAAAGAGCCCGGGTTTGGGAGTCAGAGGACGTCCCGACTCTGCCACCTGTCTGCTGTGTGACCTTGGGCAAGCCACGTAACATCTTTGTGCCTCAGTGACCTCATCTGTAAAATGGGGATTAAGACAGTGAGCCCCACATGGGACAACCTTGTACCTACTCGAGCGCTTAGAAGAGTGCATGGCACACAGTAAGCGTTTAACAAATACCGTAACTATTGATTATTATTATTTTTATGCCAGGGCATCCTCCGTAGACAGCACGCCTGCTCCCAAGGAGTTGACAAGCTAAAGGAAGGTTCCCTGGGGCGGATTCTGCCCTAAAAGTTTTTCCATGGTGACCTTTATGTCCCGGTTCCTCAGGCTGTAGATTAGGGGGTTCAGGGTCGGGGGCACCACAGAGTAGAACACAGACACCAGCAGGTCCAGCGCCGAGGGGGAATAGGATATCAGCTTCAGGTAGGCAGAATAGCCGGAAGTGAAGAAAAGGGTGACGATGGCGAGGTGGGGCAGGCAGGTGGAGAAGGCTTTGGCCCTGCCCTTTGCGGCCCGTATCCTCAGCACAGCCCGAAAGATACGCGCGTACGAGACCACGATGAGCACGAAGCAGAAGAAGGGTAAGTCGACGGTCGTGGTTAAACTCAGGATTTTGGCGCCTTGGCTAGAGGAGCAGGCGGGCCTCAGAAACTGGGGGCCATCGCAGAAGAACTGGTGGGCAACGTTGGGGCCACAGAAGGACAGGGAGAAGACGCTGGTGGTATAGAAGGAGGCGTTCAGACCGCTGCTGAGCCAGGAGGCGACCAGCATGGAGGCCCAGGCCCTGTGGTACATCATCATCATCATCAATCGTATTTATTGAGCGCTTACTATGTGCAGAGCACTGTACTAAGCGCTTGGGAAGTACAAATTGGCAACATGATGGTGTCAGCGCGGGGCCAGCAGATGGCCACGAAGCGGGCGGGGGATCTGATGGTCAGCAGGGCCATCTCCGTTCCCGCCAAGAAAATCACGAGAAAGACCTGGGCAGTAGAATTCCTCATCTGTCTCCCCAGTCCCACCTCCCTTGGCTCCAAACTCCTTCCCTTGAATATCCACCTACCTCCTACTTGACATTTTTTTAGTGGTATTTGTTAAGCGTTTACTATGTGTCAGACGCTCTTCTAAACACTGGGGTAGATACAAATTAATTAGGTTGGACACAGTCCTTGGCACACAAGGGGCCCTCAGTCTAAATAGGAGGGACAACAGGGGAACTAAGGTACAGAGAAGTGAAGTGACTTACCCAAGGTCACACAGTCAGCAATTGGAAGATCAGGGATAAGAACACAGGTCCCCTGACACCCAGGCCTGGGCTCTTTCCACTAAGCCACACTGCTTCTGTTTTAAAACCAAGCTACTCATCTTCCACCCCAAGCCTGTCCCCATATCTACCTTTCCCCTCTCTGAAAATGACAAGGGATCTCTATGTTCCAAAAACCTGGAGTCCACCTCTGCTCCTCATTCAGGGTGGTAATTAAAAGACAATTTCCTGATAAATCTTCCATATTCGTCCTCTTCAACAATTCCCAGAATGTCTCCTCACCCAAAGAATTACCAGCTTAATCCAAGATCTCATTATATAGCCACTACACTATTGTATCAGCCCTCCACCACATTGTCTCAGGACTGTGAGTTTGTTGTGGGCAGGGAATATGTCTTTTGTTGTTGTAGTGTACTCTCCCAAGCGCTTAGTTCAGTGCTTTGCACACGGTTAGCGCTCAATAAATACGACTGAATGAATTGCCTCTGTCCTCATCCTTCGCCACTGTTTCATAGATCTTTTTTTGAAGTGTCCAACCCAATTAGGTTGGTCACGTCCTGGGAGTCAGACAGCCTAGGTTCCAATCCTGGCTCTGCCACTTGTTTGCGGTGTGACCTTGAACAACTCACTCAAGTTCTCTGTACCTCAGTTTCCTCATCTGTAAAATGGCAATCAATACCTGTTCTCCCTCTCTTTTGGGCTTTGAGCTCCATTTGGCATGGAGTATGCCTGATCTGACCATCTATATTCATTCATTCATTCAATCGTATTTATTGAGAGCTTACTGTGTGCAGAACACTGTACTAAGCGCTTGGGAAGTACAAGTTGGCAACATATAGAGACGGTCCCTACCCAACAGTGGGCTCACAGTCTAGAAGGGGGAGACAGGGAACAAAAAAAACATATTAACAAAATAAAATAAGTAGAATAAATATGTACAAATAAAATAAATAAATAAATAGAGTAATAAATATGTACAAACATATACGCATATATACAGGTGCTGTGGGGAGGGGAAGGAGGTAAGGCGGGGGCATGGAAAGGGGGAGGAGGGGGAAAGGGAGGAGGGGGTTCAGTCTGGGAAGGCCCCCTGGAGGAGGTGAGCTCTCAGTAGGGCTTTGAAGGGACGAAGAGAGCTAGCTTGGCAGATGTGCGGAGGGAGGACGTTCCAGACCTGGGGGATGATGTGGGCCGGGGGTCGATTGCGGGACATGCGAGAACGAGGCACGTGAAGAGATTAGCGGCAGAGGAGCGGAGGGTGTGGCCTGGGCTGTAGAAGGAGAGAAGGGAGGTGAGGTAGGAGAGGGTAAGGTGATGAAGTGCCTTGAAGCCGAGGGTGAGGAGTTTTTGCCTGATAATGGTCGTCTGCCCATTTTTGATTATTGAGAGTGACTGGAGGATAAGTGCAATCTGGAAAAAGGAATAACCTGTTCACCTGGTTCCAACATAGATTTTCCATAGATTCCCAGGAAAGCTGTCTGGCCCCCACTCCAATTAAGTCCCACTCAGTTAAAGAGACTGGGTATCTTGATCCCAGAAAGCCAAGAGAAGCAATGCGGCCTAGTGGATAGAGTACGGAAGGACCTGGGTTCTAATCCAGGCTCCCCTACTCGTCTGCTGTGAGACGTGCTGTGTCTTGGTCTAGTCACTTCACTTCTCTGGGCCTCAGTTCCCTCATCTGTAAAAAGGGAATTCTGATGTGAGCCCCACGGGGGACATGGACTCGGTCCAATCTGATTAGTTTATACTTCCCAAGGGCTCAGTACAGTGCTCTGCATACAGTAAGTGCTCAATAAAAACGATTGAATGAATGAATGAATTAGCTTATGTCTATCCAGCACTTAGTATCGTGACTGATATATAATAAGCCCTTCCCAAAGGCCAGAAGAAAAAGTTACAGTGGGCTGATTGACTGGCAGATCGAGTGTTTCGGGTTGGGAATTAGACAAAGGTGAAACAATTCACAGTGGCTAAAGACTGTTGGTGAAAACAGGAACCGTTGGGACGCTGGGATGCAGATGCCGCTGTTTCCATGGGAACTCCGGGGGCCGGCACCAGGAACCGTGCCCTCTTCTCCCAGGAGCCTCGGGAACCACGTGACCAAAGGGTGTTTGGCTCATTCGCGTCACGAGGTTTCCTCAGCAGGGCCTCGAGCCATCCTCCAGAGATTCCCCTTAGAGCAGCTCCTGCTTTATCTACAGCTCTCCTCCTGGAGAGCTTGCCGGGGTCTGAGGCAGAGCGGAGAGGGATCGGGGGCTCCTCTCTGCTCCTTTCTGACTGACCAAACCCATGAGTCTGAGGAGAAAGAAGGGACCAGCCCAGTCCTGCAGAGGGCAGCGACCCCCAGCCCCACGCTGCCCCGGTGAGAGTGACCGGGGGTGAGTGGGACGGAGTGGCGGGGGGACGAGGATGAGGATGGAAGAGATTGAGCCAGTCTGGAGCCGAAGTTGGGGCTTGGACCAGGGCCGCGGCGCCCAGTGGGGCAGGGGTGCTAGCAGGAGGGGAGGGTTTTTCCAGTTCGGTAACCCCCAACAGTCACACTCCTCTCCTCCTTCCTCCTCAAGCCTCAAACCTCAGTGGGTACCAGAATCCCTTGCAGAGAGCCGATGACAGGCAGGGCTGAGAGAGCGTGGCCAGCTTCGGACAGCCACGGGCACTATCAGCAATTCCTCCCTGTAAGAGTTCTTCCCAAATGTTGGGAGAAGACAAATAGTGGAAAAGGCTGTAATCCCTGCCCTCAGGAACTTTCTAGCGTACTGGACTAGACTGACATGGTATAATTTATTTTCGAATCGATTAATCTTGAATCATATTTATTGAGTGCTTATTGTGTGCTCTAAGCACTTGGAGAGTAATAGCACTAACAGTAGTACTTGCTAGGCTCTGTCCCAAGCACTGTCCTAAGCTCTGGGGTAGATACACTTTAAGCAGGTTGGATACAGTCCTTGTTCCACATGGGGCTCAGTCTTAACCCCCATTTTACAGATGAGGTACCTGAGGCTCAGAGAAGTTGAATGATTTGCCCATGGTCACACAGAGACGTGAGGCGGAGCCGGAATTAGAACCCAGGTCCTTCTGACTCCTTCTGACTCCCAGGTCCGTGCTCTATCCTCTTTAGAACACCATTACAGACACATTCCCTGCCCCTTCTAGAAGGAAAGAAAGAATGGAAAGATGACTATGCAATTATTGGGTGCCATTTTACAGATGAGGAAACTGAAGCCCCGGAGAAGTGAAGCGACTTGCCCGAGGTCCCACAGCAACAAACGGACAGAGGAATTATTAGAACCCAGGTCCTCTGACTCCCACTAAACAATGCTTGGGAGAATACAATAGAACAGAGCTGGGACACGTTTATACTCCCCTCAAGGAGCTCACAGTCAAGAACAGAACTCCTGGGCCCATGCTTTTTCCATTAAATTAGCATGGAAATGAGTCGATTCGCTCTTGATTTAGGTGAAGTGGGTTTAGAGGGCTGCGGAATGAATCGCGGAAGCTGGTTGGAGGAGGGGGGGATTTTAGTAGTGCTCAGAATTCGTAAAGAATTGTGCTCTCTCTGATTTTGAGCCGATAAGAGAGGGAGTTCCAGGCTAGATTGGAAACGGGAGAGTCGATTGCGAGTAACAATTAGAACGTTGCTTTGAGATCTGAGAAGACAAGTTGAATCTCGAAAGGGGACAATAATAATAATAATAATAATAATAATAATAGTATTTATAAGCGCTTACTATGTGCAAAGCACTGTTCTAAGCGCTGGGGAGGTTCCAAGGTGATCATGTCGTCCCACGAGGGGCTCGCAGTTTTAATCCCCATTTTACAGATGAGGGAACTGAGGCCCAGAGAAGTTAAGTGACTTTCCCAAAGTCACACAGCTGACAGTTGGTGGAGCCGGGATTTGAACCCATGATCTCTGATTCCAAAGCCGGGGCTCTTCCAACTGAGCCACGCTGATAATTGGCAGGGCGGGGATTTGACACAACGTGTCACGAGACAAGGCTGAGGAGAGGAGAGATGTAGGCTGAGGGATACTTTAGGAAATGACTAGAATGATGAAGTATGTTTGTGTTTGTGTGAGTTCGTGTGAATGCGGATATTGAGCAAATGGAATCAATTTGATGTACATGTGGGTTTTATTTTTATAGTTTGTTTTCTGATATCGTTAAGTGCTTGTTACATGTCAGGTACTCTACTAAGCACTGGGGTGGATACACGCTAATCAGGTTGGACATAGTCCATGCCCTACACAGTGCTTTCAGTCATAATCCCCAATTTAAAGATGAGGTAACTGAGGCACAGAGAAGGTATGTGACTGGCCCCAGGCCGTACAGCGGACGAGGGGTGGAGACAGAATTAGAATCCAGGTCCTTCGCTCTACCAGGTCCATTCTATCTCCACTAAATGGATGAATTTATGTGTTAAGGCAATTCTTGTTTGACTCTAGAATCACCAAAAATAATTCACAAAAATCATGAACGTATCTTAATCTTCTCTGACCTCTGCTATTCATTTACTTTTGGTCTCTTCAACCCCTAATAATTTTCTTGATATTGATTTAAGTGCTTACTACGTGCCAAGCAAAGTATTAAGTGCTGGGGGAGATTCAGGACAACCTGGTATACACAAGTCCGTGACCCATGAGGGATTCACAGACTAAGTAGGAGGGAAAAGGATATCGAATCCTCATTTTACTATTGAGAAAACTGAGGCGTTGAGAAATTAAGTCACTTTCCCATGGCTTTTCAGCAGAGAACTTGTAGAAGTGGTTTTATAACCCAGGTCCTCTGACTCCCAGGCCTGTGTTCTTCCCAATAGCACCCTGCTTGGTGCTTCCAATAGAATGGAAGCTCCCTGGGGGCAGTGATCATATGTATTAATACCGCGTCCTCTGTAGGTACTCAATAAGTAGAATTGATTGATTTCATCCTTTTCCTTCACCCCCAACATCAACGCCTATAAATTGAAGTCTTCCTTCCCTCTTCCTGTGCAGTGAGTCGATATCATTCCCTAGAATTGTTCAGTGTCTCCACGGTGAACTCAGAGATCATTTTGAATTCAGTCCGTCTTCTCTCCTCTCCATATAGAATCTATGTCTCCTCTCCATAGAGAATCAACATTAAGTGTCCCGTCAGTTTCTTCACTCATTCCATCAGTTGACTCTATCATTGGCCCATCCCTCATCCATTGCAGAAAGTCAATGCTGTCTCCTTAAAATGTCCAACGTCTCCAAGGTGACAGGATTCCTCCTGCTGGGATTCTCAGAGGTCCGAGAGCTGCAGCTGGTCCATGCCACGCTGTTCCTCCTGATCTACCTGGTGGCCCTGACGGGGAATCTCCTCATCATTGCTGTCACCCTCCTGGACCGGCGCCTCCACACCCCCATGTACTTCTTCCTCAGGAACCTGTCCGTCCTCGACCTCTGCCTCATCACCATGATCGTCCCCAACTCCGTCCTCAACTCCTTGACCAACTGCAACTCCATCTCCTTCTTGGGCTGTGCCGCTCAGGTCTTCTTAGTGGTCCTCTTTGCCGGTTCAGAGTTTCTCCTTCTCACGGCGATGTCCTATGACCGCTACGCCGCCATCTGCCTCCCCCTGCGCTATGAGCTCATCATGAACAACACGGCCTGTGGAAAGATGGCGGCCACCTCCTGGCTCACCGGGGTGATGTTTGGGGTTTTGTATTCAGCTTCAACTCTCTCCCTGAGCTTTTGTGGGTCCAACCTCGTCCAGCAGTTCTTCTGTGACGTCCCCTCCCTGCTGAAGATCTCCTGCTCCGAGGAGCACATCGCCATCGACGTGAGCGTCACCGGTGGGATAGCTTTAGGTGTCGTCTGCTTCATTCTCATCATCGTCTCGTATGTGCGTATCTTCCGGGCCGTGCTGAGGATGCCGGCCTCCGAGGGCCGGGCCAAAGCCTTCTCCACCTGCCTGCCCCACCTGGTCGTCGTCACTCTCTTTGTCATGACTTGTTTCTGCGCTTACCTGAGGCCTCCGTCAGGTTCCCCCTCGACGCTGGACCTGCTATTGTCCGTGTTCTACACCGTGGTGCCCCCGGCCCTGAACCCCCTCATCTACAGCCTGAGGAACAGGGACATGAAGGCCGCACTGGGGAGAGTCCTAAAGGGGAGACTACTCCTCCCTCCTCTAAGGGACAAAATGTCTGTTTCCTTTTGCTGACTATCCCATTCCTCATCAGGATTCTGACCGTGGGGGTAGCCGTATAAAGAGCTGTCCAAAGAGGAAGACCAGTGTCTGTGGATTTGTCAATGTCTGGGACAGAGGCTGATCAGATATGTGTGACTGTAAGCCCGGTGTGGGGAGGGATTTTCTCCCTTTATTCTGAATTGTACTTTCCAAGCACTTAATACGGTGATCTGCCCACGGTAAGCACTCAATAAATATGAATGATAAATGACGAAATGACTGACAAGTGATTGTTTGGGCAACATCATTGTTTAGTGGAATGAGCCTGTGGCTGGGAGTCATGACATTAGAAATGTTTGCCCGGTTCTGGCACTGTCCTGCTGTATCACCTTGGTTCAGCTACATAACTTTTCTGGGTCTCTCTGTAAAATCGGGATTCAATATGTGGTCTCTCTTTCTCTTACAATCTGAGCCCCCGTGGGTCAGAAAACGTGTCTGATATGATTAATTTGTTTCTACTCCAGCACTTGACAGTCTTTTGCAAGTACATTCTTCATAAATTCAATAATGACAATGTTGATGCTACTATTTATAATAACAGTAATTCTATGAATTTTAAGATCACTCTTGGTGCTTATGAAAATCAAAAAATCGGAAGGTAACAAGGGAGAAAGAATGCAATCATGGAAACTTTTCCCCACATTTGACTGCCTGTTTACTTGTTTTGATGACTGTCTCCCCCTGTTGTGAGCCCGCTGTGGGCAGGAATGATCTTTATTTGTCGCTGAATTGTACTTTCCAAGCGCTTGTTACAGTGCTCTGCACACCATGAGCACTCAATAAATGCGATGGAATCAATGAATGAATTAGTTTGACTGATCAAATCCTTGCCTCGAATCCATTCGTTCATCCACCCATTCATCCGTCCGACCACCCAACCATCCTCTGTCTGTCAGTTTACCCATCGGTCTGTCCATCCATCCATCCATGCATTCATCCATCCACCCATCCATCAATTAATCCACCCATCCATCCATCCATCCACAATAATAGTGGTATTTGTTAAGCGCTTACTATGTGCCGGGCATTATACTACATGCTGGGGCAGATACAAGCTAATCAGGTTTTACACAGTCCCTATCTCACATGGTGCTCACGGTCTCAATTCCCATTTCACAAATGAGATAACAGCGGCACAGATAAGTGAAGTGCCTTGCCTAAGGTCACATAGCCGATAATCCACCCATTCATCCATCCATCCATCCATCTACCCACCCACCCTTCCATCCATCCCTCCATCCATCCATCTACCCAACAACCCATCCATTCATTCATTCATTCATTCATTCATTCAATCGTATTTATTGAGCGCTTATTGTGTGCTGAACACTGTACTAAGCGCTTGGGAAGTATATGTTGGCAACATACGGTCCCTACCCAACAGTGGGTTCACAGTCTAAAAGGGGAAGACAGAGAACAAAACAAAACATATTAACAAAATAAAATAAATAGAATAAAAATGCACAAATAAAATAAATAAATGGAGTAATAAGTTCATCCATCTATCAATTCATCCATCCATCAATCAATGATAGTTTTTGAAAGCATCCTCGGTATAAAGTACTGTAGGGAACCCTTCAAAGAGATCAAAATAAATTCAATACCATCCCTGCTTTTCAAGAGCTTAAAATCTAACAGGGGAGATAGACACAGAATTAATTAATGAGAGTACGAAGAAGAGAATGGAAAGAGTGGTAAATATTTGACTATGTGCTTCAAGAGTATATTTTATAAAAGCCACTATGTGCAGAACTTTAATGGTGGGTGTGAGTGCAAAAATGGAGAAGTGGTCTAAGATGCTGATTGGTAGTTGGGAGAAGATGACTTAAGGAGAAGAAAAGTGAACCGTGCGAGGCATCCTGGAAGTGGCGGGATGACAGAGGGGCTTTGAAGATGGGGAAAGCTGTGCTCTGATGGACTGGAAAGGAGGAGGAGGAAATGTGGGCTGACAGACAATTTCTCCATTTTCCATCACTGAGATATTTTGAAAGGGGGCAGGGCCATTCAGAGGAAAGAATGCAGTGTCTGTCTCACTCCAGTTTGGTGCAGTGTCTCAGCTGTGAGATAGAAGAGGACGCCCCTTAGACCTATTCCCTCTGAAACCATGGATTTTCCCATCGTGTCCACCCACCCAGTGTCGGTGATTTCTATGTGATGATGATGATAAGAAATCGGTGATTCCTTACTATGTGTCAAGTACTGTTCTAAGCGCTGGGGTAGATACAACGTAATCAGGTTGTCCAGCCTGTGGTTCACAGTTTCAATCCCCATTTTCCAGATGTGGTAACTGAGGCCCGGGGAAATTAAGTGGCTTGCCCAAAGTCACACAGCAGACAAGTGGTGGAGGCGAGATTAGAACCCACATTCTCTGACACCAAGGCCTGTGCTCTTGCCACTAAGCCATGCTGCTTCTCATGCTGCTTCTCTGGGTTGATCCCTCAAACCAATCCGTGGGAGGGGCTTAGAATGGATTTAGCGTCATTTCTCGTTCTATCTAGATTTGCAATCAGAAGACTTCAGAAAATACAACTAATTAAATGACCAATAGATTGTTTGAGGTCATGAACAAGATGAAACTCAGAGAAGCACCATGGCCTAGTCGATAGAGCGTGGACCTGGGAGTCAGAATGACCTGGGTTCTAATCTCGGCTCTGCTATCTTTCTGCTGTGGGACCTTGGGTAAGTCTCTTCACTTCTCTGGGCTTCAGTTCCATCGTCTGGAAAATGGGGATTGAGATTGAGAGCCCCATGTGGGACAGGGACTATGTCCAGCCTGATTAGCTGGTATCACATCCCAGTGCTTAGTCCAGTGCTTGGACCATAGTAAGCGCTTACGAGGTACCACTGAAGAAAACAAAATCAGCTGAAGCGCCCACCCATTGACCCAGAAGGTCATTAACACAGGGAACCGTTAGGATGCCGTTGCCATGGGAATGCCATGCCATCACCAGATACTCATCTCTGTGGAGACTCAAGGACTGCATGGACGAGTCGCTCTGATCCGATGCTCCGGAAACCCCCCTCGGGGCAGCGGTGGCTTTACCTAGGGGACGGGGCCCTGTCTGGAAAGCGCATCTCAGTGTCCGCGGTAGAGCAGAGAGGGGCTGACGGCTCTTCGCCGTCCCCCCGTGGCCGCTGCATCCCGGAGTACGAGGAAAGAGGGAGGGGGGATCAGACCAGCCCAGAGCGGGTCAGCGGTCCCCCAGCCACACGCTGGCCTGGTGAGAGTGAACGAGGGTAGTGAGGGACGGGAAGGGACCATCAGGCTATGTGAATGTGAATGTGAGGGTCACTCTGGGAAGACGTTCGTACCCGGGGTCAGTGGTGGAGTTGGAATCAGGACTGCGTACACAAACAGAGAGAAAACATTTGCCCCTACGGTAGCCCCTGCTGCCTCCATCTACCGCCCAAACCCCGGCTAATGTGTCTGCCGAGCTAGGGCCTTATGGCATGACATCAGCCCCGGCCTGTGGTGACTTCAACCATCTGGGCAGGGACAAGAGGATATGACTGAGACTGCACCAGCCAGATGCTTCATCACCAATTCCTCCTCACGGGACTTCCCCCTCAAATCGTGAACGGATGCAAGAGAAAAGCAGTGCGGCCTAGCAGATAGAGCATGGGCTGTGAGTCAGAAGCCTTGTGTTTTAAAACGGCTCCCCGTCTTTTTCATTTTTTAATGGCATTTGTTATGTGCTTACTATGTGTCAAACATTGTTCTAAGCACTGGGCAAGTTAATCAGGTTGGACACAATCCCTGTATCTCTTGGGGCTCACAGACTGAGCAGGAGGGAGAACAGGAGCACTGAGGTACAGAGAAGTCACGTGACTTGCCCAAGGTCACACAGCAAGCAATTGGCAGAGCTGGAAATAGAGCCCAGGCCCGTGCCCTTTCTACTGGGCCAGGCTGCCTCTCTTCTTCGTGATTTGGGGCAAGTCGCCTCGCTTCTCTGTGCCTCAGTTCCCTCATCTGTAAGATGGGGACTGAGACTGTGAGCCCTGTGTGGGACGGCTACTGTGATCAACCCAATTTTCTTGTATTCATACTACATCTTAGTACAGTGCCTGGCACACAATGTGCCCTTAAGAAATACCATAAAAAGAGAGGGGAAAGGCCTGATCCTTATCCTCTAAGACTTCCCAATCTAATAGGCTAGGTAGGCAAAATTTCGTTTACAACTGGGAGGAGGAAAGAATGGAACAGTGGATATGTGGATGACAAGCAGCGTGGCTTAGTGGAAAGAGCGCCGGCATGCAGGGCTCTGCACACAGTAAGCGCTTAATAAAAACGATTGAATGAATGAAGTACAAGACGGCAGCATTTAGGGACGGTCCCTACCCAAAAACGGGCTCACAGTCTAGAAGAGAGAGACAGATAACAAGGCAAAACATGTAGACAAGTGTCAAAATCGTCAGAACAAATAGAATTAAAGCTATATGCACGTCATTAGCAAAATTAATTGAATAGTAAATATGTAGAAGTAAAATAAATAGAGTAATAAATCTGTACAAATATATATACAGGTGCTATGTGGAGGGGAAGGAGGTAGGGCGGGGGGGATAGGAGGGAGGAGAGACTCTGCCCTCTCGTTCACCCCTCACAGCCAATCCGTCACCAAAACCTGCCTGTCTCACCTCCGCAACACCGCCAAGATCCGCCCTTTCCTCTCCATCCAAACTGCTACCTTACTGGTTCAATCTCTCACCCTATCCCGACTGGATTACTGCATCAGCCTCCTATCTGATCTTCCATCCAACTGTCTCTCCCCACTTTAGTCACTTCATGCTTCTGCCTGGATCATCTTTGTGCAGAAACGCTCTGGGCATGTCACTCCCCTCTTCAAAAATCTCCAGTGGTTACTAGTCAACTTACACATCAAACAAAAACTCCTCATGCTCGGCTTCAAGGCTCTCCATCACCTCGCCTCCTCCTACCTCACCTCCCTTATCTCCTTCTATGGCCCAGCCCGCACCCTCCGCTCCTCTGCCGCTAACCTCCTCACTGTGCCTCGTTCTTGCCTGTCCCGCCGTCTACCCCGGCCCACGTCTTCCCCCTGGCCTGGAATGCCCTCCCTCCACACATCCGCCAAGCTAGCTCTCTTCCTCCCTTCAAAGCCCTACTGAGAGCTCATCTCCTTCAGGAGGCCTTCCCAGACTCAGCTCCCTTTTTCCTCTCCTCCTCCCCATCCCCCTGCCCTACCTCCTTCCCCTCCCCACAGCACCTGTATATATGTTTGTACAGATTTATTACTCTATTCATTTTACTTGTACATATTTACATATTTATTTTGTTAATGATGTTCATCTAGCTTTACTTCTATTTATTCTGATGACTTGACACCTGTCCAAATGTTTTGTTTTGTTGTCTGTCTCCCCCTTCTAGACTGTGAGCCCGTTGTTGGGTAGGGGCCATCTCTATATGTTTCCAACCTGTACTTCCCAAGCGCTTAGTACAGTGCTCTGCACACAGTAAGCGCTCAATAAGTACGATTGAATGAATGAATGAATGAATGAATGAATGAAAAAGGGGGTTCAGTCTGGGAAGGCCTCCTGGAGCAAGTGAGCTCTCAGTAAATGACCCACTCAAAGGTTTTGGATAAGAATGGTAAGAAGGGGATGGAGTGATCAGCGGGTGGGATTGTGGAGTACAGGGCAGGGTTTTTTTGTTGTTATTTAAACTAGGGGATGTTTGGACGTGCTTGAAAGCAGTGGGGAAGGAATCGATTCAGCATAGAGTAATTGGTTGAAGATGCCAACCAGGAGGGGAGGAAACGTGGATGAAAGTGTTCGGGCAGTGTGAAGGAAGAGCACTTTGAAGCAGAGTTTGAGGGGACTGATTTTGAAGTCAGGCAGATGTGAGGTAGCTGGAAAAGATAAGCTTGGATCTGGGGTGGGTGGGGAAGATTTGGGGTAGGGCAAATCCAGTGGCTTCAGTGTCACTAGAGTCTTTGATAGTAGGAGTATTTACTACAAACTTCCTAAGTGCAGAGCATGGTATTAAGCACTGACAGTTGTCTCAGTAACAAGGAGGGAGTTGGTGTCACTGGAAGTTTAAGGCAGGAGTTAAAAGTCCAGAGTAGATGGTAAAGACATTTAGCTTGGGAGTCCATGAGGGAGGGGAATCATTGTCGCTGAGCAGAACAGAGAGCAAAGTTTAATTCCTTCTCACGGGCTCTAAGATGGTTAGAATTCCCCCCAAAGGGAATCCGTGGATTGAGTGGTCTGATTATATTATATTATAATTATATTATAATTATTATAATTACTGCAGAGCACTGTACTAAATGCTTGGAGGAATAAAAAAGTTGATAGACATGTTTCCTCAAGGAGCTTGCAGTCTAGAGTAATCAACCTTACCTTCAGCATCAATATCCTGGGGGTCTGCGGATGCATTAAGTCTGGAGATGGTCACTGATAGATGGTGGGAAGAAGTGAATTAGCTAAATCCTCCTTGAGAAGGTGGAATTCCAGAGGGTTTTCAAGGCGGGATATCTTTGGGCTGGGGAATTGAAAAGGGTGAATTTCCAAGCCAAAGGAAGGCTGGGAGCCAGTGGTGGGAGGAGGAAAAATCGAAAGTGAGTCATGGTAAGAAGGTTCTTTTTTGAGGGTTGGTTTTAGAGAGTGGATAATGAGAAGAAGAGATAGAGCAGGTGGGTGGCACTGAAGCCAGTGATCAGACATTCATTGAAATCAACCCAACTACAATCTGTTATTCCTCTAGAATGTACGCTCATTGTGGGCAGGGACTGTGACTGTTTATTATTCTATTGTACTCTCCCCAGCATTTAGTACAGTGCTCTGCACACAGTAAGCGCTTAAGAAATATTACTGAATGAGTTCAGTTTTCATTCATTCATTCATTCAATAGTATTTATTGAGCACTTACTGTATGCAGAGCACTGTACTTTCTGCTGCAGTCAGGTTCCCTGTGATAGAAGCTGTGTGTGTATAGTGTATAGTGTATGTGTGTGTGTGCGTGTGTGTGCGTGCGTGCAAAATATTGGGTAGTGGAAGCAGCAAACAAGTTCAGGCAGCGGAGAGGGTTGAAGACGTTGAAGACGAAGATAGAAAATGATCTCCCTCCAGACTGTAAAGTCGATGTAGGTAAGGAACGTGCCTACCAACTGTGTTGGGGTGACTGAGGGGGGACAATCTCAGGGATTCCCTTTAAATCGACCAAAATAATGTGAAAATCTGGATCTTTCCTTATCTTTGCTGGATATGAAACTCAAAGATCATTTTGAATTCAATAGCTGTCCCCTTTCCATAGAGAATCACTAACAAATGTCTTGTCAGTTTCTTCACTCTTCCCATCAATGGACTCTAACTTTGGCTCTTCCCTCATCCACTGCAGAAAGTCAATGCTGCTTTCCAAAAATGTCCAATCTCCACGGTTACGGGATTCCTCCTGCTGGGATTCTCGGAGGTCCGGGAGCTGCAGCTGGTCCATACCACTCTGTTCCTCCTGGTCTTCCTGGCGGCCGGGACGGGGAACCTCCTCATCGTCGCCGCCACCATCCTCGACCGGCGCCTCCACACACCCATGTACGTCTTCCTCAAGAACCTCTCAGTGGCCGATCTCTGCCACATCTCCGTCACTGTCCCCCAATCCATTCACAACTCTCTGAAAGACCGTAGAAAAATCTCCTTCTTATGTTGTGGAGCACAGGTCTGTCTGCTGATTTCCTTTGCAGATGAAGAATATTTTGTCCTCATGGCGATGTCCTATGACCGCTACGCCGCCATCTGCCTTCCCCTGAGCTACGAGGTCATCATGAAAAGAGTGGCCTTTGGGAAGATGGTGGCCGCTTCGTGGCTCAGTGGGGGCCTGGTTGCAGTAATGTGTTCAGTTGGGACATTCTCCCTGTCCTTCCGTGGGTCCAACATTGTTCAGCAGTTTTTCTGTGGCGTCCCCTCCCTGCTGAATTTCTCCTGCACCAAGGACCACGTCGCCGTCGATGTGAGCGTCACCACTGGGGTAGTGTTAGCCGTTACCTGCTTCATTCTCATCATCATCTCATACATGCGCATCTTCCGGGCCATCCTGAGAATGCCGGCCGCCGAGGTCCGGGCCTAAGCCTTCTCCACCTGCCTGCCCCACCTCGCCGTCGTCACTGTTTTCATCTCGACGGTGGTATTTGTCTACATCAAGCCTCCCTCAGACTCCTCCTCGATCGTGGATCTGCTGGTGTCCCTGTTCTACTCTGTGGTTCCGCCCACCCTGAACCCCTTCATCTACAGCCTTAGGAACCGGGACATGAAGGCCGCCATGGGCAGGATCCTTAAAGGGTCACTCGCCCAACCTCTGCTCTGGGACAAAATGTCTCCTTCCTTGTGCAAATCATTTCACCCCACCACTTAACCAAGGAATTGCCTTTGGACCTAGCCAGATACTTAGCTGTGTTACAGGGTTCACAGGAAATGCTGGATGTCAATGAATTGTCAAAGTCTGGGAGGGAGGCGGCTAAGACTGAAGTAGGACTGACAGCCCAGTTTTGGGGAGGCATCGTGGACTAAAGGAAAGGGAGTCCCTGTAGACTGTTAGCACATTGTGGGCAGGGAATGCGTTTAACATGCGTGAACTGAACTCTCCCATGTGCTTAGTACTTCCTCAAACAGTAAATCCTTTTTGGGGGCTGATCTAAGCCCTTCTTTGCCACCTGTCTTCTGTATGACCTTGGGCGAGCCACTTACCTTCTCCGTGCCTCAGTTACCTCATCTGTATACAGGGGATTAAGACTGTGAACCCGACCTGGGACAGCCCGATAACCTCCTATCTACCCCACTGTCCTTAGAACAATGCTTGGCACATAGCAAGTACTTAACTAATACCATAATACATTTTTTTAATTTTATCATGTCCTAAAGGAATGGGAATCGCTGTAGACTGTAAGATCATTGTGGGCAGGGAATGTGTCCACCAACTCTATTATATTGAACTTTTCCTAGTGCTCAGTACTGTGCTGGGCCCAGAGAAGGTGCTCAATAAATATGACTGATTGATGGTTTGAAACTTGAGTTCCGATGCCAGCTCTGCTACTGGCTTGCTTTGTGACCTAGGGTCAGTGACATAGCATCCCTAGGATCTCTCTGCAACTTATACTCTGAGCCCCTGTGGGACAGAAATTGTGTCTGAACTGATTCTTCTATTTCTATTCCAGCAGGTGGAACAATTTAGGCACACGACGTCTTAATAAATACCATAATATTATTATTATCAGTCATTAGTAGTAGTAGTAGTAGTAATGACTATGAAAATATAACGATACGCTCTTTAGCGTGACTCTGAGGGTGGGAATGAAAGTTGGAAAATGGGAGGTGGTATGGGAGAAGGGAAGAAAGGATGAACGCAGCTCCATCTTTCTTGTTAAATCCATCCCCTCTCATCAGTCCATCTTTCCTTCCTTCCATCCATCCATCCTTCCAACCATTCATCTATCCATCCATCCAGAGCATGGGTTTAGGAGTCAGAGATCGCGGGTTCTAATCCCAGTTCTGCTACCTGACTGCCATGTGACCTGGGGCACGTCACTTCACTTCTCTGGGCCTCGTTCCCTCAGCTGTAAAATGGGGGTTGAGACCGTGAGCCCATGTGGGAAAGAGACTTGTCTGACTCAATTTGCATGTAACCACTCCAGCGCTAGTACAGTGCCCGGCACATAATAAACGCTTATCAAATACCACGATTATTATTATTGTTATCATTATTATTAAGGATGGGAAGGGGGCTTTTTACACAAGCCCAGACCGAGACAATTAAGCACCCTGAGACAGGGAAGCACAGGGAAGCAGCATAGCCCCCGTTGATAGATCATGGACCTGGGAGTCAGATGACCTGGCTTCTAATTCTGCTTGTCTGCCATGTGACCTTGGAGAAGTCATTTCACTTCTTGCCTCAACTTCCACATCTGTAAAATGGAGATTAAGACTGGAAGTCCAATGCGGGACAGGGACTGTGTCCTACCTGACTAGCTTGTGCGTACTTCAGTGCTTAGAACAGTCCCTGGAAAATAGTAAACACTTCCCACATACCATTATAAAAAAAAATCATCAGGGAAGGTCCCGTGGATTTAACAGAGTTTCAGGAAGGAGTTTGGAAGATGGGAAACTCTGTGGTCTGGTGGATATGAAGGGAGAGGGACTTGCAAGAGTGGGAAAGGTGGTGAGATAGGGGTCTGAGTCGGGGGAGTTGGAAACGAGGCACAGTGAGATGGTGAGCTTGGGAGGGATGGAGAATGCAGATAGGAATTCAGTAGGGGAAAATAATGCACATCAATCAGTCAATCATATTTATTGAGCACTTATTACGTACAGACCTTGGTAGTAAAGCGCTTGGGAGAGTACTATATAACAATATAACAGGGTTGGTAGCCAAATTCCCTGCCCTTGATGAGCGCACAGGCTAGAGGGGAATGTCTAAGTTGGATTGCTGCAGATTTCAGATGGTCCCAAGCCCTGGCATGGGATGGGGCTCCAAACCTCAGAGCTTAACCTGAACGTTATTATTAATCACAGAAAGGGAATGATGATTAGTCTGTTGATGCTGTCCTAGGAATGAGTCCCAGGATGGGGACTACATGGGAATGGGCAGTTATTTATTTTGTGGGAGCCGGGACCACAAGGAGCCCACGATCCCGGCCTTCCGATTCCCGGATTCCCAGACAGCCAGCCGTTGCTCCCCGTGGTTTCGGGGGCAACTCTCGGGTTCTTACCCTCTCCGGGTCTTCGGACGTCTCCGGACGCGGGCCGCGCGTTCACACCAGGAAGAGTCAGCCAGAGGTCCAAAGCTTGGTTGCCGTTTATTTGCTATCAGCGATTACATGGTTAATAAAGAGAGAGAGAACGAGAGAGAGAGAGAGAGGGAGGGAGAGAGAGCACCTGTATCCCCCCTTGTCTTGTTCGTCTCTTATACCCCCCCCGTTGCCCGGGGGCAGGGTTTTCTCAGGCCATGTAGCACACTCACTCGCCACCCTCCAGCCACTAGCCTAGCAACAGCTCTGTCCATCACGAAGCGTTTTCTCTGGCTCGCCCCCAGCCACCCGTTGCCAACCATCGCTGGCTGCGGATATGGCCTTGAGGTTGCCTCCGAGCCTTGCAGGTGCAAGCTTGTTTTTCTTGCCCTGGTCCCTTTATCTCCTGTTGTTGAGTCTGTTTGGCTTTGAGCCGCTGGGTACGGTTTGTGTGCACATACTCCCTGTCTCAGCGCCTTCCCACGCTCCCCACGGTCAGCCATCTCAGCGGATCTCCGGGCCCGTCTTCCCACGGGGAATCCCCCAGGAAATAACCCGGCCATCGTCTGAGGGGCCGGCACAGCCAGCCGGAGAGCAGAGAGGGGGAGGGAGGATCCTGACAGCTCTCACCCCTCTCCCAGACCTTCCTGTCACTGCCACCCGCATCCAGAACCGACAGGATGGAGTGAGCCTCTCTCTCAGCAGAGGTCGGTGCTCCCCAGCCCAGGACAGGCTCAGTGAGGCCAGAGAGGAACAGGGGAAAGGTGAGGGAAATTTCAATAGGGAACTGGGATGACCAGGGTCAGAGTCACAATTTCTCTAAATTAGAAGCAGTGTCGCTTAGAGGAAAGAGCACGGGCTCGGGAGACAAGAGGATCTGGGTTCTAACTCATTCATTCTATCATATTTATTGAGCACTTACTGTGTGCAGAGCACCGTACTAAGCGCTTGTAAAGTACAATTCGGCAACACATAGAGTCAATCCCTACCCAACAACGGGCTCACAGTCTAGAAGGGGGAGACAGGCCACAAAACAAGTAGACAGGCATCAAGGCTTTGAACAGGGGAAGAGAGCTAGTTTGGCGGAGACATGGGCATGTTTGAAGGAAGAGGGGAAGTACTCTATCCACTTTATCACGCCATAACAGACACATTTCCTGCCCCTTCTAGAAGAAAAAAAAATGAATGGAAAGATGAGCATACAATTATTGCATGCCATTTTACAGATGAGGAAACTGAGGCCCTAAGAAGTGAAGCGACTTGCCCAAGGTCCCACAGCAGCAAAGGGGCAGATTCAGGATTGGAATCCAAGTCCTCTGACTCCCACTAAACTATGCTTGGGAAAGTACAATGGAACAGAACTGGTACATGTGTATGCTCCCTCAAGGAGATCACAGTTAAGAAGGGAACTCCTGGGCCCATGCTTTTTCCACTAAATGAGGATGGACTTGACTTGATTCACGCTTGAGGTAGGTGAAGTGGGTTTAGAGGGCTGGGAAATGAATCGGGGAAACTGGTTGGAGGAGGGGGGATTTTAGAAGTAAATAATTCAGAAAGAACGGTGCTCTCTCTGATTTTGAGCTGATAGGAAAAGGAGTTCCAGACTAGAATGGAAATGGGAGAGTCGATCTTGAGTTACAATTAGAAAGTTGCTTCGAGAGCTGAGAAGACGAGTTGAACGATGGAAAGAGGGTGAAGTGCAGTCATAAGGTGGAAAACCTTCAAGCCGACTGTGAGCTTTGTTGCTTGTGAAAAGACACAACTTATCTTAAGGGGAGGTTGAGGAGAGGAGAGATGTAGGCTGAGCGATGCTATAGGAAACGACTAGATGTATGACGAGGTATGCTTGAGTTTGTGTGTGTACAAGTGTGAATGTAGATATATGAGCAAATGGAATGAGTTTGGAGTATGCGTGGGGTTTTTCGTTGTTTGTTTGTTTTATGGTATTTTTAAGTGCTCATTATGTGCCAGGTACTGTACTAAGCACTGGGGTGGATACCAGCTGATCAGGTTGGACATAGTCCATGCCCCATAGTGTGCTCACTGTTGTAACTCCCATTTTTCACATGGGGTAACCGAGGAACAGAGACGGTAAGGGACTGGCCCCAGGTCACACAGCAGACAAGAAGCGAAGACAGGATTAGAATCCAGGTACTACTGTCTACCAGGCCCATTCTTTCTCCACTAAATGGATGAATGTATGTGTGAAGGCACTTCTCATTTAACTCTAAAACCACCAAAAAAAATTTCACAACAGTCATGAACATATCTTTATGTTCTCTGAACTCTGCTATCTGCTATTCATTTAATTTCAGTCTCCTCAACCAAAACTAATTCTCTTGATACTAATTAAGAGCTTACTGCGTTCCAAGCAAGGTTTTAAGTGCTGGGATATTCAGGACAATCTGGTAGAGCACACTCTGTGTCCCACAAGGGATTAACAGATTAAGTAGGAAGGAAAACAGATATTGAATCCTCATTTTACTATTGAGAAAACTGAGGTGTAGAGAAATTAAGTCAGTTTCCCATGGCTATGCAGCAGAGAACTGGTAGAGTTGGGATTAGAAGCCAGGTCCTCTGACTCCCAGGCATGTGTTCTTCCCATTAGCACCCTGCTTCTTCACAGTTCGAAGCTTGGTGTTTCCAATAGAATGGAAGCTCGCTGGGGGCAGTGATTATATGTATTAATACCACGTCCTCTGTAGGTACTCAATAAATAGAACTGATTGACTTAGTCCTATTCTTTCACCCCGAACATCAATGTCTCTGAATTGAAGTATTCCCTCTTCCTGTGCAGGGAGTCGACATCCAGAAATGTTCAGTGTCTCCACCGTGAACTCAGAGATCATTTTGAATTCAATACCTGTCTCCTCTTCATAGAGAATCACCAGCAAGTGTCCTGTCAATTCCTTAATTCCTCATCCCATCAATGGACTCTAACTTTGGCTCTTCCCTCATCACATGCAGAAAGTCAGTGCTGTCTCCCAAAAATGCCCAACGACTCCACAGTGAGGGAATTCCTGCTCCTGGGATGCTCGGAGGGCCGGGAGCTGCAGCTGGTCTACTCTGCGCTGTTCCCCCTGGTCTACCTGGCGGCCCTGATGGGGAATCTCCTCATCGTCGCCGTCACCGACCTGGACCGGCACCTCCACACCCCCATGTACTTCTTCTTCAGAAACCTGTCCGTCCTCAACCTCTGCTACATCTCTGTCACCGTCTCCAAGTCTACCGTCATCTCCCTGACCGATGGTGGAGCCATTACCCTCCTGGGCCGTGCCGCCCAGGTCTTCCTGGTGGTCGTTTTGGCCACTTCAGAATTGGTCGTCCTCACGGCGTTGTCCTACGACCGCTATACCGCCATCTGCCACCCCCTGCGCCATGAGCTCATCATGACAAACACGGCCTGTGGAAAGATGGCAGCCGCCTCCTGGCTCACCGGGGAGCTGTTTGGGGTCCTGTATTCATATTCAACTTTCTTCCTGAGCTTCTGTGGGTCCAACATCATCCAGCAGTTCTTCTGTAACGTCCCCTCCCTGCTGAAGATCTCCTGCTCTGAGGACCACGTCGTCATCGACGTGAGCTTCACTGGTGGGGTAGTTTAGTTGTCTGCTTTGTCTCCTTCATCGTCTCCTACTTGCGCATCTTCGAGGCCGTGCTGAGGACGCCGGCCGCCGAGAGCCAGGCCAAAGTCTTCTCCACCTACCTGCCTTACCTCGTTGTCGTCATCGTCTTCCTCTTGACCCGAACGTTCGCCTGCCTCAAGCCCGTGTCAGACTATCCCTCGACCCTGGACCTGCTGGCGTCGATGTCCTACACCGTGATGCCCCCCACACTGAACCCCGTCAACTACAGCCTGAGGAACCGTGATATGAAGGCTGCACTGGGGAGAGTCCTAAAGGGAGATTCCTCCTCGCTCGTCTAAGGGACAAAATGTTTGTTTCATTTTGCTGACTATCCCATTCCTCATTAGGGTTCTGACCGTGGGGGTGGCCATATCGAGAGCTGTTCAAAGAGGAAATCCAGTGCTTGAGGATTTGTCAGTGTCTGGGACAGAGGCTGATAAACTGGGTATGACTGTAAGCCTGGTGTGGGCAGTGATTGTCTCTCTTTATTCTGAATGGTACTTTCCAAGAGCTTAGTACAGTGCTCTGCTCACGGTAAGCACTCAATAAATATGATTGAATGAATGAATAAATGACTGACAAGTGATTGTTAGGGCGATATGTTGCTTTAGTGGAATGAGCGTGTGGCTGGGAGTCATGAGATTAGAAATGTCTGCCTGGTTCTGCCACCGGCCTGCTGTATCACCTTGGGCCAGCTACGTAACCTCTCTGGGTCTCTCTGTAAAATATGGGTTCAATATGTGCTCCCTCCTTCTTTTACAATCTGAGTCACCGTGGGTCAGGAAACGTGCTGATCTGATTCGTTTGTTTCTACTCCAGCACTTGGCGGTCTTTTGTAAGTAAATTCTTAATAAATTCAATAATGATAATGTCTATACTATTAGTGATAAGTACAGTAATTCTATGAATTTTAAGATCACTCTAGGTGGTAATGAAAATCCGAAAATCAGAGTGTGACAACGGAGAAGGGACGCAATCATGGAAACGTTTCCCCACATTTGACTGCCTGTTTACTTGTTTTGATGCCTGTCTCACCCCTTCTAGACTGTGAATCCGTTGTGGGCAGGGATTGTCTGTATTTGTTGCTGAAGTGTGCTTCCCATGAGCTTAGTATAGTGCTCTGCACATAGTAAGCATTCAATAAATATGATTGAATGAAGGAAGGAAGGTCTCCAGACACTAACAAAGCTTGCCAATCTGTCACTCCCTAACTCTATGCTGAGGGCTCTGATTCTGCTTTGTTTACTCTGAGTAAACAATCGTGCTCCCCAGTGAGGATATGAGGATATATTCTCTTTTTGATATGGTATTTATTAAGCACTTACTTCGTGTCAAGCACTGTTCTTAGCACTGGGATAGATACAAATCAATTAGGTTGCACACACATGAGGGTCACCGTCTATAATAATAATAATAATGATGGAATTTATTAAGCGCTTACTAGGTGCAAAGCACTGTTCTAGGCGCTGGGGTGGTTACAAGGTGATCTCAGGGTGTCACACGGGGGGCTCACAGTCTTCATCCCCATTTTACAGATGAGGTAACTGAGACCCGGAGAAGTTAAATGACTTGCCCAAAGTCACATAGCTGACAATTAGCAGAGGCGGGATTTGAACCACGGAGCCACGGAGGGAGAACTGGTATTGCATCTCCATTTTACAGCCGAGGAAAATGCATCCAAAGAAGTGAAGTGACTTGGCCAGAGTCACCAGGGAAGCATTCAGGAGAGCTGGGATTCTCATGCCCAGGTTTTTTCCTTGTTGCTTCTCCTATTCAGAAGCACACCACTCTCTCCCTGTCTCTGTCTCTGGATACGGGTATACTTATGTAGAGGAAGATGCTGTTGTTGCCATGGGAACATCACGGGCCAGGACTGTTGCTGCAGTTGGGAGTGACAGGTTCCTATCTCCAGACGGTTCTCGCGTCACCTGGCCCACGAGATCCCTCCACAAGGGCGCAATCCAGTCCTCCGGGGATCCCCCTCAGAGCAGAGACCGCTTTATCTTCGGGGACTGGGCCCACCTGGAGAGCAGGTCGGAATCCATGGGAGAGCGGAGAGTGGCTGAGAGCTCCTGGCCGTCCCCGTGTGGCTGACCGAACCCAGGAATCCGAGGAGAAAGAGGAGACCAGCCCAGTCCATAGGAGGTCAGTGCCCCCCGCCAGCCCCAGCTGCCCTGGTGAGAGTGAGCGGGGGTGGAGAGAGGCAAGATGGAACCAGAAGGATGAAGCCAGAGATGGAGCCATTCTGGGGAGATTCTCGCACTCGTGGAACAGTTAGAGTTCATTCATTCATTCAGTCGTATTTACTGAATGCTTACTGTGTGCAGAGCACTGTACTAAGCGCTGGGAAAGTACAATTCAGCAACAGAGACGATCCCTGCCCACAACGGGCTCACAGTCTAGAACGGGGGAGAGACCAGTTCAGACCAAGACTGTACCCCAAACAGGGCAGGTTTGTAGGAGGGGAATGGCTTGCCAGCAATGATAAATCATCAATAATCTTGGTACCTGTTAAGCGCTTACTGTGTGCCAAGCACTGTTCTTAGCGCTGGGTTAGATACAAGTTAATCAGGTTGGACACAGTCCCTGTCCATCATGGGGCTCACACTCTTAGCACCATTTTACAGGCACAGGGACTTGAAGTGACTTGCCCAAGGTCACACAGCAGACTTGTGAGGGAGCCAGGATTAGAACCCACATCCTTCTGACTCTTGTGCCTGCTTGTTCCTGCTTGTTCACGGGTCATTGTATCCCCTTGCTCATCCGTGGGTCATTGTGTCACCCTGCTTCCACCCCCCCCCACACACACACACAGCTTAAGCGACCATCCTTGAGGAGCCCCCCACTCCCCGCTTCCCGGTCCGGACCTGGCTGATTCACACACCCCGCCCCCCTCCCCCGGGAAAATGGCCCTTGTTGTCACCAAGTTACTTTAACGACAACCTCATTCGCATCTAGTCAGCCCACCCATGCTATTTGGCGGCTCACTCCTCTCCCCAGGCATCTCCACTCCCTGACCCCCCATAACAGTACCACCCTACTCCAGAGATGACATCCATAGGACTCCATCCTCCTCCACCACCGAGACAGGTTTGCCAAGAGCCCCGGGATTTTGTTTGCCGTTAACCTCTTTGACCTGATTTGACTGACCTATGGACAGTTCGTGGTCTCTTCTGCATGTTAATTGAAAACTGCCCTCCCCGGTGTCATCGTCTGCTTATTTTATTATCGAATGTTAATTGCTAACGTCTCTCGATGATGTCATCACCTGCTTATTTTACTGCCATTGTATGTTAATTGTTAACTTCTGTCTGTGATGTCATCATCTGCTTATTTTTTGCCATCACATAGTAGTTGTTATCTGCACTCTGTGACATCATCATCTGCCTACTTTTTAATTGCCATAGCATGTTAATTGTTGACTACCCTCTGTGATGTCATCACCTACTTATATCATTGCTACTGTGTTATTGCTTCTGCATTTCAATTGTTAACCTCCCGCTGTGCTGTGCTGTCATTCACCTTGTTGACCTCACCATGAACTATCAATTTCCTTGCTCCCAACTGCCATTCCCATTCCTCACCTTCCCCTTCCCCTCTCCCACCCAGCCTTTTCCCTCCCTTTCCTCCCCACCACCCCTTCCGCTCACACTCTACCCAGCATCCCTCTGGGTACCAGCGCCAACGCTCAAATACTCCCTCCCAGCCCCCTCCCTCCCCTCCCCCCTGCCCCCACCCCCTCCCAGGTCTCCTTTCTCATCCCCACCTCTCTTCCCACTCTCCCCACCTAGGACCCCGCCAACTCATCTCAATTCAAACCCTCCCCACCCCTCGCACCCTTCCCCCTCCCTCCCTTCCCTCCACAGCTGCTGCAAAGTGTGGCCTCAGGAACCCCCGCTCCGTTATAGTTAAGCTCCCTTTCATCCTGGATGTATTCCTTTCCAGCTTTCTACCCCTCCTCGCCCTAACTGAACATGGCTGTCTCCGGACGACACGGTCTCTTCTACTGCTCTCTCCAGTGGAGGCCTGTTTTTCTCCCACTCCGCCAGATTCTCCGGAAAAGGAGGAGGTGTCAGTTTCCGTCTGGCCCCGCAATGTCGCTTTCGCACTATCCTTCCTCCCCCTTGCCTTGCCTTCCCTTCCTTTGAGACCCATATTATCCGCCTCTACCACACGCTCCATATTCTTGTAGATATCAATCAATCAATCAATCGCATTTATTGAGCACTTACTGTGTGCAGAGCACTGTACTAAGCACTTGGGAAGTACAAGTTGGCAACATATAGAGACAGTCCCTAACCAACAGTGGGGTCACAGTCTAAAAGGGGGAGACAGAGAACAAAACCAAACATACTAACAAAATAAAGTAAATAGAATAGATATGTACAAGTAAAATAAATAAATAGACTAATAAATATGTGCGAACATATACACATATATACAGGTGCTGTGGGGAAGGGAAGGAGGTAAGATGTGGAGATGGAGAGGGGGACGAGGGGGAGAAGAAGGAAGGGACTCAGTCTGGGAAGGCCTCCTGGAGGAGGTGAGCTCTCAGTAGGGACTTGAAGGGAGGAAGAGAGCTAGCTTGGCGGATAGGCAGAGGGAGGGCATTCCAGGCCCGGGGGATGACGTGGGCCGGAGGTCGATGGCGGGACAGGCGAGAACAAGGCAGGGTGAGGAGATTAGGGGCAGAGGAGCGGAGGGTGCGGGTTGGGCTGTAGAAGGAGAGAAGGGAGGTGAGGTTAGAGGGGGCGAGGTGATGGAGAGCCTTGAAGCCGAAGGTGAGGAGTTTCTGCCGGATGCGCAGATTGATTGGTAGCCACTGGAGATTTTTGAGGAGGGGAGTAACATGCCCAGAGCGTTTCTGGACAAAGACAATACGGGCAGCAGCATGAAGTATGGATTGAAGTGGGGAGAGACATGAGGAAGGGAGATCAGAGAGAAGGCTGATACAGTAGTCCAGACGGAATAGGATGAGAGCTTGAACGAGCAGGGTAGCGGTTTGGATGGAGAGGAAATGGCGGATCTTGGCAATGTTGCGGAGCTGAGACCGGCAGGTTTTGGTGATGGCTAGGATGTGAGGGGTGAATGAGAGAGCGGAGTCGAGGATGACACCAAGGTTGCGGGCTTGTGAGACGGGAAGGATGGTAGTGCCGTCAACAGAGATTGGAAAGTCAGGGGGAGGGGAGGGTTTGGGAGGGAAGACAAGGAGTTCAGTCTTGGACATGTTGAGTTTTAGGTGGCGGGCAGACATCCAGATGTCATCTACCGCCCCCCCCCCCCCCGGCACTGCCCCACCTCCAACATCTTTAACGATTTTGAACCCTTCCTCACCTTCCTTTTCTCCTTTTCCGTGCCCACTCTGATCCTCGGAGACTTCAACATCCACATGGATATCCCTGGTGTCGTCTCTGCCGCCCGCCTTCTATCTCTCCTTGACGCTGCCAACCTTTTGCTCCACTCCACCTCGCCCACTCACCAACTTGATCACACCCTCGACCTCATCATCTCCTACCGCTGCACTATCTCCACCCTCACCAACTCTGAAATACCTCTCTCTGATCATAACCATCTCACCTGCCTCCTCACTCACAGTCCTCTCCCCTGTAAATCAATATTACTACCTCCATCTTTCTGAGTGCCTCACACCCCACCTCAATTCAATTCAATCGTATTTATTGAGCGCTTACTGCTCTCTACCCAATCCTGATGATCAGATTACTGCTCTCAACTCTACCCTCTCTACTCAGCTCGACTCCCTCGCTCCTCTTTCCCTTCGCGGCTCTCGTACCACTAAACCATAGCTCTGGATCACTGCCACTGTCCACCTCCTTTGCTCTTATGCTCGAGCTGCTGAACGCTGCTGGCGAAAGTCTAAACACCATTCCAACCTCGTTCACTACAAGTTTATCCTTTCCTTCCTTAAATCTGCCCTCTCCACTGCCAGACAAAACTATTTTTCCTCCCTTATTGACAGCCATGCCCATCATCGCTGTCAGTTCTTCCGTACATTTAACTCCTTTCTAAGGCCCCCTGTTCCTCCCCATCCTCCTTCCCTCACCCCCAACGATGTGGCCTCCTACTTCATTAATAAAATTAACTCCATCAGATCTGAGCTCCCCAAAGTCACTCCTCCCCCTTCTCCAACCCCCCGGCTCTCAACCCTCTCTGCTACTCTCCCGTCCTTCCTAGCAGTATCCTCAGATGAGATCTCCTCCCTCTTTTCAAGTGCTACTCCGGCCACCTGTGCTTCTGACCCCATTCCCTCTCATCTTATGAAATCTATCTCCCCGTCTCTCCTCCCCTCCTTAACTTCCATCTTCTACCGCTAACTCTCCACTGGTTCCTTCCCCTCTGCCTTCAAACTTGCCTACTTCTCCCCCATCCTAAAAAATCCCTCTCTTGACCCCACCTCCCCTTTTAGCTATCGCCCTATCTCCCTCCTACCATTCCTTTCCAAACTCCTTGAACGTGTCGTCCACACACGCTTCCTCGAATTCCTTAATGCCTACTCTCTCCTCGACCCCCTCCAATCTGGATTCCATCCCCTACATTCCTCAGAAACTGCCCTCTCAAAGGTCGCCAATGACGTCCTGCTTGCCAGATATAACGGCTCCTACTCTATCCTAATCCTCCTCGACCTTCCAGCTACCTTCGACACTGTAGACCACCACGTTGATCTCCTCAACACGCTAGCCAACCTTGGCCTCACAGACTCTGCCCTCTCCTGGTCCTCCTCCTATCTCTCCGGCCGTTCATTTTCAGTCTCTTTTGCAGACTCCTCCTCCCCCTCACATCCCCTTACTGTAGGGGTTCCTCAAGGGTCAGTTCTTGGCCCCCTTCTGTTCTCAATCTACACTTACTCCCTTGGTGAACTCATTTGCTCCCACGGCTTCAACTATCATCTCTAAGCTGATGGCACCCAAATCTACATCTCAGCCCCTGCTCTCTCTTCCTCCCTTCAGGCTCATATTTCCTCCTGCCTTCAAGACATCTTCATCTGGATGTCTGGTCGCCATCTAAAACTCAATATGTCCAAGACTGAACTCCTTATCTTCCCTCCCAAATCCTGCCCTCTCCCTGACTTTCCCATCACTGTTGACGGCACTACCATCCTTTCCGTCTCACAAGCCTGCTGCAACCTTGGTGTCATCCTCGACTCTGCTCTCTCGTTCACTCCTCACATGCAATTGGTCACCAAAACCTGCCGGTCTCATCTCCGCAACATCGCCAAGATCCTCCCTTTCCTCTCCATCCAAACTGCTACACTGCTGGTTCAATCTCTCTTCCTATCCCGACTGGATTACTGCATCAGCCTCGTTTCTGATCTCCCATCCTCCTGTCTCTCCCCACTTCAATCTATACATCACGCTGCTGCCCGGATCATCTCTGTGCAGAAACACTCTGAGCATGTTACTCCCCTCCTCAAAAATCTGCAGTGGCTACCAATCAACCTACGCATCAGGCAAAAACTCCTCACTCTCGGCTTCAAGGCTCTCCATCACCTCGCCCCATCTTACCTCACCTACCTTCTTTCCTTCTACAGCCCAGCCCGCACACTCCGCTCCTCGGCCGCTAAGCTCCTCACTGTGCCTCGTTCTCTCCTGTCCCGCCGTCCACTCCCGGCCCACGTCATCCCCCTGGCCTGGAATGCCCTCCCTCTGCACATCCACCTGCTAGCACTCTTCCACTCTTCAAAGCCCTACTTAGAGCTCACCTCCTCCAGGAAGCCTTCCCCGACTGAGCCCCCTCCTTCCTCTACCCACCCCCCATCTTACCTCGTTACCCTCCCCACAGCACCTATATATATGTATATATGTTTGTACACATTTATTACTCTATTTATTTATTTTACTTGTACATATTCATTCTATTTATTTTATTTTGTTAACGAGTTTTGTTTTATTGTCTGTCTCCCCCTTCTAGACTGTGAACCCGCTGCTGTGTAGGGACTGTCTCTATATGTTGCCAACTTGTACTTCCCAAGCGCTTAGTACAGGGCTCTGTACACAGTAAACGCTCAGGAAATACGATTGAATGAAAGAATGAATGACTCCCAGGCCCGTGCTTTTATCCACCAGTGGCCCCATCGCCGACATAGCTCTCCCCCCTCCAGCATCCCCACCCTGGCAACCAGACTCGGATGCTAGAATCGAGCTTCGGCACGATGCTTCAGTCACTTCGGCTGTCAGTGGTTCCCGTATGTCAAAAACGTTTTCAACGGGAACGTGATTGTCAGGGATGAGAGGGATGACTGATTCTGGGAAAAACCCCGGCACCATCATCAATTCTTCTGACCGGAAGCTCCCCTACGAATCAATGCCTTACCGTGGCAGGAGAGATTGTGTATGCCCATGAAGCTTAGAGCTATGCCCTTGAGAGATACTGTCGCTAGGGTTGCCTATAATGGCAAAGTCTAAGCGGAAGCGTCAGACAAAGTTGGTTTACCTGCGCTGGGCAGCAGCGGCATGGGAAAGAGTCAAAGGCAGATGGACAAATGATCAAAATGTGGATCAATGACAACGGTGAAGACTCAGGTTTTCACTGCACAAAAGGAGGCGATGGTAACCATTTCTATCATCAATCAATCAATCAATCGTATTTATTGAGCGCTTACTATGTGCAGAGCACTGTACTAAGCGCTTGGGAAGTACAAATTGGCATCACATAGAGACAGTCCCTACCCAACAGTGGGCTCACAGTCTAAAAGGGGGAGACAGAGAACAGAACCAAACATACCAACAAAATAAAATAAGTAGGATAGAAATGTACAAGTAAAATAAATAAATAAATAAATAAATAGAGCAATAAATATGTACAGCCATATATACATATATACAGGTGCTGTGGGGAAGGGAAGGAGGTAAGATGGGGGGATGGAGAGGGGGATGAGGGGGAGAGGAAAGAAGGGGCTCACTCTGGGAAGGCCTCCTGGAGGAGGTGAGCTCTCAACAGGGCCTTGAAGGGAGGAAGAGAGCTAGCTTGGCGGGTGGGCAGAGGGAGGGCATTCCAGGCCCGGGGGATGACGTGGGCCGGGGGTCGATGGCGGGACAGGCGAGAGCGAGGTACAGTGAGGAGATTAGTGGTGGAGGAGCGGAGGATGCGGGCTGGGCAGTAGAAGGAGAGAAGGGAGGTGAGGTAGGAGGGGGCGAGGTGATGGAGAGCCTTGAAGCCCAGGGTGAGGAGTTTCTGCTTGATGCGCAGATTGATCGGTAGCCATTGGAGGTTTTTGAGGAGGGGAGTAATATGTCCAGAGCGTTTCTGGACAAAGATAATCCGGGCAGCAGCATGAAGTATGGATTGAAGTGGAGAGAGACACGAGGATGGGAGATCAGAGAGAAGGCTAGTGCAGTAGTCCAGACGGGATAGGATGAGAGCTTGAATTAGCAGGGTAGCGGTTTGGATGGAGAGGAAAGGGCGGATCTTGGCAATGTTGTGGAGCTGAGACCGGCAGGTTTTGGTGACGGCTTGGATGTGAGGGGTGAACGAGAGAGCGGAGTCGAGGATGACACCAAGGTTGCGGGCTTGTGAGACGGGAAGGATGGTAGTGCCGTCAACAGAGATGGGAAAGTCAGGGAGAGGACAAGGTTTGGGAGGGAAGACAAGGACAAACAGTCTTCGACATGTTGAGCTTTAGGTGGCGGGCGGACATCCAGATGGAGATGTCCTGAATGCAGGAGGAGATGCGAGCCTGGAGGGAGGGGGAGAGAGCAGGGGCAGAGATGTAGATCTGGGTGTCATCAGCGTAGAGATGATAGCTGAAGCCGTGGGAACGAATGAGGTCACCAAGGGAGTGAGTGTATATTGAGAACAGAAGGGGACCAAGCACTGAACCTTGGGGAACCCCCACAGTAAGGGAATGGGAGGGGGAGAAGGAGCCTGCAAAAGAGACTGAGAATGAACGACCGGAGAGATAAGAGGAGAACCAGGAGAGGACAGAGTCTGTGAAGCCAAGGTCAGATAACGTGTTGAGGAGAAGGGGGTGGTCCACAGTGTCGAAGGCAGCTGAGTGGTCGAGGAGGATTAGCATAGTGTATGCACCGTTGGATTTTGCAAACAGGAGGTCATTGGTGACCTTTGAGAGGGCAGTTTCTGTGGAATGTAGGGGACGGAAGCCAGACTGGAAGGGGTCGAGGAGAGTGTTGTTGTTGAGGAATTCGAGGCAGCGCGTGTAGACAACTCATTCAAGGAGTTTGGAAATGAATGGTAGGAGGGATTTGGGGCGATAACTAGAAGGTGAGGTGGGGTCAAGACAGGGTTTTTTTAGGATGGGAGAGACATGGGCATGTTTGAAGGCAGAAGGGAAGGAACCAGTGGAGAGTGAGTGGTTGAAGATGGAAGTTAAGGAGGGGAGAAGGGATTGAGCGAGAGATTTCATAAGATGAGAGGGAATGGGGTCAGAAGCACAGGTGGCCGGAGTAGCACTTGAGAGGAGGGAGGAGAGCTCCTCTGAGGATACTGCTGGGAAGGATAGGAGAGTAGCAGAGGATGTTGAGAGCCGGGGGATTGGGGAAGAGGGGGAAGTGACTTTGGGGAGGTCGGACCTGATGGATTTAATTTTGTCAATGAAGTAGGAGGCCAGATCGTTGGGGGTGAGGGAAGGAGGAGGGGGAGGAACCGGGGGCCTAAGAAGGGAGTTAAATGTACGGAAGAGCTGGCGAGGGTGATGGTCATGGGTGTCAATAAGGGAGGAGAAATAGTTTTGTCTGGTAGAAAGAGGGCTGAGTTAAGGCAGGAAAGGATAAACTTGAAGTGAACGAGGTTGGCACGGTGTTTAGACTTTCGCCAGCAGCGTTCAGCAGCTCGAGCATAAGAGCGAAGGAGGCGGACAGTGGCAGTGATCCAGGGCTGTGGGTTAGTGGTACGAGAGCGTCGAAGGGAAAGGGGAGCGAGTGAGTCTAGCTGAGTAGAAAGGGTAGAGTTGAGAGCAGTAATCTGATCATCAAGACTGGGTAGAGAGGAGAGGGCGGCGAGGTGGGGTGTGAGGCGCTCCGTAAGATGGGTGGGGTCAAGAGAGCGGAGATATCTGTGAGGGAGTAATATGGATTTACAGGGGAAAGGAGTGTGAGTGAGGATGCAGGTGAGAAAATTATGATCAGAGAGAGGGATTTCTGGGCATTTCTACCCAGAAAACCAGTAACCAGTTTACCCAGAAAACTCTATGGATACACATACCAGAATGACTACTCAAAAAACCTTGTTGGTAAACACTTGGCAGTGGTTTACCATTGCCTTCTTCCATGCAGTCAACTTGAGTCTCCACCCTCGACTTTCTCCCGCGCCTCTGCTGCCCAGCACAAGGCAGTTTTGACTTGTAACTGATTACCTTCCACTTGCTAGCCACTGCCCAAGCTAGGAATGGAATGGGTAAGCCTCTGCTTGACTTTCCCTCCCATAGTCGAGACTGGTAGAGGACTGGAAATTCTCCAGGTGCGATTCTGAAGAGGGGCTGAGGATATCAGTTTGAGTATAAAACCACTTCTAGACTATAAGCTCGTCGGAGGCAAGGAACGTACCTACCGACACCATTATGTCGGACTCTCCCGAACATTTAGTACAGTGCTCTGCACACAGTAACTGCTCAAGAAATATCTTGATTGACCTACCATATTTCACAGCTGCCAAGTTCAACTCTTTATGCTCTCTGGTAGTCTCCTATCTGCAATTCATTTTAGTTTCTGTCTCTCCAAATAATAATGATACTTGTGGCTCTTGTTAAATGCTAATTGTACACCAAGTACAGTAGCATGTATAAGAGTAGATGCAAATTAATCAGGTAGGACACGGTTTCTACCCAACACGTGGCTCACAGTTTCAGTAGCAGGGAGAACAGGCCTTGGGTTTCCATTTTAAAGATGAGGAATCTGAAACTCAGAGAAGTTAAGTATGCTTAACGTCACTCAGAAGGCAAGTGGTAGAGCCAGACATAGAACCCAAGTCCTCCGACTTCAAGGACTGTGCCCATTCCACTATACTATTCCACTCCTACGAGACGGTGAGCTTGGAATTCCTTGGCAGCAGGGATCATCTGTACTAATAATTTTGAACTCTCTAGGTGCTCAGTAAGTACAAATGATTGATTTACTCCTGCGTGAATTAATGTTGATTCCTTTATCGAAGCCATCAAGGCCCGTAAATTGAAGTCTTCCCTCTTCCTGTGCAGGGAGTCGACATCATCCCCCAGAAATGTCCAACATCTCCACGGTGAGGGAATTCCTCCTGCTGGGATTCTTGGACGTCCAGGACCTGCTCCTTGACCACGCTGCGCTGTTCCTCCTGGTCTACCTGGCGACCCTAATGGGGAATCTCCTCATTGTCGTCATCATTACCCTCGACCGGTGCCTCCACACCCTCATGTATTTCTTCCTCAGGAACCTGGCACTCATCGACCTCTGCTACATCTCTGTCACCTTCCCCAAATCCGTCACCTAATCCATCTCCTTCTTGAGCTGTGCCCCTCAGCTCTTCCTGGTGGCCCTGTTTCCTGCCTCGGTGTTTTTCGTCCTCACGGCGATGTCCTTCGGCCGCTACATCGCCATCTGTCTCCCCCAGCGTTACGAGGTCGTCATGAAACCAGGGGCTTGTGGGAAGATGGCGGCCCCCTCCTGTCACAGCGGAGGGTTCTTCGGGGTCTTGCTTTCAGCTTCGACCTTCTCCTTGTCCTTCTGAAGGTCCAACATTGTCCAACATTTTTTCTGTGACGTCCCCTCCCTGCTGAAATTCACCTGCTCTGAAGACCTCTCCTCCATCAATGTGAGCGTGACCTTTGCGCTAACCATAGCTGCCATAAGCTCCATTTCCATTGTTGCCTCGTACGTGCATATCTTCTGGGCCGTGCTGAGGATGCCGGCCGCCGAGGTCCGGGCCAAAGACTTTTCCACCTGTCTTCCCCATCACGTCGTTATCACCGTCTTCACCACAGACATATTTGGCTACCTCAAGACTCCCTCACACTCTTCCTCGTTGTTCGACCTGCTGATTCCCGTGTTCTACGCCGTGGTGCCCTCGGCCCTGAACCCCCTCATCTACAGCCCGAGGAACCCGGATTTGAAAGCTGCTCTGCGGACAGTCTTAAAAAGGAGATTCCCCCGGACTCCTCTATAGGCCGAAATGTTTATTTCCTCGGGGTGATATTCAATCCTTCAGTTAATCAATCGTATTTACTACGGGACCGAATTGTGGTTTCTGGATTGTGGTAGGAGAGTAGCGAGGTGAGATAGGAGGGGGCAAGTTATTGAGGGATTTAAACCCAGGGGCAAGGAGTTTCCGTTTGATGCAGAGGTGGATGGGCAAATGCTGGAGGTTCTCTAGGAGTGGGGAAACATGGACTGAAAGTTTTGATAGATAAATGATCCGGGCAGCAGAGTGAAGTATGGATGGAGTGGGGAGAGAAAGGAGGCATGGGAGGTCAGCGAGGAGGCTGATAAAGTAATCAAGGTGGGATAGAATAAGGGATTGGATTCATGTGGTAGCAGTTCAGATGGAGAGGATAGGACAGATTTTAGCGATGTTGTGAAGGTGGGATGGACAGGACTTTGTGATGGATTGAATTTGTGGCGTTGAATGAGAGAGAGGAGTCGAGGGTAATGCCAAGGTTATGGGCTTGTGAGACAGGAAGAATGGTGGGTCGACTACGGTGATGGGAAAATCAAGGGGAGGACGGGGTTTGGAGGGGAAGGTAAAGAAAATATTTGGTAGGCACGTTTCCTGCCCACAAGGAACTTACAGTCTAGAGGGGATTGATCAGGCAGCAGGGAGCCATGACACTAGTTCTAACGCCAACCCTGCCACTGACCAGCTGTGTGACCTTGAGTGATCAACTCAACCTCTCTGGTTTTTTTTTAACATGAGGATTCGATACATACTTTCTCATATTCTGAGCCTCTTACGGTCAGGGACTTATTCTAAGCTAATCATTTTTTTTCTACTCAGCACTTGTTACAGCCTTCTGCATGTAAACTGCTAATAAAGACTATAATGATAATGTTGATAATTGTAATTATGATAATTAATTATGATTACGATCAGGAGCCCATCAATTTATACTTCCTCGGTTAGATGCAACTACCCACTGCAGAATCTTGCAACAGTATATTTAGAGGGATCTTGTAATTGCTTTCTTGGGTATCTTCCAAGTGCATTGATAATAATAATAATAATAATAATAATAATAATAATGGTTATTATTGTCATTATACTTGTTAAGCACTTTGTGCCAGACACCGTACTAAGCACTGGGGTGGATACAAGCAAATCGTGTTAGACACAGTCCATTGTCCCACGTGGGACTTACAGTCTCAATCCCCATTTTACAGATGAGGTAACTGAGGCCCAGAGATGTGAAGGGACTTGCACAAGGTCATACAGCAGACTAGTGGCAGAGCCGGGATTAGAATCCGGATGGATGGACCACAATGATTCCCTGTATTGCTTTGATATTTCCTAGAGTATTGTGGGTAGGAGGGATAGCCATTCACCTGTGGAATCCTGATCTAATATCTGAGACAATTCAGCCTCCCAACTGTCCCAAATCTGAGTGATTTTATCCTGTGTGCTGACCAAATATTCAATTAGATGATCTTTTAATAATAATAATAATGACATTTGTTAAGCACTTACTACGTGCCAAGCACTGTTCTAAGCGCTGGGGAGGATACAAGGTGATCAGGTTGTCCCACGTGGGGCTCACATTCTTGATCCCCATTTTACAGAAGTGGTAATTGAGGCACAGAGAAGTTAAGTGACTTGCCCAAAGTCACACAACTGACAAGTGGTGGAGCTGGGATTAGAACCCATGACCTCTGCCTCCCAAACCTGTGCTCTTTCCGCTGAGCAACGCTGCATTCTCTAGACTGCTAGTCTGTTATGGACAGGGAACGTTCTGGTTGATTTTGTTGTATCGTACTCTCCCAAGATGTTAATAGAGTGCTCCGCACATAATAAGTGCTCAATAAATACTTTTGACTGAAGACGATGATGATTAATAAAAATAATTTAGGAGTCAGTCAATCGTATTTACTGAGTGCTTATGGTCTGCAGAGCACTGTACTAAGCACTTGGGAGAGTATAGTATAAGAATATTACAGACCCATTCTCTGCCCACAATGAGCTTACAGTCTGGAGTGGGAGCAGGCATTAATATGAATAAATTATGGATATGGGCATAGGTGATGTGGGGATGGCAGGGGGATGAATAAACAGAGCAAGTCAGGGCGACACAGAAGGGAGTGGAAGGTGACGGTGATGGTGACGCCTGGTCTACCTGGAAGCCTTGACGGGGAATCTCCTCATTGTCACCATCACCGCCCTCAACCGGCGCCTCCACACCCCCATGTAGTTCTTCCTCAGGAACCTGTCCGTCCTCGACCTCTGATTCATCTCCATCACAGTCCTCTCCCGTCCACCGGTGACGGTGATTTAAAGGAAATTCCTGAGATTGCCTCCCCTCTGCCACCCCAACAGAGTTGGTAGACACGTTCCATGACCACATCGAGTTTACAGTCTGGAGGGAGATCTTTTTCTATCTTTGTCTTCAACTCTCCCCACTGCCTGAACTTGCTCGCTGCTTCCACTGCCCAATACTTTGCATGCACACACATACACACACAGATTCTACCACAGGGAACCTGATTGCATCAGCTCCAGTAAGGTGGAAAATGAATTCGTTTAGTCGTAGTTATTGAACACTCACTGTGTGCAGAGCACTGTACTAAATGCTGGGGAGAGTACAATAGAATAATAAACAGTCACAGTCCCTGCCCACAACAAGCGTACAGTCCAGAGGAATAATGAATTGTAGTTGGGTTGATTTCACTGGCTTCAGTGTCATCCACCTGTTCTAACTCTCCTCCTCATTAACCGCTCTCTTCAACCAACCCTCCAAAAAGAACCTTCTTACCGTGACTCATTTTCGACACTTCCTCCTCCCACCTCTGGCTCCCAGCCTTCCTTTGGCCTAGAAATCCAGTATTTTCAATTCCCCAGCCCGAAGATATCCCACCCTCGAAAACCGTCTGGAATTCCACTTCCTCGAGGAATATTTAGCTAATTCACTTCTTTCCACCATCTGTCAGTGACCATCTCCAGACTTAATGCATCCGCAGACCCTCAGGATATTGATGCTGAAAAAGGACAACTTTTTATATTGTATTCCTCCAACCATTTAGTATAGTGCTCTGCACACAGTAAGCGCTAAATAAATGTCTCCTATCGGTTGACAGATTAAAGTCTGCTTCCCCCCTAGACGGTGAGCTCCTTGTGGGCAGGGAACATGTCTACTAACTCTTTTATAAGGTGCTGTCCTCAGTACTAAATTTAGTGCTCTGCACACATTAAGCATGCAAAAATATAATTATCAAGCACCACTAATGATGACGGTAGTATTTGTTAAGCGCTTCCTATGTTCCAAGCACTGTTCTATGCATTGGGGAAGGTAGAAGGTAATCAGGTTGTCCTACCTGAGGTTCCCAGTCTTAATCCTCATTGAACAGATGAGGTAACGGAGGCCCAGAGAAGCGAAGTGACTTGCCCCAAATCACCCAGAAGAGAAGCAGCCTGGCCCAGTGGAAAGACCACGGTCCTCGGCTCTAATTCCAGCTCTGCCAATCGCTTGCTCTGTGACCTTGGGCATGTCACTTATCTTCTCTGTGCCTCACTTCTCCTGTTCTCACTCCTGCTCAGACTGTGAGCTCCATGAGGTATAGGGATTGGGTCCAACCTGATCAACTTGCCCAATGCTGAGAACAATGTTTGACACTTAGTAAGTGCATAACAATTACCGTTAAAAAATAAAAAAGAGGGAGAGTCGTTATTAGAACCCAAGGCCTCTGACTCCCAGCCCACTCTCTATCCGCTAGGCCTCACTGCTTTTCTCTTGCATCCGCCCAAGATCTGGCTGGGGGAGGCCTGTGATGAGGAATTGATGATGAAGCATCTGGCTGGTGCAGTGTCAGTCATATCCTCTTGTCCCTACCCGGTTGGTTGAAGTCACCCCGGCCCGGGGCTGATGCCATGCCATAACACCTTAGCTCGGCAGCCACAGTAGCCGGGTTTGGGAGGTGGATGAAGGGGACCAGGGGGCTACCGTAGGGGAAAATGTTTTATCTCTGCTTGTGTACACATTCCTGGTTCCAGCTCCACCCTGGACCCCGGGTACGAACGTCTTCCCAGAGTGACGCTCACACTCACATCGATTAGCCTAATGGTCCCTCCCCATCTCTCCCCACCCTTTTCCACTCTCACCGGTCCATCGTGGGGCTGGGGGACCTGTGACCTGCTCTGGGCTGGTCTGGTCCCCCCTCTCTCCTCGGACTCCTGGATGCAGCGGCCACGGAGGGACGGCGAGGAGCCGTCAGCCCCTCTCTGTTCTACCGTAGACACTGAGATGCGCTTTCCAGACAGGGCCCCTGTCCCCTTAGATAAAGCCACCAATGTACTGAGGGGGGTCCCCGGAGGAATTGATCACGGCAGCCCGTCCCCTCAGTCTTTGAGTCCACAAAGAGATGAGGATCTGGTGATGGCACTTACCTGCAGGGTTTTCCTGGCAACGGCACCCTAACTGTTCCCCCTCTTAGTGGCCATTTGGGTCAATGGGTGGGAGCTTCAGCTTCTTTCATTTTTCTTCAGTGTTACCTGTTAATCGCCTACTATGTGCCAGTCACTGTACTAAGTCCTGGGACTCGATACAGGCTAATCAGGTTGGACATAGTCCCTGTCCCAAATGGGGATTACAGTCTCAATCCCCATTTTCCAGACCAGGGACCTGAAGCCCAGAGAAGTGAAGAGACTTGCCCAAGGTCCCACAGGAGAAGGGTAGTAGAGCAAAGATTGGGACACAGGTTACTCTGACTCCAAGGTCCACGCTCTATCGCCTAGGCCACACTGCTTCTCTGAGTTTCATCTTGCTCATGACCTCAAACAATCAGTCGGTCACTTAATCACCTGTATTTTCTGATGTCTTCTGATTGCAAATCTAGAGTGAATGAGAAATGACTCTAAATACATCCTAAGTCCCTTCCGCGGGCTGGCGTGGGGGATCAACCCAGAGAAGCAAAATGAGAAGCAGCATGAGAAGCAGCATAACTTAGTGGCAAGAGCCCGGGCTTGAGAGTCAGAGGACGTGGGTTCTAATCCCGCCTCCACCACCTGTCTGTTGTGTGACCTTGGGCAAGCCACTTCACTTCTCTGGGCTTCTGTTCCCACATCTGGAAAATGGGGATTAAGACTGAACCCCAAGCTGGGCAACCTGATTAGGTTGTATCTACCCCAGCACTTAGAACAGTGCTTGACACATAGTAGGGAATCACCGATTCCTTATCATCATCATCACATTAGGAATCACCGATTCTGGGTGGGTGGACACGACGGGAAAATCCATGGTTTCAGAAGGAATAGGTCTAGAAGAAGGCCTAGGGTTCGTCCTCTTCTAACTCAGAGCTGAGACACTGTACGAAACTGGGGTGAGGTGGTCACTGCATTCTCTCCTTTGAATGGCCCTATCCCCTTTCAAAATATCTCAGTGATGGAAAATGGTAATTTGTCAGTCCACATTTCCTCCTCCCCACCTTACAGTCCATCAGAGCACAGCTTTCCCCATCTTCAAACCTCCTGCCACTTCCAGGATGCCTCGCACGGTTCATTTTTCTCCTCCCTAAGTCATCTTCTCCCAACTACCAATCTGCATCTTAGACCACTTCTCCATTTTTGCACTCACATCCACTATTATAGTTTTGTACATAGTGGCTTTTATAAAATCTACTCTTGAAGCACATAGTCATCTATTTACCATTCTTTCCATTATCTTGTTTGTCCTCTCATTAATTAATTCTGTGTCTATCCCCCCTGTTACATTTTAAGCTCTTGGAAAGCAGTGATGGTGTTTAATTTATTTTGATCTCTCTGAAGGGTTCACTACAGTACTGTACACCCAGGATGCATTCAACAAATATCATTGCTTGATGGATGGATGAATTGATAGATGGATGAATGGATGGTTTGTTGGATGGATGGATGGATGGATGGATGGGTGGTGGGTAGATGGATGGATGGATAGATGGATGGATGGATGGGTGGATTATCTGCTGTGTGACCTTAGGCAAGGCACTTCACTTCTCTGTGCCTCAGTTATCTCATCTGTAAAATGGGAACAGAGACCGCGAGCACCATGTGGGATAGGAACTGTGTAAAACCTGATTAGCTTGTATCGGTCCCAGCATGTAGTGCAATGCCTGGCACATAGTAAGCGCTAAACAAGTACCACTATTATTATGGATGGACGGGTGAGTATTCATTGATGGATGGATGGCTGAATGAATGTACAGACAGATGGGTAAACTGCCAGACAGATGGAACTATCATCTCTAGGCTGATAACATCCAAATCTACATCTCTGCCCCTGCTCTCTCTCTCTCTCTTCAGGCTCGTGTCTCCTCCTGACTTCAGGATATCTCCATCCGGATGTCTTTCCTCTATCTAAAACTCAATATGTCCAAGACTGAACTCCTTATCTGCCCTGCGAAACACTGCCCTCTCCCTGACTTTCCCATCACTGTAGATGGCACTACCATTCTTCCCGTCTAACAAGCCCGCAGCCTTGGTGTCATCCTCGACTCCGCTCTCTTGTTCACCTCTCACATCCAATCCGTCACAAAACCCTGCCCGTCTCACCTCCAGAACATCGCCAAGATCTGCCATTTCCTCTCCATCCAAACCGCTACCTTGCTGGTTCAATCTCTAGTCTTATCCTGACTAGATTACTGCATCAGCCTCCTCTCTGATCTCCCATCCTCCTGTCTCTCCCCACTTCAGTCTGTACTTCACGCTCCTGCCCGGATCAACTTTGAGCAGAGACGCTCTGGGCATGTTATTCCCCTCCTCAAAAATCTTCATTGGCTGCCTGTCAACCTACGAATCAAGCAAAAACTCCTCACTCTCGGCTTCAAGGCTCTCCATCACCTCGCCCCCTCTTAGCTCACCTCCCTTCTCTCCTTCGATGGCCCAGCCCACACCCTCCGCTCTTCGGCCGCTAACCTCCTCACTGTACCTCGTTATAGCCTGTCCCGCCGTCGACCCCCGGCCCACGTCCTTCCTCTGGACTGGAATGCCCTCCCACCACACATCCGCCAAACTAGCTCTCTTCCTCCGTTCAAAGCCCTACTGAGAGCGCATTTCCTCCAAGAGGCCTTCGCAGACTGAGCCCCATTTTTCCTCTCCTCCTATCCATCCCCCCCCGCCCTACCTCCTTCCCCTCCCCACAGCACCTGTATATATGCTTGCACAGATTTATTACTCTATTTTACTTGTACATATTCACTATTATATTTATTTTGTTAATGATGTGCATTTAGCTTTAATTCTATTAATTCCGACGACTTGACACATGTCCGCATGTTTTTTTGTGTGTCTGTCTCCCCTTTCTAGACTGTGAGCCCGTTGTTGGGTTGGGACCATCTCTACCTGTCGCCAACTTGTACTTCCCAAGCGCTTAGTACAGTGCTCTGCAAACAGTAAGCGCTCAATAAATACGATTGAATGAATGAATTCCAGGCTTGATTTGATCAGTCAAATTTATTCATTCATTGATTCCATCACATTTATTGAGCGCTTATGGTGTGCAGAGCACTGTTCTAAGTGCTTGGAAAGTACATTTCAGCAACAAATAGAAATAATCCCTGCCCACAACAGGCTCCCAGTCTAGAAGGGGGAAAACAGGCATCCAAACAAGTAAACAGGCAGTCAAATGTGGGGAAAAGTCTTCATGATTGCGTCCCTTCTTCCTTGTCACCCTCCAATTTTCTGATTTTCATAACCACCAATAGTGATCTCAAAATTCATAGAATTACTGTTATTATCAATAGTAGTATCAGCAGTATCATTATTGAATTTATGAAGAATTTATTTGCAAAAGTCTGCCAAATGCTCGAGTAGGAACGAACTAATCAGATCGGGCATATATCCTGACCCAGGGGGGCTCAGATTGTAAGAGAAAGAGAATACACATATTGAACCCCGATTTTACAGCGAGATCCAGAGAGGTTACGTAGCTGAAACAAGGTCATGCAGCAGGCTGCTGGCAGAAACGGGCAGACCTTTCAAATCTTATGACTCCCAGACACATGATCATTCCACAAAGCCATGATGCTGCCCAAACAATCACTTGTCATTCATTCATTCATTCATTCATTCATTCATTCACTCATTCCATCATATTTATTGCGTGCTTATTGTGTGCAGAGCACCGTACTATGCGCTTGGATAGTACCATTCAGAATAAAGAGAGACAATCCCTCCCCACACCGGGCTTACAGTCACACACGTCCAGTCAGCCTCTGTCCCAGACACTGATAAATCCTCAGACGCTGGACGTTCTCTTTAGACAGCTCTTTATATGGCTACCACCATGGTCAGAACCCTGATGAGGAATGGGATAGTCAGTAAAAGGAAACAGACATTTTGTTCCTTAGAGGAGGGAGGAGGAATCTCCCCTTTAGGACTCTCCCCAGGGTGGCCTTCATGTCGCGGTTCCTCGGGCTGTAGATGAGGGGGTTCAGGGTGGGGGGAACCACGGTATAGAACAAGGACAACAGCAGGTCCAGGGTCGAAGGAGAGTCTGACACGGGCTTAAATTAGTCACCCGATCCAGAAAAGAGGAAGACAGTGACGACAACAAGGTGAGGCAGGCAGGGGGAGAAGGCTTTGGCCCGGCTCACAGCGTCCGGCATCCTCAGCACGGCCTGGAAGATGCGCACGTAAGAGATGACGATGAAGACGAAGCAGATGACACCAAAAACTAGCCCACTGGTGATGCTCACATCTATGGCGACGTGGTCCTCGGAGCAAGAGATCTTCATCAGGAAAGGGACGTCACAGAAGAACTGCTGGACGATGCTGGACCCACAGGAGCTCAGGGAGAAAGTCGAACCTGAATACAAGACCATAAACAGCACCCCGCTGAGCCAGTAGGCTGCCACCATATTTCCACAGGCTGTGTTGTTCACGATGAGCTCATAGCGCAGGGGGAGGCAGATGGCGGCGTAGCGGTCGTAGGACATCGCTGTGAGGAGGAACACCTCTGAACCACCAAACAGAACCACCAAAAAGACTTGGGCGGCACAGCTCAGGAGGGAGATGGCTCTACAATCGGCCAGGGAGATGACGACAGACTTGGGGACGGTGATGGAGATGTAGCAGAGATCGAGGACGGACAGGTTCCTGAGGAAGAAGTACATGGGGGTGTGGAGATATCTGTCGAGGGCGGTGATGGCGACGATGAGGAGATTCCCCATCAGGGCCGGCAGGAAGACCAGGAGGAACAGCGCAGAGTAGACCAATTGCAGCTCCCGGCCCTCCGAGAATCCGAGGAGCAGGAATTCCCTCACTATGGAGTCGTTGGGCATTTTTGGGAGACAGTACTGACTTACTGCATGTGATGAAGGAAGAGCCAAAGTTAGAGTCCATTGATGGGATGAGTGAAGAAATTGAAGGACATTGCTGGTGATTCACTATGGAGAGAAGACAGTTACTGAATTCAAAATGATCTCTGAGTTCACGGTGGAGACACTGAACATTTCTGGGGAATGAGGTCGACTCCCTTCACAGGATGAGGGAAGACTTCAATTCAGAGACATTGATGTTGGGGGTGAAGGAGTAGGACTAAATCAATCAGTTCTATTTATTGAGTACCTACAGAGAACGTGGTATTAATACATATAATCACTGCCCCCAGGGAGCTTCCATTCTAGTGGAAGCACCAAGCTTCGAACTGTGAAGAAGCAGGGTGCTAATGGGAAGAACACATGCCTGGGAGTCAGAGGACCTGGGTTCTATTCTCACCTCTACCAGCTCTCTGCTGCATAGCCATGGGAAACTGACTTAATTTCTCTACACCTCAGTTTTCTCAATAGTAAAATGAGGATTTAATATGTTTTCCCTCCTACCTAGTCTGTGAATCCTTTGTGGGACACAGACTGTGTTCTACCAGATTGTCCTGAATCTCCCAGCACTTAAAACCTTGCTTGGAAAGTAGTAGTAAGCACTTAATAAATGTCAAGAGCATTGTTTTTGGTTGAGGAGACTGAAACTAAAATGAACATCGGATAGGAGAGGTCATAGAACATAAAGATATAAACATGACTGTAGTGAATTTTTTTCGGTGGTTTTAGAGTCAAACAAGAGAGGCCTTTAGACATGAATTCATCCATTTAATGGAGAGAGAATGACCCTGGTAAACAGAAGGACCTGGATTCTAACCCTGTCTCCTCCCTTTGTCAGCTGTATGACCTGGGACCAGTCGCTTGCCTTCTCTGTGCCTCCGTTATCTCATCTGTAAATTGGAAATATTGACTGAAAGCAACATGTAGGACATGGACTGTGTCCAACCTGATGAGCTGTATCCACCCCAGTGCTTAGTACAGTACCTGGCATATAATAAGCCCTTCACGATATCATATAACAAACAACAAAAATAAAACCCACATATACACCAAGGTGATTCCATTTTACGACACATCTGCATTCCCACTTGTACACATACAAACACAAGCATATCTCATCTAGTCCTTTTCTAAAGCATCGCTCAGCCTGCATCTCTCCTCTCCTCAACCTCCCCTCAGTACTAGTTGTATCTTTTCACAAGCAACAAAAACTAATAATTGGCTTGAAGGCTCTCTGCTCTATGACTGCACTTCACCCCCGTTCCATCGTACAACACGTCTTCTCAGCTCTCAAAGCAACTTTCTAGTAGTTACTCGCGATCGACCCTCCCGTTTTCATCCTAGCCTGGAACTCTCTCTCTTATCGGCTCAAAATCAAAGAAAGCACAGTTCTTTACAAATTCTGAGCACTGCTAAAATCCCCTCTTCCTCCAATCAGCTTCCCCGATTCATTTCCAAGCCCTCTAATCCCACTTCACCTAACCAAGTGCGAATCAATTTATTTCCATCCTCATTTAGTGGAAAAAGCATGAGCTCCTTGAGGGGAGCATGCACCTCTACCAGCTCTGTTCTATTGTACTCTTCCAAACATAGTTTAGTGGGAGTCAACGGACTTGAGTTCTAATCCTGTCTCTGTCTCTTTGCTGCTGTGGGACCTTGGACAAGTCGATTCATTTTTCCGGGCCTCAGTTTCCTTATCTGTAAAATGGCACCCAACAATTGCATATTCATCTTTCTATTATTTCTTTCCTTCCAGAAGGGGCAGGGAATGTGTCTGTAATGGTGTTCTAGAGTGAATGGAGCACGGGCTTGGTAGTCAGAAGGACCTGCATTCAAATTCCAGCTCTGCCTCATGTCTGCTGTGTGACCATGGGCAAGTCATTTAACTTCTCTGAACCTCAGTTACGTCATCTGTAAAATGAGGGTTAAGACTGTGAGCCCCATGTGGAACAAGGACTGTAACCAACCTGCTTAACTTGTATCTGCCCCATTGCTTAGGACAGTGCTTGGGACAGAGTAAGAGCTTCACAAGTATTACTCTTATTGTTATTACTCTCCAAGTGCTTAGTGCACACAATGAGTGCTCAATAAATATGATTCAAGATTAATCGATCGATAATAAATTATACTGTGTCAACCTAGCCCAGTAGGCTGGAAAGTTCTTGAGGGCAGGGATTAAAACCTTTCCCACTATTTGTCTTCTCCCAATATTTGGGAAGAACTCATACAGGGAGGAATAGCTGATAGTGCCAGTAGCTGTCCAAAGCTGGCCACGCTCTCTCAGCCCTGCCTGTCATTGACGCTCTGCAAGGGATTCTGGGACCGACTGAAGGCCAAAGTGACTGTCCACAGTGCTGATACTGTCCTGGAGCACTGTAGCCCGGCGGGTAGTTGGCATGGTAGCGAGGCTTAAGGAGGAAGGAGGAGAGGGGTGTGATGGTTGGGGGTTACTGAACTCGAAAACAGCTCCCCTCCTGCTAGCACCCCTGCCCCATTGGGGACCGCGGCCCTGGTCCGAACCCCAACTTCGGCCCCAGACTGGCTCCACCCCTTCCATCCTCATCCTTGTCCCCGCAGCCCCTCCATCCCATTCACCCCTGGTCACTCTCACCAGGGCAGCATGGAACTGGGGGCCACCGACCTCTGCAGGACTAGGCGGGTCTCCTATTTCCCCTCAGACACCTGGGTTCGGTCACCCAGGAAGGAACAGAGGGGAACCCTCTATTCCTCTCTGCTCTGCCTCATACCCTGACAAGTTATCCAGATGGGCCCCCTTCCCTGTAGATAAAACAGGAGCTGCTCCGGAGGTCATCCTTGGAGGATGGCTCAGGGACCTGCCGAGATACCTTGTGGCCTGGACAAGCCAAGTACCCTCTGGTCATATGGCTCCTGAGGCTCCTGGGAGACGAGGGTCCGGTCCCTGCACCGTCAGGGATGGTTCTGGCCCTCGGGGTTCCTGTGGAGACAGTGGCATCTCCACCCCAGCTTCCCAACTGTTCCTGTTTTCATTGACCGTCTTTAGCCACTGTGAATGGTTTCACCTTTGTCTAATTACCTGAGACACTCAATCTGTCAGTCAATCAGCCCACTGTAACTTTTTCGTCTGGCCTTTTTGAAGCCCTTACTGCATATCAGGCACTGTACTAAGTGCTGGAGTAGTTACAAGCTAATCAGATTGGACAGAGTCCATGTCCCCACTGGGGCTCACATCTCAATCCCCGTTTTACAAATGAGGGAACTGAGGCACGGAGAAGATAAGCGACCCTGCCCAAGGTCACACAGCAGACATGTGGTGGAGCCGGGATCAGAACCCATGTCCATTTGTATCCCAGGTCCGCGCTCTACCCACTAAGCCACGTTGCTTCCTCTGACTTGTCCCGATTGCAAATCCGTTGAAGTTGTACTCGTACTGACAATATAAACTATACTCTCGATTCAAGCGTTCATCCTCTTTCTCATCTTTCCCTTCTCTCCTTCCTCCTCTGTAATCTATTTTGTGTTTCGCTCCTCCATTAGATCAAAATCTCCTGGAGAGCAGGAACAATGCAATTAAACTCTCCTGAGGGCTTACTACAGTGCTCTGCACCCAGAATGTGGTCAATGAATACCATTGATAATAATAATAGTAATAATTATGGTCTTTGTTAAGCGCTTACTATGTGCCAAGCACTGTTCTAAGTGCTGGAGTAGATACAAGGTAATCAGGTTGGACACAATCCCCGTCCCACATGGGGCTCACAGTCTCAATCCCCATTTTACAGATGAGGGAACTGAGGTCCAGAGAAGTGAAGTGATTTGCCCAAGGTCAGATGGCAGACAAGTAGTAGAACTGGGATTAGAACCTGCGACCTCCAACTCCCAAGCCCGTGCTCCGGTTGGATGGATGGATGGATAGATGAATGGATGGAATGAAAAATGGATTGCTGAGAGAGGACTGATTTGACACGACAGATGGAGCTACAGTCACCCTTTCTTCCCTTCTCCCATACCACCTTCCATTTTCCAACTTCCATTCCTACCTCCAGAGTCATGCTAAATAGTGTATCATTATATTTTCATTGTCATTACTAATAATGATCTCATTATCGTATTTATTAAGAAGTTGTGTGCCTACATTGTTCCACTTGCTGGATTAGAAACAAAAGAATTAGTTCGGACACAGTTTCTGTCCTACAAGGGCTCAGAGTGTAAGAGGAAGAGAGATCCTAGGGATGTTAAGTCACTGTCCCTAGGTCACACAGCAGGCCAGTAGCAGAGCTGACATTAGAACTCGTCTCAATCAATCATTCATTCATTCAATTGCATTTATTGAGCACTTACTGTGTTCAGAGCACTGTACTAAGCGCTTGGGAAGTACAAGTTGGCAACATAAAGAGATGGTCCTTACCCAGCAGTGGGCTCGCAGTCTAGAAGAAAAATAAAAATAATAACGATGGTATTTGTTAAGCACTTACTATGTGCAAAGCACTTTTCTAAGCGTTGGGGGTATACAAGGTGATCAGTTTGTCCCACGTGGGGCTCACAGTCTTAATCCCCATTTTACAGATGAGGGAACTGAGGCACAGAGAAGTCAAGTGACTTGCCCAGAGTCACACAGCTGACAATTGGCGGAGGTGGGATTTGAACCCATGACCTCTGACTCCAAAGCCCGTGCTCTTTCCACTGAGCTATGCTGATTTTACAATCAATCAATCAATCAATCCTATTTATTGAGCACTTACTCTGGACCCAGCACCTTATTAAGCACTTGGAAAAGTTCAATATAGCAGAGTTGGTAGACACATTCCCTGCCCACGATGAGTTTACAGCTAGAGAGATTCCTAATCCTTTAGGCCATGATAAGATTTTTTAAAAAATTACTGTATATGTTAAACACTTGCCATGTACCAAGCACTCTTCTAAGCACTGGGGTAGATACAAGGTAATCAATTCGTCCCACGTGAGGCTGACGGTCTTATTCCCCATTTTACAGGTGAGGTAACTGAGGCACGGAGAAGTTAAAAGACTTACCCAAAGTCACACAGAAGATAAGTGGCAGAGTGGGGATTAGAACCGCCCCCAGACTGGTTTTACTGTACTAAGCACTTGGGAGGGCTCAATAAAACAGAGTTGTTAAATGCATTCCCTGCCCACAATGAGTTAACAGTCTACAGGGACTACCCTTCCTTTAGGCCATGATGCCTCCCCAAAACTGGATTGTCAGTTCTTCTTCAGTCTTGGCCGCCTCCCTCCCAGACTTTGAAAATTCATCGACGTCCAGCGTTTTCTGTGAACCCTGTAGGACAGCTAGGTATCTGGCTAGGTCCAAGGGCAATTCCTTGGTTAAGTTGTGGGGTGAGATGATTTGCACAAGGAAGGAGACATTTTGTCCCAGAGTGGAGGCCGGGCGAGTGACGCTTTTAGGATCCTACCCATGGTGGCCTTCATTTCCCGGTTCCTCAGGCTGTAGATGAGGGGGTTCAGGGTGGGAGGTACCACCGTGTAGAACACGGACACCAGCAGATCCACGATCGAGGAGGAGTCTGAGGGCGGCTTAATGTAGACAAATACTCCCTCAGAGAGGAAGACAGAGACGACGCCGAGGTGAGCCAGACAGGTGGAGAAGGCTTTAGCCCGTCCCTCAGCAGCCGGCATCCTCAGAACAGCCCGGAAGATGCGGACATATGAGACAATGATGGAAATGAAGCAGACGATACCTAAGGCTGTCCCAAGAATCACAGTCGCATCGATGGCGATGTGCTTCTCGGAGCAGGTGATCTTCAGCAGAGGGGGGACGTCACAGAAGAACTGGGGGACGGTGATGGACCCACAGAAGGACAGGGAGAACGTCCCAGCTGAACACATTAATGCAAACAGCCCCCCGCTGATCCAGGAGGCAGCGGCCATCTTTCCACCACAGGCCCCTCGAGTCATGATGACCTTGTAACTCAGGAGGAGGCAGATGGCAGTATGGCGGCCGTACGACATCATCCTGAGGCTGGACAGCCCTGAGCCGGCAAATCAGAACATGGAGAAGACCTGGACGGCACAGCCCACTAGGGAGATGGATTTCCTGTTGGTCAGGGACCACATCTGCAAGGATTGTGGTCACGTAATTCTTAATTATTGGAGAAGCAGCACAGTTAAGTGGAAAGAGGATGGTCCTGGGAGATAAGGCGACCTTGGTCTTAATCCCCGCTCCGCCATTTACCTGCTGGGCTATCTCGGGCAAGCCACTGAACTTTTCTGTTCCTCGGTTCCCTCATCTGTAAAATAAGGTTTAAGACGATGAGCATCATGTACGACGGGGACACTACTCCAGAACTGAGTATGGTGTTTGGCTCATGGTAAGCACTTAACAAACACAACAATTATTATTATTAAGAAAGAACAGGAAATTTCCTGTGATTTTATGGGCTGATATTGAAATTTCCCTTCCCTGCCCCTCACCTTTCCCCTGCTTCTTTCCGGAGTCACCGGGCCCGTCTTGGGCTGGGGAGCATCGAACTCTGCTGAGAGGCGCACTCCATCTCTTTGGTTCTGGAAGTGGGTGGCGGTGACAGGAAGGTCTGGGCGAGGGGTGAGAGCTGTCACGATCCTCTCTTCCCCTCTCGGCTCTCCGGCGGCTGCACTGTCCCCTCAGGCGACGGCCGGGTTATTTCCTGGGGGATTCCCCGTGGGAGGACGGGCCCGGGGCTCCGCTGAGATGGCTGACCATCCGGGAATCGGAAGGTCGTTGTCTCCCTGTGGTGCCGGCCCTCACAACCTAAATAACTGCCCATTCCCATGTGGTTCCCACTCTGGGACTCCTTCCTAGAATGACGTCAACGAACTAATGATGACTTGGACCTGAATGGAAACTCGTAATAATAATATTAATAATAATGGTACTTGTTAAACACTTACTAAGTGCCGGGCACTGTTCTAGCGCTGAGGTAGATACGAGGTGATCAGGTTGTCCCACGTGGGGCTAACCGTCTTCAACCCCATTTTACAGATGAGGTAACTGAGGCCCAGAAGATGTTAAGTAACTTGCCCAAAATCACATAACTGACGAGGGTCGGAGTTGCGATTAGAACCTACGACCTCTGATTCCCAAGCCCGGGCCCTTTCCACTAAGTCACGCTGCTTCTCCATGAGGAGAATAATGAGGTTGGGGTCCCAGGCTTACCAGCCGCATCCTGCCAAAGCTGTTTTGCTTGGGATGTCTATCACTGACCTGATGACATCGGCCAAGTCCGAGGGAGGAAGCTAGGAAAAGCAGCTTTGCTTAGTGGGTAGAGCCCGGGCTTGGGAGACAGAGGTCATGGGTTCTAATCCCGACTCTGCCACTCGTCAGCCGTGTGACTTTGGGCAAGTCACTCAACTTCTCTGGGCCTCAGTTACCTCATCTGTAAAATGGGGATGAAGACTGCGAGCCCCACGTGGGACAACCTGATTACCTTGTATCCTCCCTCAGCGCTTAGAACAGTGCTTGGCACATAGTAAGCGCTTAACAAATGCAATCATTATTATTATTATTATTAGGAAAGTGGAAAAGAATCCTCAGTCCTCCCCCAGTTCTTCTCCAACTTTGCTAGCTGGGTCCTCCTCGGCCTCCCATACTGTAACCCTGGGAGTCCCTCAAGGTTCCGTTTTGGGTCCCCTTCTTCGTTGACTGGATGATTGATTTCCTCCCAATCTCTCTCTCTCTCTCTCTCTCTCTCTCTCTCTCTCTCTCTCTCTCTCTCTCTCTCTCTCTCTCTCTCTCTTTCTCTCTCCCCTCCCAATTCTTCCCCCACAGCATCTCCATAATCTGTCCTTCCTTCTCCATCCAAACTGCCTTTATGCTGGTACAAACACTGGTCGTGTCCCCTCTCGACTACTGCATCAGCTTCCTCGCCGACCTTACTGCCACCAGTTTCTCACCTCTCCAGTTCATACCAAGCCCTGTTGTTTGGATCATTGTTTCTAAAACATCGGACTGCATATATCTCTCTCCACCCCCGTGAACTTCTCACCGGCAGTCCATTCTGGTCTGCAGGAACGTCTGATCATCCGTTCTTTCTCCACAATTTATCCTCTGCCTCCCCCACTACATCCCAACAACCACACTTTACTGCTCTCAATTTAATCTGCTCACTGTGACTTATTTTCATCTCTTTCATTACCTGTTGCTTTCCCGCACACTCCCTTTTGCCTGCCCCTCCTCTACCCCCAACTACCACATCAGTACTTCCCTGTCACCATAAGCGCTTGGATACCAACAATCTCCCTCATTGTTCTTATATTCGTGTCATTGTACTGTTTTGCTTTTCCCCACCTGCATTTTATTTTAGTGTTTAAGTCCACCACTAGATTATAAACTCTCTGAGAGCAGGGCTCACACCTACTAACTCTATCATACTTTTCCATGAGCTTAGTATAGTGTTCTGCACAGAGTAACCACTCAATAAATACTCCTGATTGGTTGACTGAGATTCAGACTAAGGGTGTTCATTTTTAAGCATCTGAGGGTACTGTCATGTGCAGGGTGTTGCTAGGAAAGGTGTGGATCGAGAAGGAAATAATCATTCAATCCATCATGTATAAATATACGATGAGTGCTTATGGGGTACCTTGCATTTCTCCCATGGAAATCTAACAGGGATCGAGGGAAGATCTCTAAATCCGGATCATGAAGAAGGGCCTTCTCAGCCACAGCAGCATGCATCGGAAAACCTTCCCTGTCGTACTCGGTCTTTAGAGCCGGAGGACGGCTGTAAATCTGGACAAATACGTGGACAGTCCCCCTAAAGACGGAGGGGATCATTGGTACGACATTGTATGCCAGAAAGGGAGCTGGGAGAGTGAAATCTTTAGGACCCTCTCCAGGGCAGACTTCACTTCTTTATTCCTCAGGCTGTAAATGACGGGGTTGAGGATTGAGGGCACCACGGTGTAGAACGGGGACAGCAGCAGATCCAGCGTCGAGTGGGAGTCCGAGGGCGGTTGGAGGTAGGCGGAAGACCCCGTAGAGAAAAAAGTAATGACGACGGCGAGATGGGGCAGGCAGGTGGAGAAGGCTTTGGCCCCGCCCTCGGCGGCTGGCATCCTCAGCACGGCCCAGAAAATGCGGATGTACGAGACGACGATGAACACGAAGAAGACGACGGCAACCACTACCCCTATGGCCACAATCACGTCCGCTGTGACGTGTTTATTCATTCATTCATTCAATCGTATTTATTGAGCGCTTACTGTGTGCAGAGCACTGTACTAAGCGCTTGGGAAGTACAAGTTGGCAACATATAGAGACGGTCCCAACCCAACAACGGGCTCACAGTCTGGAAGGGGGAGACAGACAACAAAACAAAATATATTAACAAAATAAAATAAATAAAATAGTAAATATGTACAAATAAAATAAATAGAGTAATAAATCTGTACAAACATATATGCAGGTGCTGTGGGGAAGGGAAGGAGGTAGGGCGGTGGGATGGGGAAGAGGAGAGGAAAAAGGGGGCTCAGTCTGGGAAGGCCTCCTAGAGGAGGTGAGCTCTCAGTAGGGCTTTGAAGGAAGGAAGAGAGCTTGCTTGGCGGATGTGTGGAGGGAGAGCATTCCAGGCCAGGGAGAGGATGTGGGCAGGGGGTCAACGGCGGGATAGGTGAGAATGAGGTACAGTGAGGAGGTTAGCGGCAGACGAGCGGAGGGTGCGCTCCTTCTCTAGAAGGAGAGAAGGGAGGTGAAGTAGGAAAGGGCGAGGTGATGGAGGCTTTGGCCCGGCCCTCGGTGGCCGGCATCCTCAGCATGGCCCAGAAAATGCAGATGTATGAGATGACGACGAACACGATGCAGACGACGGCAACCACTACCCCTGTGGCCACGCTCACGTCCGTGGAGACGTGTTCCTCGGAGCAGGAGATCTTCAGCAGAGCGGGGACATCACAGAAGAACTGGGGGATGACGTTGTACCTGCAGAAGGACATGGAGAATGTCGAAGCTGAAAACAAGGCCCCAAGCAGTCCTCCGCCGAGCCAGGAGGTGGTGGCCATCTTCTCACATACCCCGCGATCCACGATGACCTCGTAGAGCAAGGGGAGGCAGATGGCGGCGTAGCGGTCGTAGGACATCGCCGTGAGGACGAAATACTCAGAACCCTCAAACAAGATCCACAGAACGAGCTGAGCGATGCAGCCTAGGAAGGCGATGGAGTTATTATTGGTAAAGTAGTTGTGGATGGACTTGGGCACGATGACGGAGATGAGGCAGAGGTCGATGATGGACAGGTTCCTGAGGAAGAAATACATGGGGGTGTGGAGGTGCCGGTCGAGGGTGGTGACGGCGACGATGAGGAGATTCCCCATCAGGGACACCAGATAGACCAGGAGGAACAGCGCGGCGTGGACCACCTGCTGCTCCCAGACCTCCGAGAATCCCAGGAGCAGGAATTCTGTCTTCATGGTGACATTGGTCATTTTCTGGGAATTGACACTGACTGATTAGGAACATTTAGAAAATAAAAGTAGATTCAAATGGGGACGGGAATGATCCAGAAAAAAGTGTACAGAGGAGGAGAAAATATTTGGGTTGGAGGGAAATCTCGGATTTTTTGGGTTTTCATGGTATTTGTTTAGTTCTTACTACGTACCAAGCACTGCATTAAGCGCTAGGGTAGATAGAAACTAATAACGCTGTTCATCTCCCTCAGTTCACCTGCCTCTGATCAGGCCAGCACAGAAACCATTCCTGACTCCTAGGTGTCTATTCCACTTGCAAATATCTGCAAGGATTATAATCACATGTTTCCACATCAATTGAGAAGCAGCACAGCCTGGAGGAAAGAGTTCAGACCTGGGAATCAGAGGATCTGTCTTTTAATCTCTGCTCTGCCATTTACCTGCTGTGTGACCTTGGGTAGGTCACTTCACTTCTCTGGGCCTCAGTTCCCACATTTGCAAAATGGCGATTCCATACCTATTCTCCCTGTTATTTAGACGGTGAGGTTCATGAGGGGCCTGATTAACTTGTATCTCCCTCAGCACTTAGTACAGTGCTTATCAGGTAGTATGTGCTTAAAAATACCATTATTACCAATATTATTATGATGAACTAGTCAAATCGCTTCCTGTTCCTTTATTCCTATTCAATAGCTCCATAAAGATAAACTTTCATATCTATTTGCCTCACCTTCTATTCCCTAACATATTCTTTTCATTCTTTCCCTCTAGAGTCCATTGTTGGTAAGGACTGTCTCTATATGTTGCCGACTTGTACTTCCCAAGCGCTTAGTACAGTGCTCTGCACACAGTACGCGCTCAATAGGAGAAGCAGCGTGGCTCAGTGGAAAGAGCACCGGCTTGGGAGTCAGAGGTCATGGGTTCGAATCCTTGCTCCGCCACTTGTCAGCTGTGTGACCTTGGGCAAGTCACTTAATTTCTCTGTGCCTCAATTCCCTCATGTGGAAAATGGGGATTAAGACTGTGAGCCCCACGTGGGACAATCTGATCACCTTGCATCCCCCCAGTGCTTAGAACAGTGCTTTGCACATACCAAGCACTTAACAAATACCATCATCATTATTATTATTATTAATAAATATGATTGAATGAAAGAATGAATAATTCATCCCTGGCCAATCTTCTAGCTTTGCCTCACTCTCATTACTCCCACGTCTCTCCCCTTTCTCGGGCTGTTCCCCCATCTTAGAACTCCCATCCCTTCAAATAATAATTTCAGTATGTGTTAAGCGCTTACTGTGTGTGATTCACTGTAATAAGAGCTGGGGCGGATACAGGAAAATAGGGCTGGTCTCACTCGGGGCTCACAGTCACAACCTCTATTTTTCCAGACGAGGTGCCTGAGACACAGAGAAGTGAAGTGACTTGCCCAAGGTCACGCAGCAGACATGTAGCAGAGCCGGGATTAGAACCCATGACTCTCAGACCCGTGGTTTATCCACTCCATCATGCTGCTCTACCTGACAGACCACACTCTTCCCACGTTCCAATTCCCGCACAAAAGCCCTTCTTCTCCAGTTAGCTTTTCCCAGTTAACACTCCAGCAGACAAACCCATCCACCATCTCTACCCATCACGGACCGACTGGTACTCCTCCTTGGCATGTATATTGCTTTACTCTATTGCACAGACAATTCTATGGATTGCTCTGCTGTGAATACTCTTATGTCTATCTCCCTTTTCCTTTCCTTTTATTAATGTCTGTCTCCCCCTTTTTAACGTAAGTTTTTTATGGCATTTAGTAAGCACTTATTATGTGCAAAGCACTGTTCTAAGTGCGAGCAGGTAACATACTTACCAGCTCTGCTCTATTGTATTCTCCCAAGCGCTTAGAACACTGCTCCACAAACCAGTCAGCGCTCAATAAATGCCATTGATTGATTGATCAGTCTTAGCTGTTTGTGGGCAGGAAATGTGTCAATACCGGTCTTATGCTTCCCATGGGCCAAGACTTAACTATTCCTTCTTCCTTATCCCTGAACCAGTCTTAAACCAGAAGACAACCTTAATCAATCAATGATAATTATTTAGCATTTACAGTGCAGAACACTGTACTTAGCACTTGGGAGAGTACAATACAACATGGTTGGCAGAAAACGTCCCTGCCCACAATCAATTGCATTTATTGAGTGCTTACTGTGTTCAGAGCACTGAACTAAGTGGCTGGGAGAATACTACGGAGTTGCTAGACGCTTTCCCTTCCCACATTCAATCAGTCGATAGTATTAATTGAATGCTTACTGTGTGCGGAGCGCTGTACTTAGCGCTTGGGAGAGGACAACGCAACAGAACTGGTAGATGTTTTCCCTACTCACAATGAGCTCTCAGTCTAGAGACAAGTTTAGTTCTATCCCTCACCCTAGGCTCACACCTGCCCCTTTTCCTTACTTTAAAATTTCCAAATCAGTAAGATACCTCTCTGGGCATATTACTCCCCTCCTCAAAAACCTCGAATGGCTACCAATCAATCTGTGCATCAGGCAGAAACTCCTCACCCTGGGCTTCAAGGCTCCACATCACCTCGCCCCCTCCTACCTCACCTCCCTTCTCTCCTTCTACTGCCCAGCCCTCACCCTCCGCTCCTCCGCCACTAATCTCCTTACCGTACCTCGTTCTCGCCTGTCCCGCCATCGACCCCCGGCCCACGTCATCCCCCGGGCCTGAAATGCCCTCCCTCTGCCCCTCCGCCAAGCTAGCTCTCTTCCTCCCTTCAAGGTCCTGCTGAGAGCTCACCTCCTCCAGGAGGCCTTCCCAGACTGAGCCCCTTCCTTCCTCTCCCCCTCGTCCCCCTCTCCACCCCCCCATCTTACCTCCTTCCCTTCCCCACAGCACCTGTATATATGTATATATGGTTGTACATATTTATTACTCTATTTATTTATTTATTTATTTTACTTGTACATATCTATCCTATTTATTTTATTTTGTTAGTATTTTTGGTTTTGTTCTCTGTCTCCCCCTTTTAGACTGTGAGCCCACTGTTGGGTAGGGACTGTCTCTATATGTTGCCAATTTGTACTTCCCAAGCGCTTAGTACAGTGCTCTGCACATAGTAAGCGCTCAATAAATACGATTGATGATGATGATGATGATACCTAGAGTATTTTATAAGCATATAATAAGAATATATATGTATATATTAATATATGATATAGATAATATAATAACAATAATTGTAGTGTTTGTTAAGTGTGTACTATGTGTCAAGCATTATACTAAGTTCTGGGGTAGATACAAGATAATCATGTCCCTTTTAGGGCCCCCAGTCTCAGTATGAAGGGGAATTGATGTTGAATATCCATTTTGCTCCTACTGTGTGCCAAGCACTGGGATAGGTACGTTGGACACAGTATCTGGTCTGCCTGAGGTTTACAGTCCAAGAGAGAGGGAGAGCAAAAATGATATCCTTGCCTTTGAGGAGTTTACAATATAACAGATTGTTGGATCTCTGCCCACAGTGTATGAATCAATTAACAATATCTGGTGAGCACTTATCGGGCATTAGGCACTGTACTAAGCACTTAGCAGATAAAGAAACTGGAGCACAGAGAGATTAAGTGGCTTTCTCGAGGTCACACAGCTGGTCAGTGGCAGAGATGGAGGCCTTCTGAATCTCAGAACCTGGCTCTTTCCATTGAAAACTGATTAGAGGTTGAGTTCCCCTCACTCACAAAGATCCCGGTGCCCTCATCTGGCCCTGGTGGGGGTACTAACTGGAGTGGTTCATCTCTCCTCAGGGAAGTAGCGTGAAAGAATAGGAGGAATTCTAACTTTGATCCTCTTATTCTAGGCTTACATTGAAATTTCCCTTCCCTGGCCCTCACCTTTCCACTGCTCCTCTCCGGAATCACCGGGCCTGTCCTGGGCTTCGGTGCACCGACCTCTGCTGAGGGAGAGGCTCACTTCTTCTCGTCAGTCCTGGACACTGGTGGGGGTGACAGGAAAGTCTGGGTGATGGGTGTGGGCCGTCAGGATCCTCCCTCTCCCTTTCTACTCTCCGGCTGGCTGTGCCGTCTCCTCAGATGACGTCCGGGTTATTTCCTAGGGTATTCTCCGTAGGAGGATGTGCCCGGGGCTCCGCTGAGACGGCTGACCGTCCGAGAATCTCAGGAAGGACGGGATCGTGGGTTTTCTGTGGTCCCGGCCCCCACAACCTAAATAATCACCCGGTCCCACGTGGCCCCCACTCTGGGACTCCTTCCTAGAACAACCTCAACGGACACAGCGTTCTCTTTCCATGATTAATAATAGCTTTCTGTTTCAACTCTGGGGAGTGGAGAGATATCCTGGTAGAGAGAATAGTCACCCTAGCCCATTTGGTTAGTCATGGCTGAATCCAATATTCAGACTGGCTTGGCAAAAACAAAAAGAAAAGGACCCCAAGATCTCATTCCAGTTTTGACACTGAATGTGTGGAAGTCGCAGGCACCTGTAACATTTTTGAAAAGTGTAAGCTCCTTGTGTGCAAAGAATTTATCTTGGCCTTCTGTTGCATTTCCATTTCATTGATTGTATTAATACTTAAATATTGAAGTATATTATACAATAAATAACAATAGTAGCAACAGTAAGAGTAGGAGGAGAAATCATAATGGTTTTTATTGTGTGACAACTGAGAGCGTTACGTGGTTGGAAAAATTCAACCTCTTCTCCTGCTCCTGCCTTCTGGGGCAGATTTAAGGGTCAGAACTAAGTGTAAAACACCCTTCGGCAGCTACCTCTTCAATTTTCTTTAATGGTATTTGTTAAGCACTTACTATGTACCAGGCACTGTATTAACCACTGTGGTAGATACAAGCTAATCAGGTTGAACACAGGTCATGTCCCAAATGGGGCCCACAGTATTCATCCCCATTTTACAGACGAGGGAATTGAATCTCAGAGATGTGAGGTGACTTGACCAAGGTCACATAGCAGACCAGTGGAAGAGCCAGGAATAGAACTCAGATCTTTCAGACTCCCAGGCCCGGGCTCTACCCTCTGCTGGTGATGGGTGATGAATAAAGGGGGTGAATCCAAGTGAGGGGATCTGTCCCCACGTATGGGAATTACATTTAAATACCAGTCAAGAACAGCTGGATAAAAACTCTTCTACCAAACTAGTCAAAGCCATTGATAATAGGCAACCAGGAAAAGTCTTTGATGACAGATATCTCAGATCTTTACAGGCCGCCCAAGTCTGTATAGAGTCAATCCACAGGGAGAGAAATAACAGGGTCAGAGCGTGAAGTGAAATTTTCTATCTCTGGGGAAAAGACTCCCAACAAGGACCAGGAGGAACAGCGCAGCCTGCACCAGCTGCAGCTCCCGGACCTCTGAGCATCCCAGCAGAAGGAATTCCCTCATCACCGTGAGTTTGACCATTTCCCAATGATTCCTGAGACCACGAACAAAAACAATGAAGAGCAAGTTATTTCAGAACCTCAACAGACAATGACGGTCAAATCAATCCATCAATTGTATTTATTGAGCATTTACTTTCTGCAGAGTACTATACTAAGCGATTAAGAGAGTGTAATAGAGCAGAGTTGGCAGGCACATTTACTTCCCACGAGGAGCTTACAGGCTAGAGGGGGAGACATAAGTTTCACGTATGTAAATAAGTGCTGTGGGCATGAGGGTGGGGTGAATAAAGGGTGCAAAGCAAAGTGCAAGGGCAAACCAGAAGGGAGAGAATATAGGTAAAATGAGGGCTTAGTCGGAAAGGCCTCTTGGAGGAGATGTGATTTTAACAAGTCTCTGAATGTAGGGAGAGCGATGGTCTATCAGAGTAGATAGCGAGACCTGGTGGAAAGAGCACGGTCCTGAGATTCAGAAGGACCTGGGTTCCAGTACAGGCTCTGCCACTTGCTTGCTGTGTGAAATTGTGCAAGTCACTTCATTCATTCATTCATTCATTCAGTGGTATTTATTGAGTGCTTACTGTGTACAGAGCACGGTACTAAGCCCTTGGAAAGTACAATTCGGCAACAGAGAGCACAATCCCTACCCAAGAGTGGGCTCACAGTCTAGAAGGGGGAGACAGACAACAAAACAAAACAAGTAGACAGGCGTCAATACCATCAAAATAGATAAATAGAATTATAGATATATACACATCATTAATAAAATAAATGGAATAATAAATATGCACAAATGTACACAAGTGCTGTGGGGAGGGGGAGGGGGTAGAGCAGAGGGAGGTATTAGGGCGATGGGGGGGAGGAGCAGAAGAAAAGGGGGCTTAGCCTGGGAAGGCCTCCTGGAGGAAGTGAGGTCTCAGTAGGATTTTGAAAAGGGAAAGAGAGCTAGTTTGGCAGTTGTGAGGAGGGAGGCCATTCCAGGCCAGAGGTAGGACGTGGGCCAGGGGTCGACGGCGGGACAGGCGAGAACGAGGCACAGTGAGGAGGTTAGCGGCAGAGGAACGGAGGGTGCAGGCTGGGCTGGAGAAGGAGAGAAGAGAGGTGAGGTAAGAGGGGGCAAGGGTATGGAGAGCTTTGAAAACAATAGTGTGGAGTTTATGCTTCATGTGAAGATTGATAGGCAACCACTGGAGATTTTTGAGAAGGGAAGTGACATGCCCAGAGTGCTTCTGTAGAAAGATAATCCAGGCAACAGAGTGAAGTATAGACTGAAGCGGGACGAGACAGGAGGCTGGGAGATCAGAGAAGTGGCTGATGCACTCATCCAGTCGGGATAGGATGAGAGATTGAAACAACAAGATAACGGTTTGGATGGAGAGGGAAGGGCGGATCATGGAGATGTTGTGGAGGTGAGAACAGCAGGTTTTGGTGACGAATCGGATGTTTGTGGTGAACGAGAGAGCGGAGTCAAGGAGGATACCAAGGTTACGGGCTTGTGAGAAGGGAAGGATGGTAGTGCCGTCTACAGTGATGAGAAAGTCAGCGAGAGGGCAAGGTTTGAGTCACTTCACTTCTGTGCCTCAGTTTCCTCATCAGTAAATTGCAGATTAAGCCCATGAGCCCCATGTGAAGCAGAGACTGTGTCCAACCTGATAACCTTGGTTCTACCCCAGCGTTTAGATCAGTGCTGCCAAATATAATCATTATTATTGTTATCATTATTACTATCATTATACGAACAGAGAGGGAGTTCCAGGCCAATGGAAGGCCATGGCCCGGGGTCAGTAGCAGGATACATGAGACCAAAATACAGTGTGTAGGTTGGTTTTAGACGAACCAGATGTGTGGGCTGGGTGACCATGAGAAGCTGCCCCCTTAGCCTTCAGCCTTCAGGCAGAAAGAAACCAAAATCAATCAATCGATCAAATATCTTCACCACTTACTATGTGCAGAGAGCTGTGCTGAACACAACCAAATAAATGATCTCACCAGATGTGGTCTCCTGTTTCATAGCAAATCTAGGGTAGGAGAGCCTTTTCTTTCCCATGTGAGCTTAACCCTCACCTAGTTCTCAGTGACAGACCTCTCAAAGGACCATGTCTAACGTAGCCACCGTCTTTCTCTTCCTCAGAAGTGAGCACCGTGTTCTTCTGATAGTAGGTGCTTAGTAAACACCACTGAGACGGCAGACGTTACCAGCTCTGACAATGTTTTCCCACTCCTCAAGAACCTCCGGTGGTTGTCCGTCCACCTCTGCATCAAACAGAAACCCCTCACTATCATCTTTAAAACTCTCAATCCCCTCGCCCCCTCCTATCTCACCGCGCTACTCTACGACTACAAGCCAGCCCTCACACTTTGCTCCTCTTATGTCAACCTATTCGACGTACCTCCATCTCGTCTCTCCCGCTAACGACCTCTCATTCACGTCCCGTCTCTTCCCAGGAATGTCCTCTCTCCTTGTAGTTGACAGACGTTCACTCTCCCCACCTTCAAACCCTTATTAAAATCACAACTCCTCCAAGAGGCCTTCCCCGTCTAATTCCGGATTTCCTTTTCTCACACTCCCTTCCGTGTTGCCCTTCACTTCAATCTGCCCCCTTTATTCACCGCTCTCTCTGTCCCATGGCATTTGCGTATAAATCCATAATTTATGTATTTCTATTAATGTCTGTTTCCCCTTCTAGACTGTATGCTCCTTACGTGCAGGGAATATGTCTGCCAACCTTATATTTTACTCTCCCCAGCACTTAGCACGGTGCTCTTCACACAGTAATTGCTCGATAAATATGATCGATTGGCCATCCAGATCGTTTGTCACGGATCCATCCCCGCCCATCCTCGCCACCCACCCAGTAGATCCAGGGGATGGAGAGCCATGGAGACGCCGTGGGGAGGGATCTGTTTTACACATGGAGGCGTGAGAGGATTCTAGTTCTCCTTCAACGCTGGCTCGCCTGTAAGACCCCCTACCCACCCGTGTTCTCACCGGCCCAGACTCACTGGTCAGCTGGGAGTGAGCGGGCTCTGGTCTCTGTAGTCCTTCAACCGTTCCCTGTCCCCTCAGCTCCCGGATGTCGGCCACGGGAGGATCTCCGGGAGGTGTGCGCGCTCCTGGCTCTTCAGGCTTCCTGCTTCGAGAGCTCTGGGCCCTCGGTGAAGCCGGGCCTTTCCGGAAAAGCTCTCTACGGTACTCCCCCACAGGGACGGGTCACACTTTGGGCTGAGGGGATTAATTATGTCCTGTTCAGGCATGGTTCCCCCGGAGGTCCAGCACCGCCGGGGCCCTTGGGGACCTTGGGTGGGTTAGTTGCCCCGCCGCGCACGTGACAACCCCACTGGGAACCGTGTGACTCGTCACACTGGTGTGTGTCTCACGGGGAGAACCTCCAGAGGAACTGCAGAAATGACAATGAGGTGTCCATCTTATTTTTTTGTCAGTTACCCACTGGCTTCATCTGCTTCACGGCTGTGGGGCGGCCATTTTAAAATTTCCTCCCTCCTCCAGATCTCACTTTAACCCTCCCACTCCTGATCCCACTCCCTAACTCCCTTCCCTCTCTAAGACTGCGTTCCTTATATCAATATCTGTCGGTATTCCATGCTCACCCTCACTGTATGTCGTCAGTTCCACATAGGATGCACTGTTACACTGAAGGCACTTCTCCTCTAAGAGGCCTTCTCCGGCTAAGCCCTCAATTCCTCGTCTCCCCCCACCCTTTCTGAGTCACCTTGATTTGCTCCCTTTTTCACCCACCCAGTCCCAGAACACATATGTACAAATCTGTAATGTATTCACTGATATTACTGTATGTCTCTCCGTCTAGACTGTAATAACCCTTTGGGAGGGAATATGTCTGGGAGATGGATCTACGGTAGGTCAGGGAGTTGTGGATGGATTTGTGGTTGGTGACGGAGGTGTAGCAGAGGTCGAGGACGGACAGATTACTGAGGAAGAAGTACATGGGGGTGTGGAGGCACCTGTCCAGGGCGGTGACAATGACGATGAGGAGATTTCCCGTCAGGGCCACCAGGTAGAACAGGAGGAACAGTGCGGTGTGGACCACCTGCAGCTCCCGGCTCTCCTAGAATCCCAGCAGGAGGAATTCCTTCACCTCTGTACGGTTGGCCATTTTCCAAGAATTCCCGAGACCACCTACAAAAACAATGAGGTGGAAGCTATTTCAGAACCTCAACAATGACAGTCAAATCAATCCATCAATTGTATTTATTGAGAGCTTACTTTTTGCAGAGCACTATACTATGCGATTGGGAGAGTGTAACATAGCAGAGTTGGCTGACATATTTGCTGTCCACGAGGAGCTTACGGGCTAGTGGGGGAGACATACATTGAAATAAATTTCAAATATGTACATAAGTGCTGTAGGGATGAGAGTAGGGAGAATAAGGGGTGCAAATCCAAGGGCAAGGGCAAGGCAGAAGGGAGAGTAAGTAGGGAAAATGAGGGCTTAGTCAGGGAAGGCCTCTTAGAGGAAATGTGATTTTAAGAAGTCTCTGAAAGTCGGGAGAGCGATGGTCTGTCAGAGTAGACAGAGAGGCTTAGTGGAAAGAGTAAGGACCTGAGGGTCAGAAGGACCTGGGTTCCAATCCTGGCTCTGCCCCTCGCCTGATGTGTGACCTTGTGCAAGTCACTTCATTCATTCATTCAGTCATTCATTTAATTGCATTTGTTGAGTGCCTACTGAGTGCAGAGCACTGTACTAAGTGGTTGGAAAGCACAATTCGGCAACAGATAGAGACAATCCCCACCCAACAACGGCCTCACAGTCTAGAAGAGGGGGACAGAGAGCAAAACAAAACAAGCTGACAGGCGTCAATGCCATCAAAATAGATAAATAGATTATAGATATATTCACATCATTAATAAAATAAATGGAATGATAAACATGTACAAATATAACAAGTGTTGCGAGGAGGGGAAGGGGGTAGGGCAGAGGGAGAGAGTAGGGCGATGGGGAGGGGAGGAAGAGCAGAGGAAAATGGAGGGAGCAGCCTGAGAAGGCCTCCTGGAGGAGGTGAGCTCTCAGTAGGTCTTTGAAAAGGGGAAGAGAGCTACTTTGGCTGATGTGAGGAGGGATGACATTCCAGGCCAGAGGTAGGAGGTGGGCTAGCCGTCGACCGAGGGACAGGCGAGAAGGCGGCCCAGTGAGGAGGTTAGCGACACCAGAGGAGCTGAGTGTGCGGGATGGGCTGAAGAAGGAGGGAAGAGATGTGAGGGAGGAGGAGGCGAGGGGATGGAGAGCTTTGAAACCTATAGTTAGGAGTTTTTGCTTCACGTGAAGGTTGATAGGCAACCAGTGGAGATTTGTGAGGAGGGTTGGTGACATGCCCAGAGCGTTTCTGTACAAAGATAATCCGGGCATCAGAGTGAAGTATAGAATGAAGCGGGGAGAGACAGGAGGATGTGAGATCAGAGAGGAGGCTGTTGCAGTAATCCACTCGGGATAGGCTGAGAGATTGAACCAGGAAGGTAGCGGTTTCGATGGAAAGGAAAGGGCGGATCATGGCGACGTTGTGGTGGTGAGACCAGCAGGTTTTCGTGAAAGATTGGATTCAATCATTCATTCATTCAATCGCATTTATTGAGCGCTTAATATGTGCAGAGCACTGTACTAAGCGCTTGGGAAGTACAAGTCATTAACATATAGAGACGGTCCCTACCCAACAACGGGCTCACAGTCTAGAAGGGGGAGACACATAACAAAACAAAACATGTAGACAGGTGTCAAGATCATCAGAACAAATAGATTTAAAGCTATATCCACATCATTAGCAAAATAAATAGAATAGTACATATGTACAAGTAAAATAAATAGAGTAATAAATCTGTACAAATACAAGTGCTGTAGGGAGGGGAAGGAGGTAGGGCGGGGGAATGGGGAGGAGGAGAGGAAAAAGGGGGCTCAGTGTGGGAAGGCCTCCTGGAGGAGGTGAGCTCTCAGTAGGGCTTTGAAGGGAGGAAGAGAGCTAGGTTGGCGGATGTGTGGAGGGAGGGCATTCCAGGCCAAGGGAAGGACGTGGTCCGGGGGTCGACGGCGGGACAGTCGAGAACGAGGTTCAGTGAGGAGGTTAGTGGCAGAGGAGCAGAGGGTGCTGGCTGGGCTGTAGAAGGAGAGAAGGGAGGTGAGGTAGGAGGGGGCTAGGGGATGGAGAGCCTTAAAGCCAAGAGTGAGTTTTTGCTTGATTCGTAGGTTGACAGGCAGCCACTGGAGATTTTTGAGGAGGGGAGTAACATGCCCAGAGCGTTTCTGCACAAAGACGATCCGGGCAGCAGAGTGAAGTATAGACTGAAGTCGAGAGAGACAGGAGGATGGGAGATCAGAGAGGAGGCTGATGCAGTAATCCAGTCGGGATAGGATGAGATATTGAACCAGCAAGGCAGCGGTTTGGATGGAGAGGAAAGGGTGGATCTTGGCGACTTTGTGGATGTAAGACCGGCAGGTTTTGGTGATGGATTGGATGTGTTGGTGAACGAGAGAGCGGAGTCGAGGATGACACCAAGGTTGCGAGCTTGTGAGAAGGGAAGGATGGTAATGCCGTCCACGGTGACGGGAAACTAAGGGAGTGGACAGGGTTTGGGCACTTCACTTTTCTGTGCCTCAGTTCCCTCATCTGTATACTGGAGATTAAGCCCAAGAGCCCCATGTGGAGCAGGGACGGTGTCCAACCTCATAACCTTGGATCTGCCCCAGAGCTCAGAACAGTGCTGCCGAATATAATAATAATAATTATTATTATTACTATCCTTACATGAAGAGGGAGGGAGGTCCAGGCCAATGGAAGGTCATGGGCCGGGGTCAGTAATGGGATAGATGAAACCGAAATAAAGTGAGTAGGTTGGTTTTAGACGAGTCAGTTGTGTGGCCTGGGTGACCTTGAGAAGCTGTCCCACTTAACCTTCAACCTTCAAGCAGAAGGAAACCAAAATCAATCAATCGATCAAATATCTTGAGCACTTCCTATGTGCAGAGCGCTGTGCTGAGCACAAGAAATAAATGAACCCTCACCAGATGTGGTGTCCTGTTTCATGGCAAATCTGGGGTAGGAGAGCCTTTTCCCTCACATGTGAGCTCAACCCTCACCTAGTTGTCAGTGGCGGCCCTCTCAAGGGACCATGTCTAATGGAGCCACCGTCGTTCTCTTCCTTGGAACTGAGCACGGGCCTCTTCTGATAGTAGGTGCTTAGTAAACACCACTGAGACGGCAGACGTTACCAGCTCTGACCATGTTTCCCCACTCCTTAAGAACCTCCAGTGGTTGTCCGTCCACCTCTGCATCAAGCAGAAATTCCTCAGCATCATCTTTAAAGCTCTCAATCCCATCATCCCCTCCTATCTCACCTCGCTACACTCTTACTACAAGCCAGCCCGCACACTTTGCTCCTCTTATGCCAACCTATTCACCGTACCTCCATCTCATCTCTCCGGACAACGACCAGATCCACGTCCCGTTTCTTCCCTGGAATGTCTTCCCTCTTCGTAGACGACAGGCGTTCACTCTCCCCACCTTCAAATCCTTATTAAAATCACATCTCCTCCAAGAGACCTTCCCCGACTAATTCCTGATTTCCTCTTCTCACACTCCCTTCCGTGTCGCCTTTCACTTCAATCTGACCCCTTTATTCACCGCTCTTTCGATCCCACGGCATTTATGTATAGATCCATAATTTATGTATTTCTATTAATGCTTGCTTCCCCTTCTAGACAATGAGTCCATAGGTGCAGAGAATATGTCTGCCAATTTTATATTTTACTCTCCCCAGAACTTAGCTCGGTGCCCCCCTCACAGCATGTACTCGATAAATATGATCGATTGTCCACCCAGATCGTTTGTCACCGATCCATCCCCGTCCATCCCCGCCACCCACGCAATAGATCCAGGGGATGGAGAGCCATGGAGATGCGATGGGGAGAGATCTGTTTTACAAATGGAGGCATGAGAGGATTCTAGCTCTCCATCACCGCCGGCTCGCCTATAAGACCCCTTACCCACCCGTGTTCTCTCTGGCCCAGAATCACTTGTCAGCCGGGAGTGAGCGGGCTCTGGTTTCTGTCGTCCTTCAGCCACTCACCCCCCATCCCCTCAGCTCCTGAACGTCGGCCGCGGGAGGATCTCCGGGAGATGTGCGGGGGCCTGGCTCTTGTGGCTTCCTGCCTGGAGCACGTCGGGCCCTCGCCGAATCCGGGCCTTTCTGGAAAAGTTCCCTGCGCAACTCCCCCCCTGGGACGGGTCACAGATTGGGCTGAGGGGCCTCTTTATGTCCTATTCGGGCCTGGCTCCCCAGGGCCCCGGCGCCTCTGGGGACCTTGGGTCCTTGGGTGGGGTAGTTGCCCTGCCCCAGGTGGCAACCCCCCTGGGGACACTGTGATCCGTCACACTGGCATGCGTCTCACTGGGAGAATCTCCAGAGGAACTGCGGAAATGACTATGAGGTGTCCATCTTGTTTTTTTGTCAGTAACCCACCGGCTTCATCCACTTCACGGCTCAGGGGCGGCCATTTAAAAATGCTTTGGATGTCCCAGTCCTCCCTCCTTCAGACCTCACTTTAACCCTCCAACTCCTGATACCACTCGCTAACTCCCTGCCCTCTTTAAGACTACGCTCCTTGTGTCAACGTCTGCGGGTATTCAATTTTCACCCTTATTGTGTGTCTTCAACTCCCCATAGGATGCACTGCTACACTGAAGGCACATATCCTCTAAGAGGGCTTCCCCGGCTAAGCCCTCAATTACTTGTCACACACCCCCTCCCGACTTTCTCTGTCACCTGGATTTGCTTCCTTTTTCACCTTCCCAGTCCCAGAACACATATGTACATATTTGTAATATATTTATTGATATTAATGTCTGTCTCCCCATCTAGACTGTAATAACTCTTTGGGAGGGAATGTGTCTGTTATAGTGTTCAATTATACTCTCCCAAGTACTCAGGACACAGTAAGTGCTCAATAAATAAAGCTAATCGATTGATCAGTTCATTCAATCGTATTTATTGAGCGCTCACTGTGTGCAGAACACCACTAAGCGCTTAGCACAATCGATCTTGCCTGGAGGGCTTAGAGAAGAATAATGACCAAGCACAAAAGGACACCCTGAAAGATGGAGATAATAATAATAATCTCATTTGTTAAGAGCTTACTATGTGCCATGGGCTGTATTAAACGCTGGGGTAGAAACAGGATAATGGAGTTGGAAACAATCCCTGTCCCAGTTACCGTCTAAGTAGGAAGGAGTAGGTTTTAAATCCCCATTTTACAGATGGAGAAACTGAAGCCCAGAGAAGTTAAGTGACTTGCCCAAGGTCACGTGGCAGAGCCAGGATTAGAACCCAGGTCCTCTAACCCCTAACGCTGATTCTCCGATGCCTTGCTCAGAGTCAATCCAAGGAGATCGAAACCAAAGGATCGAGGCATCATTAGGAACTTTCTATCCTCGGGGAAAAGACTCCCACCTAGGACCTTCCCCATTACGGCCTTCACGTCCCGGTTCCTCAGGCTGTGGATGAGGGAGTTCAGGGCGGGAGGCACCACGGTGTAGAACACGGACACCTGCAGGTCCAGAGCTGAGGAGGAATCTGAGGGTGAATGTCAGGTACCGAAGGCAACAGAGGTGAAAAACACAGTTGTGATGACGAGGTGAGACAGGCAGGTGAAGAAGGCTTTGGCCTGGTCCTCGGCGGCCGGCATCCTCAGCATGGCCCGGAAGATGCTCATGTATGAGACGACGATGGAGACGAAGCAGGAGACGACCAAAAGGCCGCGGTGACTACGATCACATCGGTGACGAGGTGAGCTTAGGAGCAGGAGAGTCGGACGACGTTGGCGATATCACAGAAGAACGGTCGGATCAGGTAGAACGCGCAGAAGGGTAGGGAGAAGGTCCCAGAGGATGACATCACTGCAACCAGTAGTGCAACTGCAACCATTGAGCTATGAGGCGGCCGCCAACTTCCCACAGGCCCCTCGGTCCATGATGACCTCGTAGCGCAGGGGGAGGCAAATGGCAGCGAAGCGATCATAGGACATCGCCGTGAGAAGGAGCACCTCTGAACCACCTAACAAAACTACTGAGAATTCCTGGGTGACACAGCCCAGGAAGGAGAAGGATCTACGGCTGGTCAGGGAGTTGTGGATGGATTTGGGGACTGTGACGGAGATGTAGCAGAGGTCGAGGACGGACAGGCTCCTGAGGAAGAAGTACATGGGGGTGTGTAGGCTCCGGTCGAGGGTGGTGACGACGACGATGAGGAGATTACCCACTAGGGCCACCAGGCAGACCAGGAGGAACAGAGTGGAGTAGACCAGCTGCAGCCCCCCGACCTCTGAGAATCCCGGCAGCAGGAATGTCACCTTGGTGACACTGACCATTTCTGGGGGATTGCCGCGATCACCTATGAGAAAGGGTGGTGCAATCTCAGCCCCACAGCATTTATGTACATAGCTATAGTTTATTTATTCATATTAATAGCTGTCTCCCCCATTAGACTGAGCGCTTACTATATGCAGAGCAGTGTTTTGGGCTCTTGGGAAAGAACAGTACAGCAGAGTCGATAGACACATTCCCTGCCCACAGCGAACCTACAGTCTAGTGGAATCAGTCTGTCAATCAATGGTATTTATTGAGTGATTACTGTGTGAGAAGCACTGTGCTGAGCACTTGGTGGAGTACAATGCAACAGATTTGATAGATTCAATTCCTGCCCACAATGAGTTTATAATCTAGAGGGGGAGACAAGCATTAATATAAATAAATAAATTACAGATAGGGACATAAATGCTGTGGGATTGAGGATGGAGTTGCTAAGCAATGCCCAAAGAATTCAGAACCAAGTGCCCATCAATGGGGGAAGCAGCGTGGCTCAGTGGAAAGAGCACGGGCTTTGAAGTCAGAGTTCATGGGTTCGAATCCCAGCTCCACCACTTGTCAGCTGTGTGACTTTGGGCAAGTCACTTAACTTCTCCGTGCCTCAGTTACCTCCTCTGTAAAAATGGGGATTAAGACTGTGAGCCCCACGTGGGACAACCTGATCACCTTGTAAACTCCCCAGCGCTTAGAACAGTGCTTTGCACATAGTAAGCGCTTAATAAATGCCATCATTATTATTATTATTCTCTGTGCCTCAGTTACCTCATTTGTAAAATGGGGAATAAGATTGTGAGCCCCCGTGGGACAACCTGATCACCTTGTAACCTCCCCAGCGCTTAGAACAGTGCTTTTTCATAGTAAGCGCTTAATAAATGCCATCATCATTATTATTAATAATAATAATAATGCTACTTCCTATGCACAGACTCTATACTAAGCACTGGGGAGAGTACAGTAGATTTAGTAAACATGATTCTTACTCTCCAGGATCTGACAGTCGAGTGGGGAAGGCAGACCCTAAAATATATTACAGATAAACTGCTCAGCGCTTAGAACAGTGCTTGTCACATATTAAGCGTTTAACAAATACCATTATTATTATTATAAAATATACTGGAGAAGCAGCATGGCGTAGTGGATAGAGCACGGGCTTGGGAGTCAGAAGGTCATAGGTTCTAATCCCGTCTCTGTTACTTGTCTGCTGTGTGGCCTTGGGCAAGTCACTTTATTTCTCCGTGCCTCAGTTCCCTCATTGGTCAAATGGGGATGAAGACTGTGAGCCCCATGTGGGACAGGGCTGTGTCCAACCTCATTTGCTTGTATTCACCCCAGCACTTAGTATACTGCCTGGCACAGAGTAAGCACTGAACAAATACAACAATTATTATTATTATAGGAGGAAGAAGGAAAATGACTATGTAAGAGTGGGGTTTAAAGAAATAGGGTGTGGGCTATAGGATGTTCTGAGTAAATAACTGTGATTGGCATAAAGTATGAGGTGGTAGTTTCGGATCAAAACCAGGGGAAAGTAAAAACTTAACCCTGGAGATCTTCCTGGAGGTGATGTGATTTTAGACAGGGGTTGGTGGTGGGAGATAGGAGAGCGAGACCCAGTGATTAGGTGGGCTTGAAAGAGTCTAAGGGTGCGAGCTGGGGCTACTGGGGCAGAAGAGTGGATCATAGAGGGAGTACATACCTGATGGTGGGCCCTTAGGGTAGCCTGTGGTTGTCCTACACGCCACTTTGCAACAATCGGCCTTAGAACGTTTCACCGGGGGACAGCTGATCATCTCCGGCCACTCGCTCTCAAGTCAGTAGGTCACCGTCCTGGGACCTTGGAATACAGGCTTCGTGTCCAAACTGCAGAGGTCAGTAGCGGGATCGGAGGCGGTGAGAGGCTGAAGGTGGAATTAGACAACTGGGACAGAAGACCGCTTTCTGTCACGTCTGCACCTGACACGGGACAGACAAACTATCAACCAGGCCGCCCCATATAAACAGCCACCCCAATCGGATCTCTAAATTTCCTTCTGTCTGGGATATATCCCCCATGTCTCTCACGCTTCAGTTTCAGCCACTTTCTTCTGCTCGCCTTCGTGGTTTCTACTCCCTTCTCTACACAGATGATTCTCAAATCTTTCACTCCCTTCTAAGCCAATCTTACTTACTCCTTCATTCACCCTCCGTCCCATCTCCACAGCACAGATATAGATTCCCAAATCAACATCTGCACCCCTGATCTCTCTCCTTCTCTTAAGGTTGTTCTCCTTCAGGGCATCTGTATTTGGATTTCTTACTCCCACCTCAAATTTAACATGACTTAAACAGAGCTTCTCATCTTCCCTCCCAAACCCTATCTTCCCTCAGACTTTTCAATCACTGTCACCTTCAGGACATCTGTACTTGGATATTCCACTCAGACCTCAAACCTAATGTGTCTAAAACAGAGCTTCTCGTCTTCCCACCCAATCTCTGTTCTCCACCAGAGTTTTCAATCACTGTAGACAACACCAGTATCTTCGCTGTCTCGCATGCTGGTAACCTAGGCATTATCCTCCACTTATTTCTCTTCAGTCTGTCACCAAATCCCGTCGGTTCTACCTTCACAAAATCCCTAGAATCCCCCCGATTCCTCTCCATCCAAACTGTTCCACGTTAATCCAAACACTTATCCTATGCCACCTAGTTTACAGCAACAGCCTCATCACTGACCTCCCTGCCTCCAGTCTCCCCCATCTCTGGTCCCTACTTCACATTGCTGCCTAGATTATTATCCTACCTCAGCTCCCTGATTTCCCACACACTTCAGTCTTCAAACACGAACCTACTCACTGTACCTCAATCTCGTCGGTCTCACGGCTGACCCCTAGCCCACCTCCTCCCTCTGGCCTGGACCTCCCTTCCACTTCATATCCTACAGACCGCCACCACTCTCCCCATCTTTGAATCCCTACCCAAATCACACTTCTTCCAGGAAGCCTTCCCAGGCTACCACCTCATTTCCCTACGTGATTGGCCCACTCTTCCATGTCACCTCCCATCCCCGAAGCACCTGTGTACATTATTCTTACACTCTGCTGTCTCTTCTCTATAATTCGTTTAAGGTCTAGCCCCCTGCACTAGATTGAAAGGTCCTTGAAGGCAGAGGAGGCCCAGAGGATGCTGCATCTGTCCACAGACATTGAGAAGAAGCCTAGCCTAGTGGTCAGAAGGACCTGGCTTCTAATTCCTGTTCCGCCACTTGTCTGCTGTGCGGCCCTAGGCATGTCACCTCACTTCTCTGTGCCTCAGCTTCCTCATCTGAAAAATGGGGATGAAGACCGTGAGCCCCATGTAGGACAGGGACCGCATCCAATCTGATAAGTTTGCACCTACCCCAGTTTTTAGTACATAGTGCTAGGCACATTATAAGTGCTTAATAAATCCCCGTCCATTCCCGCCACCCATCCAGGGGATCTGGAGGATGGAGAGCAATTGAGACGCCGGGGGGAGAGATCTGTGTGGAGACGTTAGGAGACAGGGGAGCTTTCTCTAATTCGCTGTCGCCTCCAGCCCCCCTGCGAAACCTTTCCCATCCCTTTCTCACTAGTCAGTCTGGGGCTAGCAGGCGCTGGTCTCTGCTATACTATATCCAACCCCGTCCCCTCAGCTCCCAGACGTCGGCCACAAGAGGGTCTCCGGGAGGAGTGGAGGGTCCCAGCTCCTTTTCCCTCCCGCTCGGAGTGTGATGGGCCCTTGGCGAGGCCGGGCCTTTCTGGAGAAGCTCTCTGCCCGTCCGTGTGTGATTCCTCCCGGGGGACGGGCCACACATTGGGCTGAGGGGCCTCATTACATCCTATTCGGGGCTGGATTCTCGGGGAGACGTCATCGCTCAGGGCCCAGCCCCACAGGCTGGGCTTCCAGTTCCAGTCAAACCGTGAACACTGCGAAGCGTTCAACGTGACTGCTACGTAGGGAAGGACACATTTCACCATTCCCATTTCACAGGTGGGATCTTTGAGGCCCGGAAACGTTAAATGAGTTCTTTAACAGGCTACTGGCTGAGCCAGAGCTAGAATCCAGGTTCTGGACCCCCTACCCCATTAGGTTTTCCTAGGCTGTGCTGGTGGGTGTAGGCGGCCATCTTAGAGTTATAAACCAGGCCTCTCCATTCTTGGTCCACCACCTCTAACATTCCCTTTCTAGCTCCACTGACCACACCCTGCCCTTTCCACAACTGTCCTAGACAATGAGCCCTCTGCCATTTGCTAACCCTATGCCCATAATAATAATAACGATAGCAATAATAATGGCATTTGTTAAGCGCTTATTATGTGCCAGGCCCTGTACTAAGCCCTGGGCTGGATCCAAGCAAATCAGGTTGGACACAGTCCATGTCCCACGTGGGGCTCACAGTCTCAATCTCCATTTTACAGATGAGGTAACTGAGGCACAAAGTCACACTTAGTGACTTGCCCGAGGTCACACAGCAGACAAGTGGCTTATGCTCCCTGTCCTCCGTTGACAACTCCATCTCTCCTTCTTCACTAGCCTCTCTCCCTCTCCCTCACCAGCTTTTCAGCCTTCCAAACCAATCGATTTAATTTACTGCGAACTTATTTCTGTTTTTTATAGTATTTGTTAAGCATCTACTATGTGTCGGGCACTGTACTAAGCGCTGGGGTGCAGACAGGCTAATCCTGTCGGACCCAGTTCTTGTCCCACGTGGGGCTCACAGTCTTAATCCCCGTTTTACAGATGAGGGAACTGAGTCCCAGAGAAGTGAAGTGACTCCCCTCAGGTCACACAGCTGGTAAGTGGCAGAACTGGGATCAGAACCCAGATCCTTTTAACCCCTAGACCCAAGGTCTGTCCACTAGTTCATGCTGCTTCTGCTTATTGTGTGCAGAGCACTGAACTAAATGCTTGGGAAAGTACAATAGTTGGTAGTTAGTAAGTTGGAAAGTTGGTAGATATGTGCCCTGCCCACAAGGAGCTTACAGTCTTCAAGGGGAGACGGCCATTAATATAGATTAGAGATAAGGGAAATAGTAGAGTATTGGGGACGACTGTAGTGTACTAATTGTAGAATAATAGAGTAATAAAGGAAATATCCTCTCACATACTCCTATTCCAGGTCCCAGAAGGCTGAAGGAGTGTGTCCTGATGTATAAAACGACTGGCCTCGGGGTCAGAGGACCTGGGTTCTAATCCTGGCTCTGCCACGTATCTGCTTCGTGATCTTCGGCAGGTGACTTCACTGCTCTGTACCTCAGTTCCTTCATCTGCAAAATGGGGATTCGATCCCTGTTTTCCCATCCACTTGGACTCAGAGAAACAGCGTGGCTCCGTGGAAAGAGCACGGGCTTGGGAGTCAGAGGCCATGGGTTCAAATCCCGGCTCTGCCACTTGCCAGCTGTGTGACTTTGGACAGGTCACTTAACTTCTCTATGCCTCAGTTACCTCATCTGTAAAATGGGGATGAAGAGCGTGAGCCCCACGTGGGACAACCTGATCACCTTGTATCCTCCCCAGCGCTTAGAACAGTGAATTGCACATAGTAAGTGCTTAACAAATTCCATTATTTTTTAAGACTGTGAGCCCCACGTGGGACCTAATGATCTTGTGCTTTTAATAATATTCCAGTGTTTGGTACACATGGTAAGTGCTTAACAAATACCATTATTATTATTATTATTGTGGAAGCTGGTTGTGGTCAGGGAATGTGTCTGTGAAATTGTTCTTTTGTACTCTCCCAACAGCTCAGTGCAGTGCTCTGCACACAGTGAGCACTCAATAAATATGATTGATTGACTGATTGATGCTCTCTCCCTCTTATATCCCCTCTCTCTCCTACTCTGAGACTCATCCATTACCCAGCTTCCAGAGGGTCTCTCCCCCTCCCACCTCCCCCCTTCGGCTTCTAATGCCATCTCTCCAGCTCCTGCCAAGGTCCATTGGCCACCCTCGTTAAGAGGAAAGAGGTCATCTTGGCTCCTATGAGCCCAGCCCCTTTGCTGTGAGCCCTCGCTCTGGTCAGAGTCCGGATCTGGCTAACACCCCGAGAGCATTCCCAGAGAGGAATTTTCCCTTCCCCGGGCTTCACTTCCATTCGACGTTAATCCGTCAAATAATCCAGCAGTCACTGGCATTTAATGAGCATAACTCACCTACTCTCTATCAGTCAGTCAGGAGTATTTATTGAGCGCTTACTGTGTGCAGAGCACTGAACGAAGCAATTAGGAGAGTCCAATGTGACACATTCCCTGCTCACAAAGACCTTACAGTCTAAAGAGGGATACATAATAATAATAACAATAGTAATAATAATGGTATTTCTTAAGTGCTTATTACGTGCCGAAGACTGTTATAAGTGCTGGGATAGATACAAGGAAAGCAGTTTGTCCCAAGCGGGGCTCACAGTCTTAATCCCCATTTTACAGATGAGGTAACTGAGGCCCAGAGAAGTTAAGTGATTTGCCCAAAGTCAAACAACTGACAAGTGGTAGAGACGGGATTAGAACCCAAGTCCTCTGACTCCCAATCCCGTGCTCTTGTCACTGAACTACGCTCCCTCTCTAATATAAGTATTAATATAAATTCATATAAAGACATTAATGTGAAGGCATTAATTTTATATGATTAATATAAATAAATAAATAATCCACCACTGCTCAGCCCTGAATAATAATAACGGTATTTGTTAAGCACTTACTATGTGTCAAGCACTGTTCTAAGCACTGGGGTAGATACAAGCTCAGCATATTGGACAAAATCCCTGTCCCCCACGGAGCTCACAGTCTTAATTTCCATTTTACAGATGAAGGAACTGAGGCACAGAGAAGTGAAGTGACTTGCCTAAGGTCACACAGCAGACAAGTGGATGAGCGGATTAAAATCCGCGTCCTTCTGACTCCCGGGATTGTGCTCTGTCCCTTAGGCCATGTTGCTTCTCCTGCGGACTATAAAATTGTCTTGGGCAGGGAACATGTCTATCAACTCTGTTGTATTGTACTTTCCCAAGGTTCTTAGTATAGTGCTCGGCACACAGTAAGCGATAAATACTATTGATGATGATGATTGTGGGGAGGTGTTACAAGGGAAAGGACAGACGATAATCCTGAAGAAAACAGAGACCATGCACCAACCTGCTCCAGGGAATCCCAAGAACCCAAGAACAAACAAAATTGCGCAGGCCACTTAGATGTCAGGCATGCCACTGAATTCTGCTACCTAGGCAGTATGCTAATGCAACAGTCGAGGGGGATAAAAATGACAGTCAAGGCAGAAGGAGAAACTTTATACCCTGGGTGAAAGGACTCCTCCCTAGGACCCTCCCCAACGCTGCCTTCACGTCCCGGTTTCTCAGGCTGTAGATACGGGGGTTCAGGGCGGGGGGTACCTCGACGGAAAACACGGAAAGTACCATATCCAGAGCAGGAGAGGAGCTCGACTGTGGTTTTAAATTAGCGAAGGCAGCCATGGTGAAAAACATAGTTGTGACAGCGAGGTGGGGGAGGTAGTTGGAGAAGGCTTTGGCCCGGCCCTGTCACCCGTCGTCCGGGGACGGGTTCGTTCAGTAATCAGCACGGTGAGAGAGAGAGAGAGAGTGGCTGGGGACGGAAAGCCTGTGTTTTATATAAAATTTATTCTGCGAGGCAAATTGAATTATGTAATTGTTTAGGCGCAATGGATTGAACTTCCTTTTCGGGAGGAATGAAATCAATTAGCAATATTATAGATTTCCTAACGGGAGGAATACAATAATACGTTAATCGCGCGTGGGTGAGGCGGCTAGCTCTCACCCATGTGCACTTCCCACTCGGGAACAATCCACTTACTTTCCCACATGGGTGGAATTCATTAGATTACTCGTGCACGTGGTGGGTGGCTAGCTCTCACCATGTGCTCTCCCTACATGGGAGAAATCCACTTATCCCCATCAGCAGCGGGGCATCTGGGTCCCACCCACGTGACACTCACCCGTCCCGCGCCCCTTGCCCCTTGTGTTGGTTCTGGTTGCAGAGCGGGCATCTGGCCTTCTGCGCAGAGAAAGACACGTGGGCCGCTGCTGCAGCAGCTCCTTCTGCTGCTGCGTGTCTCGGTCTCGGTGTTCTGCCCCGAAGGTCAGAGGCGACAGGTATTTATCACCTGTGCCCCTAGGCCATTCCATCTTCCGGCCTCAGTTTATCCAATCTCTGCCCTCCCCCCGCCTCCATACCTAATTTGATTGGCACGGGGGCGAGGGACACCTTCTGCATTCCCGGCTTGGGCTGTCAATCTAGCAGTTTGGATGTGGGGGCGGTATCCCACCCTCACTTCCGAGTTCCGCCTGCTGGCTCAGGTGGTCACGAGATAGCATTTGCCCTTGAGATGGCCGGTACCCCAGGGTCACCTTTTGAGGCACTGCACTGAGGTAAGGGGCCAGGGATGGTTGAAGTGTTCGCTGCACGCAGATAGAACAGTGCAGCAGTAGGACAGATAACAACCCCCTCCTTCACTAGCATAACGGTCTTAAGATAGCGCACAGAGACAAGAGCTGGGAGCGACTGTAGTGTTTGTCGCACCTGTGTGAAGAGGGTCAAGCAAGAGCAACTTAGTAACCACCATCCTCCCACTAAGCCCACCACCAGGAGCAAAGGTAGCAGCAACCCATGGAATAGTGATCACCCCCCACAAGTCTAAAGAGTCCATAGGACCACTCCAAAACTCCTCTGGTGGTGTGTACTCCTCGTTAGGTGCATGGTACTTTGCCAGAGGTCATCGTGTCCGCTTGTCCAGAATCACTGGAATGAAGGGACGAGAAGCACCGGTCATGTTGAAACAGGTGGTCTGGTAGAGACAGCTTTCCTTCCCTTATGCTGTCACGTCATGGCTAAGACTGAAGACAGGCTGTCTGGGAGGCAGTTAAGTGATGATTCCTTTTCTGGACCTGTCTGGAAGTCAGACAATCCTAACCATAGAATTGTGAGGCAGAGAAGTACCCAGGAGTATCATATAGCCAGATACGATTGATAAAGTTTGAAGTAATCCTAATAATATTAAACAATTACTCTTAACTCATTCTTAGAAAAACTACTAACAATTTTAACAAATTTTCCAATTATTCTTCTGTTGATTTCCAAATCCTTGGGATATGATGACTAAACCCTTCCAGTCCCTTAAAAGGAAACAATCGCAAAGACAAAGTAGACATCCAGATCTGTACATATGTATGATACCGAATAACATACAACCGCTTTTGCCCCTTAGCTAGGCTATAGCAGAGACAACACGCAGAACTTGAATTGTCAACCCTTAACATAATGAAAATTTTATATTAAAAACCATTTGAACCAATTTAACAAGCAAAGATGAACAAACCCCAGTTCTAATACATTCAATTTATAATGTGCAGCAATTAAATCTGGACTTTGCGTGTCCTAATAATATTTAACACGTTAAGTGACGAGCAGGCTAAGCAGTTTCATAGAGCGATGTGTTGTCATTCCCCCTCTCCCAGGCGTGGTGTCTGCAAAAGAGAAGGGTCTAGGTCTTGGAGGATCTCCAAGCCTCTACCAAAGTTAGTGGGCAACCCTCATTGGTATTAGCTGCACAGGTTTGCCCCGTCAGATTCATTTATCATTTCAAATGTATCAAGATGACTTTTGTATTTGATTTGTTTTTACCTTTTACTAATTTAGCGAAATTAAAGGTAGTAGCATTTCAGAAATAATGATTAAATCACCACCCCTCTAGTTGTTCCTAGGCTGGGAGAGCAATGGCAAGTTCACTCCCAATTCACTCCTAATTACCGTCATTGTAGTTTCTAAGGGGAGATACCGAGAAAGGCAACCATTCACTCGAAAGGGATGCAACCCTTTGCTGGACGGAGGTGTCTTCTCTCAAAGGAATTCCCTTCTGATCTCCCAAACTGATAGCTCTCGCCCTGAGGGCAATGTGGTTAAGTTTCCTACCCCCATGCCTTATCTTGCAAATTTCCTGTATCTGGGAGGATACCCATTACTTTTGCACGAAGTAGGCCATCTTGGGTGGAGAGGGACCAGGGGCTAGGTTCCTGAGTTGTCTCTCTCTCATTCAGGAGACTGTTCAATTCCAAGCACCAAGAGATGCTGGTTTAATGTAGCTGGGTCGGCCCACCGGAGGGTGCCAACACTTCCTTGTTCACTCCGGGAGACTGTCTGAGCCCAATGTACCGCGAGGGTCCAGAGGGTACGACCTTGATTGTGAGCGTGGGTCACATCCACCCCTGAGCCCAAATCGAGGCGGCTGCTTTCATTTGGGCTGAGGCCCACCTGGGCTGCCGCTCCCTTCCATATACTGGCCAGCCAGCCTATCACTGGTTCACCGGGGTCTCGGGAAAACTCCTTAGAGAGCTGCCTGAGCTCAGTGGCTGTGAAGCTTGTAGTTTGGGTGTTGACCTTTCCCTGGAGATTCTGTTTTTCCTTGACAATAAGACAGGCTGGGGCTGCCCCTTGGGGTTCTGCGGGGGCACCTCCCAATCCCGCGGGAACGAGGGAGGTTCCAGTACGGGATCGGGATTCGCCTTCTCCTCCCCAGAGGAATTCTTCCCACCCAGCTCGAGTACATGACCCGCTTGATCTCCTGCTCAGTTAAGGGAAGTTTCCTCCGTTTTTCTAACTCCTTAGCCACCAGGGGGGGCAGTTTCTGCTCTAAAAGGAACGCCTGCTGCATTTTTACCTCCGCCGCTGTCTGCAGTAAAAGGTATTTCGTATCACGTTCTTTAAGTTTTGCCTCAAGGCTGCCCTTTCCGGCCGCCACCGCTGGCGGTCCTGGGTGGCGGCCTGCTGCGCCGTTGCTAGGAGACCGAGGAGGGCGTTATTTCCTTTCCTTTTCCTGATTAGGGTAACCTCCCGAAAATCACAAAACTCCCTCACCAGATTGGCCGGATCCTCCCAGTGCTCCCCCACCCAGCGGCTGTCTCATCTTGGGGTTTTCCATCCCTGAAACGCGAGGAACTCAAACAGCCCTCTCGGCTCTCTATCGCCTATCGCCGATCCCATCCTCGTTGCCATTTATGTCACCCGTCGCCGGGGGACGGGTTTCTTCAGTAATCGGCGCTGCGAGAGAGAGAGAGAGAGTGGCCAGGGACGGAAAGCCTGAGTTTTATATAAAATTTGTTCTGCGAGGCGAATTGAATTATGCAATTGTTTAGGCGCAATAGATTGAACTTTCCTTTCGGGAGGAATGTAATCAATTAGCAATATTACAGCTTCCCTAATGGGAGGAACACAATCGTACGTTAATCGCGCGTGGGTGAAGCGGCTAGCTCTCCCTCATGTGCACTTCCCACTCGGGAACAATCCACTTACTTTCCCACATGGGAGGAATTCATTCTATTACTCGTGCACGTGGTGGGCGGCTAGCTCTCACCATGTGCTTTCCCTACATGGGAGGAATCCACTCATGATCCCCATCAGCAGCAGGGCATCTGGGTCCTACCCAGGAAACACTTACCCATCCCGCGGCCCTTGCCTCAGTGTGTTGGTTCTTGTTGCAGAGCGGGCATCTCGCTTTCTGGGCAGAGAAAGGCATGTGGGCCGCTGCTTCAGCAGGTCCTTCTGCTGCTGCATGTCTCGGTCTCGGTGTTCTGCCCCGAAGGTCAGAGGCGACAGGTATTTATCACCTGTCGGTCACATCCAAACGGCTACCCTGCTCGTTCAAACTCTCATCCTATCCCGTCTGGACTACTGTATCAGCCTTCTCTCTGATCTCCCATCCTCATGCCTCTCCCCACTTCAATCCATACTTCATGCTGCTGCCTGGATTGTCTTTGTCCAGAAACGCTCAGGGCATGTTACTCCCCTCCTCAAAAATCTCCAGTTGCTACCAATCAATCTGCGCATCAGGCAGAAACTCCTCGCCCTCGGCATCAAGGCTCTCCATCACCTCGCCGCCTCCTACCTCATCGCCCTTCTGATTCCAGGGCCTGTGCCGTATCCCCTAGGCCATGCTGCTTTCCAGGGTAGATGCATGTCTATTAGGGGGGACACAGTCTGTGAACTCCATCCGGGACAGGAACTAAGGAGGAAGGAGGACAAGTATTGAATGCCCATTTCACAGCTGAGGAAAGTGTGGCACTTAAAACTGAAGTGATTTGCCCGAGATCAGGCAGCAAGGAATTGGCAGAACTGGGATTGGAATGCAGATCCTCTAACTCCCAGGTCTAACAACATGTCTAACAACTTTGTTGCGGTGTACTCTCCCAAGGGCTTAATACAGTGCTGTGCACATGGCAAGTATTCATTAAGTATCATCAATTGAATGTTGAGGAATCTGAGGCACAGAGAGGTTGTGGCGACCATGGTCGCACAACAGTAAATGAAGTTGGGTTGGGGGGATGGGTGGACTAAAAGGGGTTCTTCTGATGACTAGCCTTAGTCCTTTCCATTATTCAGCAATGTAATAATGCCCACAGATCATTGTTTTGTCAATTGATTTATGTGGCAGTGGGGTCAGATATTACTTCCACTGCTTCCTGTTTTACTGCTACAGAAATCTCACTGTGTGAGGAGAAAAGCGACTGCAAAAGCAGTCCCATTGTCTGTGAGATAGGCAGGTTCCTCAGTGATCTGATTTGCTTCCCTTGGTACCCCAAAGACAGACAAAACTGCATGAAGTGAGGAGCAGTGCCAGCAGTCAAGATTGTTTTCATGGCCTGAGATACGTGAGAGGGCTTTTATGGATGATGGTAAGGTAACATTTCTTGTGCTGCTTTTAATTTTTTGCACCTGCTCTCTGGCACCTTCATTTTAGGGACTTTTCATCAGTGAAAACTAACCTAGCTCCTAGAACTCCAAATCCTGTTAGCCAGGAGAGTGAAATGTGGATCTAATTACCTATCTTTGGAAGTATTTAAGGATAGATTACCCTCAAAACTGAATGATCTCCTTATTGATTCATTCATTCATTCAATCGTATTTATTGAGCGCTTACTGTGTGCAGAGCACTGTACTAAGCGCTTGGGAAGTACAAATCGGCAACATACAGAGACAGTCCCTACCCAACAACGGGCTCACAGTCTAGAAGGGGGAGACAGACAACAAAACAAAACGAGTAGACAGGTGTCAATTCACCTACCTTCAGATGGATTATCAATCTATCAATTAATGATATTTACTGAGCACTTACAGTGTGCAGAGCAACCAATCAATGGTATTTATTGAGCAGAGCACTGTGCTAAGCTCTTGGGTGAGTACAAAACAACGGATTTGGTAGACACATTCCCTGCCTACGTTAAGCTTACATTCTATAGAGGGAGACACATATTAACACAAATAAATACATTATGGGTATGTACATAAGAGCTGTGGGGCTGAGGGTGAGGTTAATATCAAGTGTTCAGAGGTTACAGATGAAAGTGTGTAGACGATGCAGAAGGGAGAGAAAGTTGGGGGAAAGAGTGCTTAACGTGGGAAGGCCTCTTGGAGGAAATGTCAGTTTAATAAGGATGTGAAGGTGGGGAGAGTGGTGGACTGTCAAATATGAAGAAGGACAGAGTTCCAGGCCAAAGGACTGATATGGGTGAGAGGTCGGCGGTGAGAGAGATGAGATCGCGGTACAGTGAGTAGGTTGGTGTTAGAGGAGCAAAGTGTCTCCCTAGCAGGAGATCAGGGAGGTAAAGTAGGAAGGGGTTGAACTGATTGAGTGTTTTAAAGCTGATGGCAAGAAGTTTCTGTTTGTCGTGGAAGTGGATGGGCTGGAGGTTCTTGAGGAGCAGGAGCACGTGGATTGGATGTTTTAGAAAAATGATACAGACAGCAGAGTGAAATACGGACTTGAGTGGGGAGAGACAGGAGGCAGATAGTTCAGTGGGAAGTCTGAAACAGTGATCAAGGTGGGATAAGATAAGTGCCTGGATTAACGTTATAGAAGTTTGGACAGAGAACAAAGGATGGATTTTAGTCATGCTGTGAAGGTTGAACCGACATGATTTGGTGACAGATGGAATATGTGGGTTGAACGAGAGAGACGAGTCTAGGGTAATACCAAGTTTATGGGCTTGTGAGAAAGTGAGGGTGATGGTGCCTTCTACAGTGATGGGAGAAATATTGGGAGAACAGGGTTTAGGTGAGAAGATGAGGAGTTCTGTTTGGGACATGCTAAGTTTGGGGTGTTGGCGGGACATCCAGGTAAAAATGTCCTGAAGGCAGGAGGAATTGTGAGACTACAGAGAAGGAGAGAGGTCAGGGCTGGAGATGAAAATTTGTGAATTATCAGTGTAACGATGGTAATTAAAGCCATAGGAGTGAATGAATTCTCCAAAGGAGTAGGTGTAGACAGAGAATAGAAGAGGACACAGAAATGAGCCTTGAAGAGCCCCCACCGTCAGAGGATGGGAGACGAGGGGCCCGTGAAAGAGATTGAGAATGAGCAGACAGACAGATAGGAGAACTAGGAGAGGACGGTGTCACTGAAGCCGAGGTTGGATAATGTTTCCAAAAGGAGATGGTCGACGGCTGAGAGGTCGAGGAGGATTAGGATGGAATATAGGCCATCAGATCTGTCGAGAAGAACGTTATTGGTGACTTTAGAGAGGGCTGTTTCTGTGGAGCGAAGCGGGTGGAAATCAGATTGCAGGGGATCAAGGAGAGAATTGGAGGAGAGGAAGTGGAGACAGATCCAAGCACTCACCCAGCCCTTCAATGCTCATGTCCAAACCCTTATAACCTATTTCCACTATCCCTGGATTATTTTAATGAAGGCTTCTCCCAATAGATTGTAAATCACATATGGGCAAAGTTTACATCTACTGAACCATACTTTCCCAATCGCTTAGTACGGTGCTCTGCCCACAGTGCACACTCAGTAAATACCACTGATGGATTGATTGAGTGGAAAGTCTCCCTTCCAGTTCTATGACTAAATGATTCAATGTGGAAAAATTAAAAGGCAATAAAAGTAGTTTGAACAGTTTGTGCATGAGAGAGAATTTAGGTTCAATGCACAGTTTATCAAAACCCATGTCCTCATCAAATATTTGAATCTATTTTTTTACTCCATTTTTGTCCACTCAACCTGAGTTTCTCACATTGCCTTTGCTTTATATTTCAGGGAGTTGACAGTTATTTTTATGGTATTTGTTAAGTGCTTACTATGTGTCAAGCACACTTCTAAACGCCAAGATAGATATGAGATAATCAGGTTGGACACTGGATGGTCATTGGAAATAGACAATGAAAATCTTCCAAATGGTGAAGATTGGTTTCAGAAAGCTTTGGACACAGGTCTGTCATTGGAAATAGGAAATGAAAATCTTACAAATGGTGAGATTTGGTTTCAAAAAGCTTGACGAAATATTGGGACCCTTCTATTCTTTTATGGTATTGGTTAACTGCTTTCTATGTGCCAGGCCCAGTTCTAAGCACTGGGGTAGATACACAATAATCAGGTAAGACACGGTCCCTGTCCCAAATAGGCCTCACATTCCAAATCAGATTTAATCCCCATTTTACTGATGAGGAAACCGAGGCACAGAGAAGTTAGGTGACTTGCCTAAGGCCACCCAGCCGACAAGGGGCAGATTTGGGATTAGAACCCAGGGCCCCCTGACTTGCAGGCCTGTGCTGTTTTCACTAGGGCAGGTTCCTTCTGTTCTGCCAACATCTCATTCTACTGGCAGACAAAATAATAAGTTCAGTGGCCTATTGTCTCAGGAGATGGTATTTTCCTATTCTAATATTAAGTCTGTAGAAAGTAAAGGGACAAGTATTTTTAATAGTGTAACAAAACATTAGTCTTTCTTGAAAAGACCGTTTTCTTCTGTTAGGAAAGTACATTTATTATGGTATTTATTAAGTGTTTACTATGTGTCAGTCAGAGACGCAGCGTGGTTTAGTGACTAGAGCACGGGCCTGGGAATCAGCAGACCTGGGTTCAAATCCTGACTCAATCAATCAATCAATCAATCAATCAATCGTATTTATTGAGCGCTTACTATGTGCAGAGCACTGTACTAAGCGCTTGGGAAGTACAAATTGGCAACACATAGAGACAGTCCCTACCCAACAGTGGGCTCACAGTCTAAAAGGGGGAGACAGAGAACAGAACCAAACATACCAACAAAATAAAATAAATAGGATAGAAATGTACAAGTAAAATAAATGAATAAATAAATAAATAAATAAATAGAGTAATAAATATGTACAACCATATATACATATATACAGGTGCTGTGGGGAAGGGAAGGAGGCAAGATGGGGGGATGGAGAGGGGGACGAGGGGGAGAGGAAGGAAGGGGCTCAGTCTGGGAAGGCCTCCTGGAGGAGGTGAGCTCTCAGCAGGGCCTTGAAGGGAGGAAGAGAGCTAGCTTGGCGGAGGGGCAGAGGGAGGGCATTCCGGGCCCGGGGAATGACGTGGGCCGGGGGTCGACGGCAGGACAGGCGAGAACGAGGTACAGTGAGGAGATTAGCGGTGGAGGAGCGGAGGTTGCGGGCTGGGCAGTAGAAGGAGAGAAGGGAGGTGAGGTAGGAGGGGGCGAGGTGATGGAGAGCCTTGAAGCCCAGGGTGAGGAGTTTCTGCCTGATGCGCAGATTGATTGGTAGCCACTGGAGATTTTTGAGGAGGGGAGTAATATGCCCAGAGCGTTTCTGGACAAAGATAATCCGGGCAGCAGCATGAAGTATGGATTGAAGTGGAGAGAGACATGAGGATGGGAGATCAGAGAGAAGGCTGGTGCAGTAGTCCAGACGGGATAGGATGAGAGCTTGAATGAGCAGGGTAGCGGTTTGGATGGAGAGGAAAGGGCGGATCTTGGCAATGTTGCGGAGCTGAGACCGGCAGGTTTTGGTGACGGCTTGGATGTGAGGGGTGAATGAGAGAGCGGAGTCGAGGATGACACCAAGGTTGCGGGCTTGTGAGGCGGGAAGGATGGTCGTGCCGTCAAGACTACCGACTCCACCACTGCCGACTCCACCACTTGTCTGCTTTGTGCTCTTGGGGAGTCACTTAACTTCTCTGAGCCTCGTTTACCTTCTCTGTAAAATGGGAATTAAGGCTGTGAGCTCCATGTGGGAGATGGATGGTGACCAACTTGATTATTTTATTCCTATCCTAACACTTAGTATAGGGTCTGGTATGTAGTAAGTGCTTAACAAATACCATTAAAGAAAACAAAATCACCGTTCTACGTGTTGGGGTAGGTAGAAAGTAATCAGATTGGACTCAGTCCCAATCTAAGTAAATAGATTTATCTGGATTTTGGGTTTTCCCAAGTATGGTTGACTTTCTTCCTGTTTGCTCTATTGGTCTGGGTTGATTCTTATGCAGCCTTTATAATTCAGAAGGTAAAAAGCAGGGTTTCTGTGACCAAAAATGGATTCGTTGGAGAGAAGTAGAAAATATTGCCACTCCGTCATTTCCCCGAAATTTAATTGAAATGGTCTGATTATTTTGAGTAGTGAATACGCTCTAGTTTCTACAGAAATTAGAGAAACAGTGAGGCCTGCTGCAAAGATCACCGTCCTGGCAGTCTGGGGATCTGGGTTCTAATCCTGACTACGCCACTAGTCTGCTGTGGGACCTTTGGCAAATCATTGCACTTCTCTGTGCCTCAGTTACCTCATCTTTAAAAGGCGATTCACTACCTGTTCTCCGTCCTACTTAGACTGTAAGCCCCATGTGGGACCTGATCATTTTGTATCTACCCTAGTGCTTAATACAGTGCTTGGCAAATAATAAGCACTTAAACAATAACACCATTAAATATAGAAAATTTTCGTTGAAGTGCATCCCGGAGGATCTTGCTTTGAATTCGGGGAGCAACGTGGACTCCATCTTAGAGTATGGGACAGGGACTGTGCCCAACCTGATCGTCTTGTATCGACCCCAGTGCTCGGCATATTGCTTGAGACATAGTAAGCGCTTAACAAATGCCATTATTATATCATTATATATCATGGTCTGGCAGATTTGAAGCAGAAAGGAGTCCCAGGAAGTGGGAAGTGTGCGAGCAATTGGTTTAAGATGAGAGAGTTGAGAGTGAGGGACAATTAGGAGGAGAAAAGAACATGCGATTTGAATGCAGGGAATAATTTAGAATGTGAAGACTGTGAACTCCATGTTGTAAACTCACTGTGGGCAGGGAACGTGTCTACCAACTCTAGTGAATAATAACAATAATTATAATAAGAAGAATAACTGTAGTACTGGTTAAGTGCTTTCTATGTGCCAAGCACTATTCTAAGTGTGGGGGGTAGATACAAGTTAATCAAGTTGGACACAGTCCCTGGCCCACATTGGGTTTACGCTCTTAATCCCTACTGAGGTAACTGAGGTCCAGAGAAGTTCCTTCTCTCTCACAAGCCCGCGACCTTGGTATCATCCTTGACTCTGCTCTCTCTTTCACTCCACGCATCCAACCCATCGCCAAAACTTGCCGGTCTCACCTTCACAACATCACCAAGATCTGCCCTTTCCTCTCCATCCAAACCGCTACCTTGTTGGTAAAATCGCTCACCCTATCCTGACTAGATTACCGCATCAGCATCCTTTCTGATCTCCCATCCTCCTGTCTCTCCCCACTTCAGTCTATACTTCACTCTGCTGTCAAGATTATTTTTATACATAAACGCTCTGGGCATGTCACTCCCCTCCTCGAAAATCTCCAGTGGTTGCCTACCAAACTTCGCATGAAGCAAAAACTTCTCACTATTGGCTTCAAAACTCTCCATCACCTTGACGCCTCCTACCTCACCTCCCTTCTCTCCTTCTACAGCCCAGCCTGCACCCTCTGCTCCTCTGTCGCTAACCTCCCTTCCCCATCCCCCCTGCCTTACCTCCTTCCCCTCCCCACAACACCTGCATGTATATGCCTGTACATATTTATTACTCTGTTTATTTATTTATTTGACTTGTACATATTTATTCTATTTATTTTATTTTGTTAATATGTTTTGTTTTGTTGTCTGTCTCCCCCTTCTAGACTGTGAGCCCACTGTTGGGTAGGGACCGTCTCTATATGTTGCCAACTTGTACTTCCCAAGCGCTTAGTACAGTGCTCTGCACACAGTAAGCGCTCAATAAATACGATTGAATGAATGAATGAACCTCCTCACTCTGCCGAGTTCTCACCTGTCCCGCCTTCGACTCCTGGCCCACATCCTATCTCTGGCCTGGAATACCCTCCCTCCAAACAGTCGCCAAACTAGCTCTATTCCTCCCTTCAAAGCCCTACTGAGTGCTCACTTCCTCCAGGAGGCCTTCCCGAGACTGAGCCCCCTTTTTCCTCTGCTCCTCCTCCCCTCCCAATCTCCCCTACTCCCTCCCTCTGCTCTACCCCCTTCTCTTCTGCACAGCACTTGTGTATATTTGTACATTTTCATTACTTTATTTTATTCATGATGTGTATATATCTATAATTCTATTTATCTATTTTGATGGTATTGACGCCGGTCTACTTGCTTTGTTTTGTTGTCTGTCTTCCCCTTCTGGACTGTGAGCCCGTTGTTCGGTGAGGATTTTCTCTACGTGTTCCCGAACTGTACATTCCAAGCATTTAGTACAGTGCTCTCTGCGTACAGTAAGCGCTCAATAAATATGATTGAATGAATGAATGAATGTAAGTAGCTTGCTCAAGGTCACACAGCAGACATGAGGCATAGCTGGGATGGTAACCTAGGTCCTTCTGACTCCCAAGCCTGTGCTCTATCTAATAAGCCACTTGAGAATTTTGCTACTCCACTGACTTTTTAATTCATCTCCCACTTGCATTCTCAAACATTTCTCTATTTTTCGCTCAATACCATCAGGATTCCATTATGGAAAACGAAACAACGGTGAAGGAATTCATCCGACTCAGACTGGCAAGTGATCCGGAATTCTAAGATGTGTTTTTCTGCTTTCTTTTCCTCACTTATGCATTGAGCATCACCGGCAATCCGACCATCATCACCTTCACCCTGCTGGATTTCCCACCTGCGCACTCCCATGTACTTCTTTCTCCACAACTTCTCTTTCTTGGAGATCTCCTTCACCTCTATCTTTGTTCCCAAAAAGCTGGTCAACATCGGCACCGGGGACAAGACCATATCTTTCACTGGCTGCACTGTAACAGAGTTAGTAGACACGTTCCCTGCCTACAATGACCGTAAAGTCTACAGTCAAAATTAGGTGGAAAGAGCACGGACCTGGGAGTCAGAGCACTTGGGTTCTCATCCTGGCTCCTCTACTTGCCAGCTGGGTAACTCTGGGCAAGTATCTTCATGGCTGTGTGCCTCACGTTCCTCATCTGTAAAATGATAATAATAATGATTGTGGTATTTATTAAGCACTTACTGTGTACTAGGCACTAAACTAAGCACCGGGGTGAATACAAGCAAATTGGCTTGGACACAGTCCCTCTCCCATGTGGGCTCACAGTCTCGATCCCCATTTTACAGATGAGGGAACTGAGACACAGAGAGGTTAAGTGACTTCCCCAAGATCACACAGCAGACAAGTGGAAGAGCCGGGAATGGAACCTTCTGACTCTCAGGCCCATGCTCTATCCACTTCACCACGGTGCTTCTAGTTTAGAAACTAGACCTCCAGGACAGTTTGAAATAAAAATCCCATTCCTGAGCTGAGAGACTGCAGTGAAGAAATTCATCGACTCCCACTAGCAAAAAAGGCCAGACAAATACATTCACTCCATGCCCTAACGGCATAACTTTTTGAGCTATGCTCCAGGATTGTTCATTCCAGTTCTCTAACAAGATTTCAAAGTTTTCCAGAGATGAAAAGGTACAAAATGTACAAAAGGTACAAAAACGATATCTTTATGAAGTCTGTCCCCTACCGTAGAAATTCCTCCTAAAATCTCAGCCCACTTCCACCCCCTGCCCGCCCCCCCCCCCCCCCCCCCCGGGCATAATATGAAAAGGTGGTACCTGTGAAAAGTAGACTCGGGGGATGATGGGGGAGGGGTAGAGGCGTAGAGAAAACCATTCATTTATTCAATCGTGTTTATTGAGAGCTTACTGTGTGCAGAGCACTGTATTTAGCGCTTGGGAAGTACAAATCGGCAACGTGTAGAGACGGTCCCTACCCAACAATGGGTTCATCTAAATGCACACCACTTATACTGCTTTCTCAAGCTACATATCACTTCATATGCATGGACAGTGATTTAGAGAGGAACATCACAAAATTTTTCCATTACTCCCTTCAATACCTCTTCTCCTGCCTACTTAGAGAATGAACCTCATGTGGGACAAGGACTGTATCTGACCTGATTATCTCTTGTCTACCCCAGCGCTTGGTATAATGCTCGCCACATAGTAAGTGCTTAACAAATATGATAATTATTGTGATCATTATACGTTCAGGTTTAAATAACTGAACTTTAGTGCCATTGTCATTGAAGCTGAAATATATTTTTCACAATTTCAAGGTGCCCAAGTTAAATTCCACTACAATGACTTTATTATTGATCATTGTTTTGGATGTAACAAAAAAGTTATTTGAAAAGTAAAATACCCTAACAGCTGGCATTGTCTCACCTTAAATAATCCAATATAATGCCAGCTGTATTAGGCTCATATTTTTACTTTTCAAATAGCTATGAAAGCATCCAAATTTTTGAATAGCTAATAGACTATAATAATCACAATAATAATAATAATAATAATAATAATAGTATTTGTTAAGCACTCATTATGTGTCAAGCACTGTTCTAAGCGCTGGGGAGAAGGGATATAAGATAATCAGGTTGTCCCACATGGGTCCCAGTCTTAATCCTGATTTTACAGATGAGATAACTGAGGCACAGAGAAGTTAATGGACTTTCCCAAAGTCACACGGCTAATAATTGGCAGAGCCAGGATTAGAACCCCTAACCTCTGACTCCCAAACCCGTGCTCTTTCCACTGAGCCATGCTGTTTCTCTACCACCAGGGCTTAATATTCACCCCATACTCAGCTCCACATCACTTATGTACATACCCACACATTTTTATTTATTTTAGTGTCCTTCCCTCCCTCCCTCTCTTCCTTCCTTCCTTCTCGAGTGCACTTTGGTAATGAGTTGTGACCATGTCAGCTCTCTGGCACTGATGACACCAGTGACGGGTAGCAACAGCCTATCCCTCAGGTTGCCGTGGGGTACCCAGTTCAGGAGGCTCAGCACAACACCTAAAAAGTAAAAAGTCAAAGTAGCTGCTTGAAAATAATTCCACCCGCAAGAGGTAATCAATCAATCAATCAATCATTGTATTTATTCATTTATTTATTTTAATGGCATTTGTTAAATCCTTATTATATGCCAGGTACTTTACTAAATGATGGGATAGATACAAACTAATCAGGTCAGATGCAATCCATGAGCCACATGGGGCTCACAGTCTTAATCCCCGTTTTACAGATGATGGAACGGAGGCCCAGAGAAGTCAAGTGACCTCCCCAAGTTCACACAGCAGACAAGTGGCGGAGGTGGAATTAGAACCCAGGTTCTCTGACTCCCAGGCCAGGTCTCCTCCCACTAGACTACAAACTCTATTGTACTCTCCCAAGTTCATAATACAGTGCTCTGCATGCAATAAGTGCTCAATAAATGCCACTTATTTATTGACTGAGTCTTATGCACATTGCTTCACCATTCTAGATTGTGAGCTCTTTGTGGGCTGGAAAAAATTCTACCAGCTCCATTATATTGTATTCTCCTTATATATATTGACGTCTCCCAAGGGCATAGGATAGTGCCCTGCACCCAGTAAGACAAACAGTATGGCTGAATGGATAGAGCATGGACCTGGAAGTCAGAAGGTCCTGGGTTTTTATCCCAGCTCTGCCACATGCTTGCTGTGTGACCTTGGGCAAATCACTTAACTTCCCTAGGCCTCAGTTACCTCATCTGTAAAATGGGGATTAACCTGATTACTTCATATCTACCCCAGCGCTTAGAACAGTGGTTGGCACATAGTAAGGATTTCACAAACACCCTAATAATAATAATCATATTATACAATAATTATTATTATTATTGAGCATTATTCATTGAAGTCTGTCTGCCCTTCTAGACTGTAAGATCACTGAGGGCAGGGAACACGCCTACCAACTCTGTTATATTGTACTCTCCCAAGTGCTGAGTACAGTGCTGTGTACACAATAAATGCTGAATAAATGCGATTGATAGATTGATGGATATTTGGTCTCACCCTGCTGAGCAGAACCAATGTCTCTGTCCCCATGAGGCAGGTCCAGATCAATTTTTACCAAGATGGGGAAGGGGAGATCACAATGCAGACAGAACTGGGGTGATGATGATCGTGGTATTTGCTAAACGTTTACTACGTCTCATGCAACGTTCTAAGCGCTGAGGGAGATACAAGGTAAGCAGGTTGAACTAAATCCGTGTCCCACATGGGGCTCTCAGTCTTAATCCCCAATTTACAGATGAGGTAACTGAGACCCAGAGAAGTGAAGTGACTTGCCCAAGATCACGCTGGGGAAGCAGCGTGGCTCAGTGGAAAAGAGCCCGGGCTTTGGAGTCAGAGGCCATGGGTTCAAATCCCGGCTCCGCCACTTGTCAGCTATGTGACTCTGGGCCAGTCACTTCACTTCTCTGGGCCTCAGTTCTCTCATCTGGAAAATGGGGATTACGTCTGTGAGCCCCAAGTGGGACAACTTGATTAGCTTGTATCTACCCTAGCGCTTAGAACAGTGCTTTGCACATAGTAAGCGCTTAATAAATGCCATTATTATTATTATTATTATTATTATTATTATTATTATCACACAGCAGATAAGTGGCAGAGCCAGGATTAGAACCCAGGTCCTTTTGACGCCCAGGCTTGTGCTCTCTCTACTAGGCCATACTGCTTCCCAGGGTTGGAGGCAGGCTACCACCTCAAGCCCCGTCAGGAAGACAGAAGCCGCCTTGACCACGCCTATAACCGCCTGAGCCCTGGGGGATGAGGGACAAGACCCCTTCATCACTAGTTCGGTGCCACCCCGTCTGGGACGCCTGGTCACCCTATTCTGGTGGGATGAGGTGTGCAGACAGGGATCCTTCCGGGTCCTTCCTATGAGGGACCCATGTTGGAAACTGGAGATTCTGTCTTCCAGAATCTTCTCATCCTCCTGTCCTCGGAAACCATAGGGAAGGGACTGATGACTGAGAATGTGAAGGACAACATCAGGTGACTGTTCACCAGCAAAGCTGACTTCTCTTTCACATTTATTAAAATGCTCAGCATGATGGACTGTCACCCGTAGTGGAGGACGAAGAGGGTGACCAGGGCTACGACTCCTTTGACTGCTCTGACCTCAGGCATCATCCCGGGGTACTGTCCGGGCACCTGGAGGTGTCGGACCTGCCGGTGGTGCTTGTACAGGACCCAGACCAGGTAGCCACTGGCCACGCTCATGAGCTCCACGAAGAATAGATCCTGGAGGGAGATCACGGCTGATATGAACTTGTACTTCCGAAGCGCTTCATACAGTGCTCTGCACACAGTAAGTGCTCGATAAATACGATTGAATGAATGAATATCATCATCATCATCATCAATCGTATTTATTGAGCGCTTACTATGTGCAGAGCACTGTACTAAGCGCTTGGGAAGTACAAATTGGCAACATATAGAGACAGTCCCTACCCAACAGTGGGCTCACAGTCTAAAAGGGGGAGACAGAGAACAAAACCAAACATACTAACAAAATAAAATGAATAGAATAGATATGTACAAGTAAAATAAATAAATGAATAGAGTAATAAATATGTACAAACATATATACATATATACAGGTGCTGTGGGGAAGGGAAGGAGGTAAGATGGGGGGATGGAGAGGGGGACGAGGGGGAGAGGAAGGAAGGGGCTCAGTCTGAGAAGGCCTCCTGGAGGAGGTGAGCTCTCAGCAGGGCCTTGAAGGGAGGAAGAGCGCTAGCTTGGCGGATGGACAGAGGGAGGGCATTCCAGGCCGGGGGATGACGTGGGCCGGGGGTCGATGGCGGGACAGGCGAGAACGAGGTACGGTGAGGAGATTAGCGGCAGAGGAGCAGAGGGTGCGGGCTGGGCTGTAGAAGAACAGAAGGGAGGTGAGGTAGGAGGGGGCGAGGTGATGGACAGCCTTGAAGCCCAGGGTGAGGAGTTTCTGTCTGATGCGCAGATTGATTGGTAGCCACTGGAGATTTTTGAGGATTTTTGAATATGACCAAGAGTCTTTGTGCAACAATATAGACTGGTGAATAATATTTGAGATCCAGCGGTATTGAAATAATGCTGCTGTTCTGGGCGCCTCTCACGCCCATTGGCACACTAATGTAAATCAACGGATTGAGGACCCAGGACAGGAGGAAGAAGGGGACGACACACTTGGGGAATCTGGCCTTGATTCGGGCACACCGGGGAGTTCTGGGTCTGATGGTGAAAGCCTGGAAGACGCTCAGGAGGCAGGTGACACAGATAAGGCCCCGGGCCACTCGGTACAGATACAGAAGTGTTTTACACCCCACATTGCCCAGGAAAAATCTCCATCCCCAATCTGAAAGTGTGTCCGGGATGCCCCTGGTGAGAAATATTGTGGTGTTCGCCAATGCCAGATGGGCGAGGATCAAGTCTGAGGAGCTGAGCCAGGCGCTGCTGGAGGCCAGGTGGATGTAAAACAGAAGGAGAAATAAATTTCCCGAGATCCCAGTGCTCATCTGCAATAGCATCACAAATTCTGCCGCCCCGCAAATTCCATGGCATTCATCTTCGTGAATTTCCAGTTAGACCTGGAAGAGGCCTGCAGAGCAAAATGAGAGGAAGACAGAGAGAGAGAGAGAGAGAGAGAGAGAGAGAGAGAGAGAGAGAGAGAGAGAGAGAGAGAGAGGTTAAGAAACAGTGAATAAGGGGAGAGAGATAAAGAAAGCAAGGCTGAGAAAGATGGAGGAAGGGAAGAGAGATAACGAGAGCCAGAGTAAGAAAGACTGAGGAAGAGAAGGGGAAGAACAAGGGCGAGACAGAATGTGGAAGGGAAGAAAGAGAAAAAGAACAAGGGTGAGAAAGAATGGGGAAGGGGAGTTAAAGAAAGACAGCAAAGGTGAGATAGCGTGAGGAAGGGGACGGGGGGAGAGCAAGGGTGAGAGGGAGGAAAGGGAGGGAGAGAATGACATAAGAAAGTGAGGAAGGGCAGAGAGAAAGAGCAAAGGCGAGAAAGAATGAGGAAGGAGAGAGAGAGGAAGAGAGAAAGAGTGAAGAAGGGGAGAGAGAAAAAGAGCAAGAGTGAGAAACAGTGAGGAAGGAGAGACGAAGAGAGAAAGAGTGAAGAAATGTAGAGAGAAAAAGAGCAAGGGTGAGAAAGGGTGCGGAACGGGGAGAGCGAAAGGGAGAGAGCAAGGGTAAGAGTGAGGAAAGGGAGAGAGAAAGAGAGGTAGAATGAAGAAGGGGAGTGAGAAAGAGAATAAGGGTGAAAAAAATGAGGAAGGGGAGAGAGGGAGAGAGCAAGGGTGAGAGTGAGGAAGGGTAGAGAAAGAATGAGTGAGGAGTGAGGAAGAGGAGAGAGAGAACAAGGGCGAGAAAGTGAGGAAGAGGAGGGAGAGAAAGAGAATGAGCAAGGAATGAGGAAGGGGAGAAAAAGAAAGCAAGGGTGAGAAAGACTGAGGAAGGGGGGAGAGAGATTGAGAACAACGAAAAAGGAAGGGGAGAAAAAGAACAAGGGTGAGAAAGAATGAGGAAAGGGAGTAAGAGAAAGTGAGCAAGGGTGAAAAAGACGGAGGAATTGGAGGGAAAAAGTTAATGTGGACATTCTCTCTTGCCTCATTACCTCATCTGTATAGTGGGGATTAAGACTGTGAGCCCTATTTGGGACAGGGACTGTCTCCAACTTGATTAGCTTGTATCTGTACCAACGCTGCATACAGGGTCTGACACATAGTAAGTGAGCAACAAAAATCACAAAAATTGTATCAACAAGACGTCCTTGGCATTTACAATGATGAACAGAATTGACAACATAGCGAAATTTACACCAGGTTTCACTTTTACGATACATCAGTTGGGATTTTTTAATAGCAATAGCCTCCTTTTGGGCACTAGTTTGAAGTCACAGCAATAGTGAGGGTGAGGTCACAGGGAAGGGAAAGTAATAGAGAAGTAATTTTCAGAAGCATAACGGGGTGAGGAAAATGGGGGAAGAAAGTTTAAAAAGGGTTGTGGAGTAAAATAGAGGAGTCTGGGGGATGGTAGGGGAAGTTACCCCACGACTGGGGCAGGGAATGTCACTGTTTATTGGTGTATTGTACTTTCCCAAGTGCTTAGCAAAGTGCTCTGCAGACAGTAAGAGCTCAATAAATGCAATTTAATGAATGAGTGAATGAATGCCTAGGGTGAGTTAGCAGGAAGGGATGAGATTTCCATTTTACTTGCAATGAAATTGAGTCCACACCCTTTTCTTTCTTGTAATGGTATTTGTTAAGTACTTGCTACATGCCAGGCACTGTACGAAGCGCAGGAAAGAGTCCCTGTCTCATGTGGGGGTCAGAGTCCAAGTAGACAAGGAATGTTCCCTCAAACACATTCATCTCATAGTCAGCAGCCTCATCTTCAAACTGAAGGAAAAGTCCAAACCCATCCTGACGGAACATAACCCTTATTCATTGACTAACCCTGCCAGCCTCCTATGAATCACTGTAGCATTCGTCTTTCAGCTGCCTTCATAGGCTGTGAGAAGCAGCGCGGCCTAGTGGATAGAGCACGGGCTGGGAGCCAGAAGGACCTGCGTTCTAGTCCTGGCTCCTTTCTGCTGTGTGACTTTGGGCAAGTCACTTAACTTCTCTGGACCTCAATTACCTCATATGGAAAATGGGGATAAATAAGAGATGGTATTTATTAAACACTTCATATGTGTCAAGCACTGTTCTAAGCACTGGTGTAGATATGAGATAATAAGGTTGGACCGTGAGGCTGTGAACCCTTTGTGGGATAGGGACTGTGTCCAGTGTGATTACCTTGTGTCTGTCTCAGAACATGGAACAGTGCTTGGCACATAGCAAATGCTTAACAAGTGCCATCACTATAATGGCTATTATTAATGTGCGCCAGTCTGTCTCCCACATTATATTGCAAGCTCCCTGAGGGTCAAGTTTTCTGCTTTTATCACATTCTTCAAGCACACAGTCTGGTGCTCTGCAAGCAGGGATTCACTTACTAATCCTCGTTGATTCATCGATTCAGTGGTCCCTGTCCTTTTTACGAGAGAAGCAGCGTGGCTTAGTGGAAAGAGCACGGGCTTGAGAGTCAGAGGTCATTGGTTCAAATTCCGGCTCCGCCAATTGTCAGCTGTGTGACTTTGGGCAAGTCACTTAACTTCTCTGTGCCTCAGTTACCTCATCTGTAAAATGGGGAATTAAGACTGTGAGCCCCACGTGGGACAACCTGATCAACTTGTATCCTCCCCAGCTCTTAGAACAGTGCTTTGCACATAGTAAGCACTTAACAATGCCATAATTAGTATTATTATAATTACTAATGATAATGGTAATGATAATGATATTACTAATAATTGTGGCATTTGTTAAGCGCTTAGTATGTGCCAGGCACTGTTCTAACCACTGGCGGGAATCTGAGCAAATCGGGTTGGACACAGTCCCTGTCCCACAAGGGGATCACCTTCTTACTCTACATTTTACAAATGAGGTAACTGAGGCATAGAAAATTGAAGTGATTTGCCCAAGATTACCCAGCAGAAACATGATGGAGTCAGGATTAGAACCCAGATCCTTCTGACTCCCAGGACCGTGTTCTATCCACTAGGCGACACTGCTTTTTGTGTCTACCAGTGGGACTCATCTGAGGTTGCATCTCTCCTTTCCGAGGATGCTGCCCCAGATGTCAGCTTATTCGTTTATGGCATTTGTAATGCACTTACTATTTTCAAGGCACTGTTCTAAACACTCTGGTTGATAAAGTTAACCAAGCTCGACACAGTCCCTGTTCTACATGGGTCTCACCATCTAAGTAGAAGAGAGTACAGGTTTTAACTCCCAATTTTGAAAATGAAGAAACTGAAGCAGAAAGGTGAAATGATTTGCCCAAGGTCTCACAGCCGTCATTCAATCATATTTATGAAGTGCTTACTGTGTGCAGAGCGCTCTACTAAGCGCTTAGGAGAGTACAATATAACAATATAGCAGACACATTCCATGCCTACCATGATCTTATGGACTAGAAGGGAAGACAGGAATTAGTATAAATAAATAAAATTACAATGAAAGAACTAGGATTAGAACCCAGGTCCTTTTACTCCCAGGCCCTTGCTCTTCTCTTTCCCTCAGGCCTCAGTTACCTATCCTCTATAATCCTCTATGAAATGAGGATTAAAGTACCCTCCGTACTCCTTAGACTGTGAGACCCATGTGGGACAGGCATTTGTGCCCGACCACAGAAAGGTGGTTCATTCATTCATTGATTCATTCAATCGTATTTATTGAGCGCTTACTGTGTGCAGAGCAGTGTACTAAACGCTTGGGAAGAACAAGTTGGCAACAAATAGAGACGGTCCCTATCCAACAACGGGCTCACAGTCTAGAAGGGGGAGACAGACAACAAAACAAAACATATTAACAAAATAAAATAAATAAAATAGTAAATATGTACAAGTAAAATAAATAGAGTAATAAATATGTACAAACATATATACAGGTGCTGTGGGGAGTGGAAGGAGGTAAGGTGGGGGGATGGGGAGGGGGAGAGGGAGTGGGAGGAGGGGGAAACATAGTAAGCATTTAACAAATACCATCTATAAATAAACCCAGAAACTGACCCTTCCAACACCGCAGATATGAGGTTATCCCATCTAATTCAAAGGGGCCCCTTCTCCAGAGGTCTTGGGGATGGACGAAGTGAGAATTGTGTAAGAAGGCTGGTTCAGAAATGGCTACCGAGGGCTCCCACTATACTGCTCCAGTCCAAAGCTCCCAAGTCCCCATTCAAAAGCAACTTGAAATCCAGAAATTCTGTGGTGGAGAGGCAACTCACCCACCCGCATCGCTCTCACTGACCGGAAGGGCAGAGGGCAGTCAATCAGACTCTGGCAGGAATGGGCCGAAGTGGAATTTATCATCCACTTTTTTTAAGCCTCCCCTCCTTCAGGGGTAGATTAGCCCGTGCCTGAATGAGTGGATGACTGAATTTTAATCCACTCTGACTCTCCGACAGGGAAACCCCTGGATATGCCTGCTTTTTCCTTCCCCATAATCTCTCCCGAGCTGGGAAAAGATGAGCTCAGAGTCCTCATCGTGTTAGCCCCCGTGAGACGCTCCTGTAGACACGTGGAAGCTTAGCATTCTATGCCAGCGCTTAGAACAGTGCTTTGCACATATTAAGTGCTTAATAAATGCCATTATTATTATTATTATTGTTATTATTATTATTATTATTATTATTATCCGGGCTTTTTCGTTCATTCACTGTCACATTCATAGAGCACTTACTGTGTGTAGAGCACTGTACTAAGCGATTTGGAGAGTATGATATAGCAATAAACAGACACTTTCCCTGACCACAATGGGCTTACAGTCTAGAGGGGGAGACAGACATTTATATAAATAAATAAATACATACATACATAAATAAATAAATAAATAAATAAATAAATAAATAAATAAATAACAGGTATGTACATAAGTGCTATGTGGCTGGGAGAGGCGATGAATAAAGGAGCAAGTCAGAACAACGCAGAGGGGAGTTGGAGAAGACCAAAGAAGGGCTTAGTCAGGGAAGGCCTCTTGGAGGAGATGTGCCTTCAATAAGGCTTTGAAGTGGGAGAGAGTCATTATCTGAGGATATGAGGATGAAGGGCGTTCCAGGCCAGAGGCAGGATGTGGGCAAGATAGACAAGGTCGAGGTTCAGTGACAAGGTTAGCATTGGAGGAGCCAAGTGTGCGGGCTAGGCTTTAGTAGGAGAGTAGTTAGGTGAGGTAGGAGGGGGTGCCAGTAGCCAGGTCCGTGTCTCTGGGCCGTTCCTGACACTCTCAGCTCCAGCTCACGCAGAGACACAGCCGATGCTGGGCCATTGCCCCTATTGGCATGTCTTGTCTTCATCATCTGGTCAAGGAGAGGGAGAAGACGGGAGGGAAATATCCACATGTAGATTTCTCATACCCCCCAGTCACCCTATAATTTGGAAGAGGCTTTGGGAGGAGGCTCCCGGTACTTGGAGCAGCAACATGGCCTTGTGGAAAGAGCATGGGCCTTGGGGTAAAAGGACCTGGGTTAATAATAATACTTCTATGAATAATGGTGCTTGTTAAGCTTTTACTACGTGTCAAGCACTGTTCTAAGCGTTGGGGTAGATACAGGTCAATTAGGTTGGACACAGTCCCTGTCCCACATGGGGCTCACACTCTTAATTCCAATTATGCAGATGAGGTACCTGAGGCCTGGAGAAGTTAAATTCATTCACTCATTCATTCATTCATTCAATGGTATTAATTGAGCGCTTACTGTATGCAGAGCACTGTACTAAGCGCTTGGGAAGTACAAGTAGGCAACATATAGAGACGGTTCCTACCCGACAACGGTCTCACAGTCTAGAAGGGGGAGACAGACAACAAAACAAAACATGTGGACCAGTGTCAAAATCGTCAGAACAAATATAATTAGAGCTCTATGCACATCATTAACAAATCAATAGAATAGTAAATATGTACAAGTAAAATAATGGAGTGAAAAATACGCACAAATATATAAAAGTGCTGTGGGGAGGGGAAGAAGGTAGGTCAGGTGGGGATGGGATGGAAGAGAGGAAAAAGGGGGCTCAGTTTGGGAAGACATCCTGGAGGAGGTGAGATCTCGTAGGGTTTTGAAGGGAGGAAGAGAGCTTGCTTGGCGGATGTGTGGACGGAGAGCATTCCAGGCCAGGAGAAGGACGTGGGCCGGGGTCGACGGCAGGACAGGTGATAACGAGGCCCAGTGAGAAGGTTAGTTAGTGGGAGAGGAGTGGAAGGTGCGGGCTGCAGTGTAGAATGAGAGAAGGGAGGTGAGGTAGGAGGGGGCGAGGTGATGGAGAGCCTTGATGCCGAGAGTGAGGAGTTTTTTTCCTGATGCATAGGATGACAGGCAACCACTGGAGATTTTTGAGGAGGGGACTCACATGCCCAGATTGTTTCTGTACAAAGATAATCCGGGCAGCAGAGCAAAGTATAGACTGAAGTGGGGAGAGACAGGAGAATCGGAGATCAGAGAGGAGGCTGATGCAGTAATCCAGTCGGGATAGGATGAGAGATTGAACCAGCAAGGTATCGGTTTGGATGGAGAGGATAGGGTGGATCTTGGTGATGGTATTGAGGTGAGACCGGCAGGTTTTGGTGACGGACTGGATGTGTGGGCTGAACGAGAGAGCAGAGTCGAGGATGACACCAAGGTTGCGGGCTTGTGAGAAGGGAAGGATGGTAGTGCTGTCTACAGTAACGGGAAAATCATGGAGAGGGCAGGGTTTGGGAGGGAAGATAAGGAGTTCAGTCTTGGACATGTTTCATTTTAGATGGCGGGCAGATATCCAGCTGGAGATGTCCTGAAGGCAGGAGATACGAGCCTGGAGGGAGGAAGAGAGAACAGGGACAGAGATGTAGATTTGGGTGTCATCAGCATAGAGATGATAGTTGAAGCCGTGGGAGCCAATGAGTTCACCAAGGGAGTGAATGTAGATAGAGAACAGAAGGGGATGTAGAACTGACCCTTGAGGAGCCCCTACAGTACGGGGATGGGAGTGGGAGGAGGAGCATGCAAAGGAGACTGAGAATGAACAGCCGGAGGGTTAAGAGGAGATCCAGGAGTGGACGGAGTCTGTGAAGCCAAGGTTGGATAGCGTGTTGAGGGGAAGGGGGTGATCCACAGTGTCGAAGGCAGCTGAGAGGTCGAGGAGGACTAGGATAGTGTATGAGCCTTTGGATGTGGCAAAAAGGAGGTCATTGGTGACCTTCGGGAGGGCGGTTTAGGTGGAGTGTAGGGGACGGAAGCCAGATTGGAGGGGGTCAAGGAGAGAGTTGGCGTTGAACAATTCGAGGCAGCGAGTGTAGACGACACGTTCTAGGAATTTGGATAGAAAGGTTAGGAGGGAGATAGGGCGATAAATAGAATTGGAGGTGGGATCAAGAGAGGGTTTTTTAGGATGTTGGAGACGTGGGCATGTTTGAAGGCAGAGGGGAAGGAACCAGTGGAGAGTGAGCGGTTGAAGATGGACGTTTCAGAGGGGAGGAGGGAAGGGGCGAGAGATTTCATAAGATGAGAGGGAATGGGTTCAGAAATGCAGGTGGCTGGAGTAGCACTTGAGAGGAGGGAGGATACCTCATCTGAAGATACTGCTGAGAAGGATGGGGGAATAGCGCAGAGGGTTGAGAGCGGGGGGGCGGGGGTTGGAGAAGGGGGAGGAGTGACTTTGGGGAGCTCAGACCTGATCGAGTTATTTTTACTAATGAAGTAGGAGGCCAGATCTTTTGGGCTGAGGTATGGAGGAGGGGGAGGAACAGGGCGCCTGAGAAAGGGAGTTAAATGTACGGAACAGCTGACGGGGATGATGGGCATGGGTGTCAATAAGGGAGGAGAAATAGTTTTGCCTGGCAGAGGAGAGGTCAAAGTTAAGGCAGGAAAGGATAAACTTGAAGTAAACAAGGTTGGCTTGGTGTTTAGACTTTCGCCAGCAGCGTTCAGCAGCTCGAACATAAGACCGAAGGCAACAGACAGTGGCATTGATCCAAGGCTGTGAGTTAGTGGTGCGAGAGCGGAGAAGGGAAAGGGGAGCGAACGAGTTGAGTTGAGTAGGTAGGGTGGAGTTAAGAGCAGTAATCTGGTCATCAGGATTGGGTAGAGGGGGTAGGGAGACGAGGTCGGGTGTGATGCGCTGAAAAAGATGGATGAGGCTGAGAGAGCAGAGGTCTCTGTGGGGTAGTAAGGGGGGAGGAGTGTGAGTCAGGAGGCATGTTAGAAGTCTATATTCAGAGAGAGGGATTTCAGAGTTGGTGAGGGTGGAGATAGTGCAACGGTAGGAGATGATGAGGTCGAGAGTGTGACCAAATTGGTGAGTGGGCGAGGTGGGGTGGAGCAGGAAGTTGGAATCGTCAAGAAGAGGTAAAAGGCGGGCGGCGGAGGAGTCACCAGGGACGTCCATGTGGATGTTGAAGTCTCCGAGGATCAGAGTGGGCATGGAAAAGGAGAGAAGGAAGGTGAGAAAGGGGTCAAAATCGTTACAAAATGTTGGATGTGGGGCTAGGGGGCGGTAGATGACGGCTACAAGAATCTGGAGGGGGTGGTAGAGGCGAATAATATGGGATTTAAAGGGGGGAAGAAAAGCGGGGAAGCCCGCTGTTGGGTAGGGACCGTCTCTATATGTTGCCAACTTGCACTTCCCAAGCGCTTAGTACAGTGCTCTGCACACAGTAAGCGCTCAATAAATACGATTGAATGAATGAATGAATTAATTAATCAATCAATCGTATCACAGAGAGCAGTTATCAATTAACATGCAGGAGCAGCAAATGATGTGCCCAAGGTCACAGAGCAGACATGTGGCAGAGCCAGGATTTGAACCCAGTTCCTTCTGACTCCCAGGTATTTATTAAGTGCTTACTATGTGCCAGGCACTACCCATGCTCAATCCACTAATCCACACTGCTTCTTCATCCCTGCTCTGCAAAATAATTGATGTGTGACTTTGGGCCAGTTGCTTAACTACTTTGTGCCTCAGTTCTCCTGTGTTCCTTCCTACTTAGGTAGTAAGCTGATCGTGTTTATTGAGCACTTACTGTGCCCACAGCATTGTTTTAAGTACTTGAGCACTTTGTTAAGCACGATGTGCCAGGCACTGTTCTAAGAGCTGGGGTAGATGCAAGACAATTGGGTTGGACATAGTCCCTGTCCACAATCGGCTCACAGTCTTAATTCCCATTTTACAGATGAGGGGACTGAGGCACAGCAAAATGACTCACCAGAGGTCACATGGCACACGAGTGGCAGAGCCGGGATTAGATGAGGAAGGGTTCTGACTTCTCTGTGCCTCAATTCCTCATATGTAAAATGGGAATTAAGACTGTGAGCCCCGTGTGGGACATGGACTGTATCCAACCAGACTATCTTGCATATTCCTCAGTGATTAGGACAGTTCCTGGCACATGGTAAGCATTTAACATGTACCATTAAAAAAAAACTAGTCATTACATAATGTGGCCTCTAAAATACTCAATGTTGGGAAATGGATCTCTGTCCATAAAGTCGATTGGCTTATCCTCCTCATAGGAATGGTGTCTTCTAACTCTATCATATTCTCGCAAGAGCTCACTATAAAACTCTGCACACAATAAGGGCTGAATCAATACCACTGACTGAAAGAATGATTGACAAACCAGGAAGGGAGAAGGGAAAGGGGTCTCTGCTAAACTGTCTTCTCCCAGAGGAGGGTCGATCGGACTTATCGTGGGCAGGAAATGTGTCTTTTTATTGTTGCATTTTACTCCCCCAAGTGCTTAGTACAGTGCTGCGCACCCAATAAAAGCTCATTAAATGCGACTGAATGAATAAATGAATGAAATCTCCACCAAAGCAGCAGCTGAGGAGAGTAAGAGTGGGTTGATGATGGACATGGCTGGGAACTCTGGGTGGGAATATTGTCTCTAAAATCCACAGATTTCTCCCTCCCCACCAATCACAACATCCATCTGAAATCCAAGGAGTAATCAATCAATGGTATTCATTTATTACTGTGTGCAGAGCACTATATCAAGCACTTGGGAGAGTACAATGCAATAGAGTAGGTAGACATGATGCCTTCCTGGAAGGATCTTACAGTCTACAGAAGGAGTTTTCAGTTCACAGGGTAGCGGTAGTCATTTTTGACCATGAGCTTTAAATCAATCAACGAATCAATCGATGGAATTTCCTGAGCACTTACTGAGTGGAGAACACCGAACTACATGCTTGGAAGAGTACAGAACGAAAGAGTTGGTAGACACGTTTCCTTCCAAGTACAAGCTTACAGTCTAGAGGGAGAGGGAGAATACAGAGTAGCAGCATGGCCTAATGGCCTAATGGCCTGGGAGTCAGAGGACCTGGTTTCTAACCCCTGCTCTGCCACGTGCCTGCTGCGTGTACTTGGGCAAGTCATTTCACTTGTCTGTCGCAGTTCCCTCAACTGAAAAATGGGTACTTAATACCTGTTCTCTCTCCTACTTAGACTGTGAGCCCCATGTGGGACCTGATTATCTTGTATCTATAGCATTGTTTAGTACAGTACTTTTCTGTGGTATTTGTCAAGTTCTTACTATGTGAAAGGCACTGTACTAAGCACTGAGGACTAAGTCCCCCTTTTACTCAGCTCCACCACGCATCCTCTCCCCGTCTCACTCCCTTTCCTCTACCCCCAAGTCCCACAACACTTCTGTATATATGTACATATATATAATTCTATTTATTTATTTCAATGCCTGTTTTACTAGTTCTGATATGGGAGAATCTGGGAGAAGACAGTTTAGCAGAGATCCCTTTCCCTTCTCCCTTCTTGGTTAGTCAATCATTCTGTCAGTCAATGGTATTGATTGAGCCCTTATTGTGTGCAGAGTTCAGTATACTGAGCTCTTGCGAGAGTGTGATAGAGTTAGAATACACGATTCTTATGAGGAGGGAAAGGGAACCATGAAGCCATATATATGTATATATATATATATATCTATATATCTATATCTATATCTATATATTATATTATTATTTTATATAATATATAAAATTCTATTTATTTATACTGATGCTATTGATGCCTGTTTACGTGTTTTGATATCTGTCTCCCCCCTTCTAGACTGTGAGCCTTTTGTGGGCAGGGATTGTCTCTCTTTGTTGTTGAATTGTACTTTCCAAGAGCTTAGAACAGTGCTCTGCACACAATAAGCATTCAATAAATACAACTGAATGAGTAAATGAATGAACAGAAGATAATCAGGTTGAACAGTTCCAGATGGGGCTCTGTGTCTTAATCCCCATTTTACAGATGAGGCAACTGAGCCACAGAAAAGTGAAGTGACTTGCCCAAGGTCACCCAGCAGACAAAAGGCTGTACATATGACTCCCAAGCCACTGCTCTACCCACTACTCGTTTGACACGTAGTAAGCATTTAGCAAATACCATAAGAATTGCATTCCGAAGTGAAGATTACATCGAGACGAATATATACAGACTGGGCTGATAGAGACTTTGTTATTGGAGCAACTCTGACCATGCATAGCGCTTGCAATGGTAGTATCTCACACACACACACACACACACACACACACACACACACACACACACACACATCACGCAGACTGGGCTAACGGCCGAGCCCGTGAGAGTGGGAGCCGGGAGGTATCTTGGAGCAGCCGGACATAGCGCTGAGGCTGACACATTGTCTCGGAAGGTGAATTATCAGCGGATCATCACGGGGAAAATTCGAGGCTCGACTTGTCAAATTGTCGGGACAACGGGGAGGGGAAAGTGGGCCTTTCCGGGGATATCCCAGTTGGAACGCCAGAACAAATCGATGCTCAGTCATTCCCTCACACACTCACACAAACACACCCACGAACATTAATGAGTCTCTGGGGGAGGGAAAGAGATGAGAAAAGGGACTGATAAGGGACTGATTCTGAGGATTCTTAGCCTCAGAATCAATCTGCAGTGTGAGCGAAGAAGATGGATGAGTAAGGACAGAGCCTTAACTTGGAAAGTGAGGATTCAGGGCGGCAATGTTTCTCCCGTGGTCTTAGATGGGACTGTGGGATGGGGGCAATGACTGGTTAACCCTGGGAATGTGCCTCGTGGAAAGAACATGGAGCTGAGTGTCAGAGGACCAGGGTTCTAATTCCGACTCCACCACTTGCCTGTTGCATAATCCTGGGTCATGTAACGTTTCTGTGCTTCAGTTACCTGAGGCACACAGCGACGGAGTTGAGTGTACCCTGTCCTACCAGGCTGAAGTCAGATCTTCTCCAGCCTCTCACTCTTCCTCCTCCTCGTCCTCCTTCTTCTCAGTCAACCCCTCTCTCACTCTCACCATCCTCTGGACCCGTTCTTATCCCTCCCCTCCTGGCTAGTTCACTCTGCTGCCCGGATTATCTTCCTACAGAAACGCTCCGGGCATGTTACTCCCCTCCTTAAGAATCTCCAGTGGTTGCCTATCAACCTTCTAATCAAGCAAAAACTCCTTACTCTCTGTTTCAAAACAGTTCATCACCTCGCCCCCTCCTACCTCACCTCCCTTCTCTCCTTCTACACTCCAGCCCGCACACTCTGCTCCTCTGCCGCTATGCCACTCTTCACTATGCGTCATTCTCGCCTGTTCCGCCGTCGATCCCTGGCCCACGTCCTGCCTCTGGCCTGGAAAACCCTCCCTCCACACATCTGCCAAACTAGTTCTCTTCCTCCCTTCAAAGCCTTATTGAGATCTCACCTCCTAGAGGAAGCCTTCCCAGTCTGAGACCCTCTTTTCCTCTCCTCCTCCTCCCCTCTCCATCGCCCCCCTCCCTCCCTCTGCCCTACCCCCCTTCCTCTCCCCACAGCACTTGTGTATATTTGTACATATTTATTCATCAGGGCGAAAACTCGAGGCTCAACTTGTCAAACTGTCGGGACAACAGGGAGGTGGAAGTGGGCAAATGTGTGTCTATCGACTCCATTCATTCATTCATGCATTCATTCAATCGTATTTATTGAGCGCTTACTGTGTGCAGAGCACTGTACTAAGCTCTTGGGAAGTACAAGTTGGCAACATATAGAGACGGTCCCTACCCAACAGTGGGCTCACAGTCTAGAAAGGGGAGACAGACAAGACAAAACATATTAACAAAATAAAATAAATAGAATCAATCTGTACAAATAAAATAAATGAGTAATAAATACGTACAAACATATATACATCTATGCAGTCTCTCCCCCCGGACTCCCGCCCATCTCCGCGCGTCTCTCCCCCGGGGCCCGCCGACCTTTGGTGTCAGAAGATGGTCTGGTTCATTCATTCATTCATTCATTCATTCATTCATTCATTCAATCGCATTTATTGAGTGCTTACTGTGTGCAGAGCACTGGACTAAGCGCTTGGGAAGTACAAGTTGGCAACATATAGAGACGTTCCCTACCCAGTCCCTACCCAGAGCTCACAGTCTAGAAGGGGGAGACGGACAACAGGACAAAACATATTAACAAAATAAAATAAATAGAATCAATCTGTACAAATAAAATAAATAGAGTAATAAATACGTGCAAACATATATACATCTATACAGTCTCTCCCCTGCGGCCCACCGACCTTTGGTGTAGCAGAAGACGGTCTGCTTGACGTTGTCCTGCTCCAGGGACATCTCGGGCCAGGCGGACCCACTCCTCCTCCACTCCTCCGACTACATTACATTGTTCTCTCCCCGGGGTTCTAACCCTGGCTCTGTCAGTTATCTTCTGTGTGAACCTGGGCAGGTTGCTTCACTTCTCACATCCCTCATCTGTAAAATGGGGATTCAATACCTTTTTTTTTTTGGTTTGAGCTAATGTAAGGCACAGTCCCTTTCCCAATGAGTGCTCACAGGTTAAATTGGAGGGAGGAGGATTTTTCTCCATTTTATAGATAAGGTACATGAGGCCCAAAGAAGTTCAGAAACTTGCCCAAGGTCAATTGGCAGACAAGTGACAGAGTTGGGATTAGAATCCAGGCCCTCTGATTTCCAGGCTTGGGTCCTTTCCACTAGGCCAAGCTCGTTCCCTTTTATCCCTCCTACTTGCACTGTGATCTCCATTTGGGACCTGATGAACTCGTATCTACCCCAGCATTATCACAGTGCTTGGCATATAGTAAGCACTTAACGAGTAAGTGCTCAATAAATATGACTGAATGAATGAATGAATGAAAATACCTTAATAATGATGATGATGATAATAAAATTAATATTATACTGCAAGCATGGGCAGCAGAGCCCCTAATATAAGTCTCAGATAATAATAATGATGGTACTTGTTAAGGGTTTACAATGTGTCAAGCAGTGTTCTAAGCCCTGGGGTAAATACAAGATAGTCAGATTGGACACAGACCCTGTCCCACATTGGGCTCACAGTCTAAATCTCTTTTTTACAGATGAGGTAACAGAGGACCAGAGAAGTTGCCCAAGGGCACACAGCAGACAAGTGCCGGATCCGGGATTAGAACCCATGTCCTTTTGACACCCAGGCCTCAGCTCTTCCATTAGACCATGTTGCTTCCCCCCTGGTCTATAATGGGGTGATAAAGGCAATGTTTTGGGTCACTGCAGTTGGAGATGGGTGTAATGGGACACATCAAAACTCCACCTCCGTTCTACCAAGTGTCCGGAAAGATGATAATGGGTAGACTATGTGGAAGAAAAACTTCATGGATTCCGCATTTTATTTGAGCAGGTATGTTAGAGACAAGGTTATTATTACAAGCGCTTCTTCAAGCACTAGTAGGGTTGACGGGCAGAGTTTCCTCAACTTAACTCCACTCCAGTTGACGGGCAGTTCCTCAACTGCCAGCTCACCTCTGAGTAATCCAGAGTTTCTGATTTAATCATAGAGTACAAATAAGGATAAATACATCAGGATGGGTAGCAATACCTCCTTGGGAAGGGGTTTCCCATCCAGCCCCTCACCTTGTTTAAGCAGAGAGAGATTAAGCGCCCCCCAGCCCCACAAAAGGAGTAGCTTCATGTTTTCGGTTACTCCTTTCAACAGACCTAGAAAACAAAGGGAAGTTGGGTTGTGAAGTTGATTGCCTTGACAACCACACCCAGGGGTGATCCATCAGGCCTAGAGCTGAAAGGGCTGAGAGAGAAAGAGGGCAAATGCAAGGCCTTGACCCTTGTGCTTCCACAAATATTGGGTTGGTCTGAGCTAGAGTGGAATTTCTGAAGTCCTCTTGTACCTCGGTCTCAGCGGACAGAACACAGACGAAGGGGTCAGAGGATCCGGGTTCTAATCCTGACTCTGCCAATCACCTGCTGTGTGTGGACAAGTCACTTCACTTCTCTGTGCCTCAGTTTCCTCATCCATAAAATAGGGATTGAATATTCGTCCTCCCTCGTACTTAGACTGTGAGCCTCATGTGAGACAGGGACTCTGAAATGATTATTTTGTATCTTCCCCAGCGTTTAGTAAAGTGCTTTGCACTTAGTAAACATTTCAACAAATACCGTAATTATCACTACCAAAGTATTTGGTTCTATAGATTCTCTCGTTAACCCAGTGAAGCAGAGGGATTGAAACCCAAGTCATTTCTTCACTCAGTCCTACCCCTCACCCCTCATTCTACTCGAGGTCAACCCCAGGTAGTCTCATCTCTCTCTGATGAGTCCTCCCAAGAATGATGGACATGCACGGCGTACTTCCCCAAAATTCTGAGAGCCTTTGCATCCTGGAGTATTCTCTTTTTTATGGTATTTGGTGAGCGCTTACTATGTGTCAGGCACTGTGCTAAACTCTGGGGTAGGTATAAGCTCATCAGCTTGGATCCAGTCCCTGTTCAAAGTCTTAATCCCCATTTTACAGGTGAAATAACAGGTGCAGAGAAGGGAAATGACTTTCCCAAGGTCACATAACAGACAAGTGGCACATCTGGGTTGAGAACCCACGTTCTCCGGACTCCCGAGACCTTGTGCTCTCCACTAGAACGTGCTATTCTTCTTCCACAGAGCACTCATCAGGACACAGTCTTTGGCTTGGACTGAAGAACTAACCAGAAATTTGGGACTGATTTGGTTTTATGAACAGTGTGGATTAGTGGAGAGAGTACGGGCCTGGGAGTCAGAGGACCTGGGTTCTAACCCTGGATCCACCACTTGCTTACTGGGTGAGCTTGAGCGAGTCGCTTCACTTCTCTCTGTCTCAGTTACCGTGTCTGTAAAATAAGGATTCAGACTGTGACCCCTATGAGAGAAAGGGACTGTGTCCAACCTGATTACCTTGTATGTACCCCAGTGCGTAGTAAAATATCTGGAACACCGTAAGCACTTAATAAGTACAACAACAACAAAAATAATAATAATAAGAAGAAGAAGCACGTAACAAATACCATAAAAAGTGGTTTAGAGATTTGTTATAGAAAAGTAAAAAATGATATCTCTGTCTTTGTCCCTCGGTGTCCTTTGTCTCTCTCCCTCCCCCCCCCTTCCTCTCTCTCACCTGACCCCTCCAGGTAGCTTTGCGAGTGTCCTTCTCTTCTTCTAATTGGAAATGTCCGACAATAGATGCTGTTGACCTTTCTATTGGTTTTGTGCTGCTATTACAGATCAGGGTTGGGGTCTCAGGAAATATTTTCCTCCTCCTGTTCTATGCCCATAGGGTCTCTGCCAGCCTGAAGCTCAGCTCCTCCGACTTGATCCTTTTCCACTTGGCCCTGTCCAACGCCATAGTACTTCTTACCAGGGGTTTGCCCGAGATCTTGTCAGTTTGGGGACTGAGGAATTTCCTGAACAATGTTGGTTGTAAAATCCTCACGTATATGGACTGAGTGGGCCGGGGTCTGGCCATCTGCAGCACCTGCCTCCTGAGCGTGGTCTAGGCCGTCATCGTCATCATCGGGACCCGCTGGTGGGCCACGGTCAAAGCCAGGTTGCCCCCAGTGCATCATCCCCCTCCTGCCTCGTGTTCTGGGGACTCAGCCTGTTCACTGATTTGGATACGATCATTAATGTTACAGGCCCCCGGAACAGCAGCAATGTTCACCTCATGCTGGACCACAAATATTGCTCCAAAGTCAACATCAGCACGGAAAACACCCTGCTCATCGCCGTCATGCTCTTCCTCAGTGACTTGTTCTTCCTGGGGTTCATGAGTGTGGCCAGCAGCTACATGGTGTTTATCCTGCACAGGCACCACCGGCAGGTCTGACAGCTCCACACGCCCGGACGGCCCCCCGCGGCGATGCCCGAGGTCAGGGTGGCCAAGCGGGTCGTGGCCCTGGTCCCCCTATTTGTCCTCCTCTGTGGGAGGCAGACCATCATGCTCAGCGCCTTACTAAACACGAAAGAGAAGTCCTCTTTGCTGGTGAACAGCCACATGGTGTTGGCTTTCATCTCCTCATCCATGAGTCCATTCCTGATAATTCAGGGTGACAGGAGAATGAGGACATTTGGAAACGGGACTCTCCTGTTTCCAACCTGAATCCCTCTTAGGGTACCAGGAAAGCAGCCTCCTCTCGCTAATAATGGTAATAATAATTGCGGTATTCATGCAGCACTTTTTCATGTGTCAAACACTGTCCTGAACTTTAGGATGATAATAATAATAATGATGGAATTTGTTAAAAGCTTAGTAAGTGTCAAACACAGTTCAAAGCACTGGGGTAGATACAAGACCATCAGGTTGAACAGAGTCCTGTCCCACATGGAGCTCACAGTCTTAATCTCCATTTTACAGATGAGGAAACTGAGGCCCAAAGAAGTGAAGTTATTTGCCCAAGGTCACACAGCAGACAAGTGACAGAGTCGGGACTAGAACACATGACCTTCTGATTCCAGGGCCTGTGCCGTATCCCCTAGGCCATGCTGCTTTCCAGGGTAGATGCATGTCTATTAGGTGGGACACAGTCTGTGAACTCCATCCGGTACAGGAACTAAGGAGGAAGGAGAACAAGTATTGAATGCCCATTTCACAGCTGAGGAAATCGTGGCACTTAAAACTGAAGTGGTTTGCCCGAGATCAGGCAGCAAGGAATTGGCAGAGCTGGTATTGGAATGCAGATCCTCGGACTCCCAGGTCCGGGCTCTTTCGGCTAGGCCACGAGGCTTCGAACTCAGAGAAGATGACCATTCATTCATTCACTTATTCAATCGCATTTATTGAGTGCTTACTCTGTGGAGAGCACTGTCCTACGCGCTTGGGAACTACAAGTTGGCAACATATAGAGATGGTCCCTACCCAACAACGGGCTCCCAGTCTAGAAGGGGGAGACAGACAACGAAACACAACATGTGGACAGGTATCAGGTCATCAGAATAAATAGAAATAAAGCTAGATGCACAGCATTAACAAAATAAATAAAATAGGTAATATGTACAAGTAAAATAAATAGAGTGATAAATCTCTACAAACATATATACAGGTGTTGTGGGGAGGGGAAGGCGGTAGGGCGGGGGGACGGGGAGGAGGAGAGAAGAAAGGGGGCTCAGTCTGACAAGGCCTCCTGGAAGAGGTGAGCTCTCTGTAGGGCTTTGAAAGGAGGAAGAGAGCTAGCTTGGCGGATGTGAGGAGGGAGGGCATTCCAGGCCAGCGGGAGGATGTGGGCATGGGGTTGACGGCGGGACAGGCGAGAACGAGGTACAGTGAGGAGGTTAGCGGCAGATGAGCGGAGGGTGCGGGCTGGGCAGTAGAAGGAGAGAAGGGAGGTGTAGTAGGAGGGGCGAGGTGATGGAAAGCCTCGAGGCCGAAAGTGAGGAGTTTTTGCTTGATGTGTAGGTACAGTGGTTGCCACTGAAGATTTTTGAGGAGGGGAATAACATGCCCAGAGCGTTTCTGCACAAAGATGATCCGGGCAGCAGCGTAAAGTGTAGAATGAAGTGGGGAGAGACAGGAGGATGGGAGATCAGAGAGGAGGCTGATGCAGTAATCCAGTCGGGATAGGATGAGAGGTTGAACCAGCAAGGTTGCGGTTTGAATGGAGAGGAAAGGGTGGATCTTGGCGATGGTATTGAGGTGAGACCGGCAGGTTTTGGTGACGGACTGGATGCGTGGGCTGAACGAGAGAGCGGAGTCGAGGATGACACCAATATTGCGGGCTTTTGAGACGGGAAAGATGGTAGCGCCATCTACAGTGACGGAAAAGTCGGGGAGAGGGCAGGGTTTGGGAGAGAAGATAAGGAGTTCAATCTTGGACATATTGAGTTTTAGATGGCGGGCAGACATCCAGATGGAGGTGTCCTGAAGGCAGGAGGAGGCACGAGCCTGAAGGGAGGGAGAGAGATCAGGGACAGTGATGTAGATTTGGGTGTCATCAGCGTAGAGATGATAGTTGAAGCTGTGGGAGCCAATGAGTTCACCAAGGGAGTGAGTGTAGATAGAGAACAGAAGGGGACCAAGAACTGCCCCTTGAGGACCCCCTACAGTAAGGGGATGGGAGGGGGAAGAAGAGCCCGCAAAGGAGACTGAGAATGAACGGCCGGAGAGATAAGAGGAGAACCAGGAGAGGACGGAGTCTGTGAAGCCTAGGTTGGATAGCGTGTTGAGGAGAAAGGGGTGGTCCACAGTGTCGAAGGCAGCTGAGAGGTCGAGGAGGATTCGGATAGAGTCGGAGCCGTTGGATCTGGCACGAAGGAGGTCATTGATGATCTTTGAAGGGGCAGTTTTGGAAGCCAGATTGGAGGGGGTCAAGGAGAGAGTTGGCGTTGAGGAATTCGAGGCAGCGGGTGTAGACGACTCGTTCAAGGAGTTTGGAAAGGAATGGTAGGAGAGAGATAGGGCGATAACTAGAAGGGGAGGAGGGATCAAGAGAGGGTTTTTTACGATGGGGGAGACACGAGCATGTTTGAAGGCAGTGGGGAAGGAGCCAGTGGAGAGTGAGCGGTTGACTATGGAAGTTAAGGAGTGGGGGAGGGAAGGGGCGAGAGATTTCATAAGATGAGAGGGAATGGGTTCAGAAACACAGGTGGCTGGAGTAGCACTTGAGAGGAGGGAGGCGACTTCATCTGAAGATACTGCTGGGAATTATGGGGGAATAGCGCAGAGGGCTGAGAGCAGGGGGGGTTGGAGAAGGGGGAGGAGTGACTTTGGGGAGCTCAGACCTAATGGAGTTAATTTTACTAATGAAGTAGGAGACCAGATCTTTTGGGGTGAGGGATGGAGGAGGGGGAGGAACAGTGGGCCTGAGAAGGGAGTTAAATGCACGGAACAGCTGACGGGGATGATGGGCATGGGTGTCAATAAGGGAGGAGAAATAATTTGGCCTGGCAGAGGAGCGGGCAGAGTTAAGGCAGGAAGGGATAAACCTCAAGTAAACAAGGTTGGCTTGATGTTTAGACTTTCGCCAGCAGCGTTCAGCAGCTCGAGCATGAAAGCGAAGGAGACGGACAGTGGCAGTGATCCAGGGCTGTGGGTTAGTGGTACGAGAGCGGCGAAGGAAAGGTGAGTGAGCGAGTTGAGCTGAGTAGAGAGGGTAGAGTTGAGAGCAGTAATCTGATCATCAAGATTGGGTAGAGAGGAAAGGGAGGCGAGGTGGAGTGTGAGGCGCTCAGAAGGATGGATGGGGCCGAGAGAGCGGAGGTCTCTGTGAGGTGTCCCAATTTGGACAGCACCATATCAATGTTGCCCTGTGTCCCCAAATGTCTAAAGCAGGACTGAGTGAGGGTAATGGCGGCAGCTGAGATCAATCAGTCAATTGATTGTATTTACCGAACGCTTACCATACGCAAAGCACTGTACTAAGAGCTTGTGAGAATACAATGTAACACAGTAGGTAGGCATGCTCCCTGCCCACAAGGAGCTTATAGTCTAGAGAGAGAAATCAATCGATCAGTGGTATTTATTGAGCTCTTGTTGTGTGCCGAGCACTGCACTATGAACTTGAGAGACTACAATATAACCAAGTTGATAGCTGTGGCTTAGTGGAAATAGCCCGGGTTTGGAAGTAAGAGATTATGGATTCGAATCCCGGCTCTGCCACTTGACAGCTGTGTGACTTTGGGCAAGTCACTTAACTTCTCTGGGCCTCAGTTACCTCATCTGTAAAATGGGGACCAAGACTGTGAACCCCAGGTGGGACAACCTGATTCCCTTGTATCTACCCCAGCGCTTAGAACAGTGCTTAGCACATAGTCAACGTTTGACAAATGCCGTCATTATTATTATTATTATTATTATTATTATTATCATTATCATTATTATATGTTCTCAGACCACAAGGGGCTTACAGTCTAGAAGGGCAATCGATCGAGCAATTAGTCAAGGGTTATTATTAAGTGCTCGCTGTGTGCAGAGCACTGAACTAAGTGCTTGGGAGAGTACAAACAGCGTCGGTAGACTCGTTCCCTGCCAACTCTTGAGTTTACAGCCTAGAGGACTGAGATAGTATTTGTTGCTGCCGCAGGAAGGAATCAAATCTCCCCCATGATGTTTTCGTACAATTGAGTCAGCTCTGACTCAGTTATGTCGATGGAAGTTCTCCCTGTTGGTCAGAAAAAAAACTTCATCGAGTTGTGCTGGAAACGCCCCAGGTTTCCAGACAACCTGAAAAAGGCCAGTCTGGGACAGAGGGAACATCGCGGGCAATTCCTGCCAGCCTCTGCATGGACTCTGATGGAGGGACTCATCAGGCGGTGTTGCCTAACGGAAATGCCTGGGATCCTGAAGATCTGGGTTCTAATCCCCGCTCCTCCACTTGTCTGCTGGGTGACCTTGGGGGTAATCACTTCTCTTCCTCTGTGCCTCAGTTTCCTCATCTGCAAAGTGGGAATTCATTACCTGTTCTCCCATCCCTTTAGATTGTGAGCTCCAAGCGGAACAGGGACCGAAATCTGCCCTATTTATCTTATATCTTGAGAAGCAGCAGTGAAAAGAGCACCGGCTTGGAATCGGAGGGCCCCGGGGTCTATTCTGGCTTCACCACTTATCGGATGTGCAACCTTGGGCAAATCGCTTCGCTTTGCTGTACCTCAGTTTCCTCATCTATAAAATGGGAATTCAATACCTGTTCTCCCTCCCCTTTAGACTGTGAGTTCTGTGTGGAAGAGGGACTGAATCCAGCCCATTTATCATATATCTAGAGAACCAGAGTGACCTAGGGAAAAGAGCATTGGCCCGCGAGTCAGAGGACCTGGGTTCTAGTCCTGGATCTGCCAGGCGTCTGCAATGTGTAGCACTCCAACATCCATGTGAATGTTCCTGACAACCTTCCCATTACTCACTTCCTCACACTCTCAACTCCACCGACCGCGTGCTCCAGCCCATATCGCTCATTCCTCTACTTGGGCACACATTCGATCTCTCCATCCCTCATCATAGTACAGTTTCTGTCCTCCCCAAATCTGAGTTGGAGTACAGTGGACTGGGTTGAGGATCCACAATGATCCCAAATGGGACGGGGAGGCAGGTAGCTTGTGTGCTAAAGACACTGTACTAAGCACCTGGCAGAGTACAATAAAAGAGTGTCTGTAGGTACGTTCCCTATCCACAAGGAGCTTACGTTTAGAGAGAATGAATGGGTGAAAGCCGTCATTCTTTTATCAACAGTAGAAACTTCATTCTACATCAAACAGAAACTACTTACTGTTGGGTTTAAAGTACTCAATTGGCTTGCACCCTCCTACCTTCCCTCGCTGATCTCCTACAACAACCCAGCCCACACGCTTTACTCCTCTAGCGCCAGCTTGTTCACTGTTCCCCAATCTCATCTTACTCAACACCGACCCCTTTCCCACCTCCTGCTCCTGGCCTGGAACTCCCTCCTCTCCTGTCAGTGCCAGATCACTACTCTCCCCCACCTTCCTAGCCTTGTTAATATTCAAGGTGGCAGGTTTTTCTTAGGGAAGGAATTCAGTGTAGACCAATAGTGGGAGAGGGTACCTGTCAGACAAGAGATGTCCAGGGCACAGAATGCATCTGTCATTTTCCTATGAGCTGGTGTAACTTTCAGAGGTCATTCCCTTCCTCCACCTACCTCTGGGCACAAATGAACTGTGCCAGACATGACTGACGAAAAGGAGAGTGGATTCCCCTCCCCTACCTGTCCCCCAGACCCCAGTTCCCCCACTGTCAGTAAGGTCCCAGAGTTTAGAGAACAGTTTACTACAGCGCTCTGTACATAGTAAGTACTCTATAAATATGATTGATTGGTCGATTGATGGACTCAGCTGCCCTCTGTGTTGCAGTGCCATGAGGACACGAGTAACTTAGCCTCCTTCAAGTGTCAAGGTAATCGCAGCCCTGGACAAAGATGAGCTCATGAAATCCTTCCCAATTAAAAGCTGCCCCCATGGGGAATCACCCCAAGATTGCAATGGCCTGGTCAGGCTGTCATGACCAGTCTGGTAAGTGACTTTTCCTTTATGATCTAAGGAGGGAAAGAAGAAGAGAGGAAGCCTCCTCCATGAACTAGAGAGAAGATGAGGTTCTGGGCCGTGGAGTCTGGGTGCTTAAGTAATCAAAACCGAGGAAGCAGTCTCCATCTGAGGGAGCAATTTTTCCGAGGGCTCCGGAAGGATCTGTTCCAACCCTGGGTACTGATCTGATCTGTTTGAGTCTCCCCTTTTCTGGTAATAATCAAGGAAGAAGCATGACTTAGGGGAAAGAGCCCGGGCCTGAGAGTCAGAAGACCTGGGGTGTAATCCCGGCTCTGCCATTTGCCTGCTGTGCCTCGGACAAGTCAGTTCACTTTTCTGTATCCTGATTACCGCATCTGTAGCCTCCTACTCAAGACAGTGAACCCCATGTGGGACAGGGACGGTGTCCAGCCTGATTACCTTGTGTCTATCCCAGCGTTTAGCACAGTGCCTGGCACATAGTAAGCACTTAACAATTATCACAGTTATTATTATTGTTACCAAATACCATAAAAACTGGAGCGCCGTGGAGGGGGAGAAGCTCTTAGACTGGCAATCGGTCAGCCAGTCAGCCAATCATATTAATTGAGAGCTTGCTGTGTGCAGAACAATGGACTAAGCGTTACACAACAATATAACACACATTCCCATCCCACAACGAGTTTACAGTCTAGAGGGGGAGACAGACATTAATATAAATAAGGCAATAACACAAATAATATGAGGCACTCAGAAGATAGGAGAGGGGGGCAGAGGAAGATGGATACATTCTGATTGGAGCAGCTTCTGGTTAGAAAAGTAAATCCCTCCACCTCACGGCGTGATGGGGTGATATCGCTCCCCCTTGCCCCCGCTCCCCCAGTGGCTGTCTGAGCTGGATTCCCAAACTGACAAGACCTGAGAGCTTCCAATCAATGGCATGTATAGCTTTTATGTTTAATGTCAGAATACGGGTTCTGAAGAACTGCTGGTTTGGAGAGGAGGTTGGTGAAACAATAACAATAATAATAATGATAATAATAATAATAAAGCTTATAACTGTGGTATTTGTTAAATGCTTACTATGTGCCAAGTACTGTACTTAACGCTGAGGTGGATACAAGCAAATCGGTTTGGACACAGTCCCTGCTCTGTATGGGGCTTACAGTCTTAATTCCCATTTTACTGATGAGGTAACCGAGGCCCAGAGACGTGAAATCACTTACCCAAGGCCACATAGCAGACAAATGTGATCCTGTGGAAGGGAATATGTAAATCAGCAAAGGAATAAAAGTAGTAGGTATCATGCACTCTGAGTCCAGACATGTGGACTTGTGTTGTATCCTTCAAGGACTTGAGTGAGAATAAAGTCCTTGGGCCAGGGGTCGACGGCAGGACAGACGAGACCGAGGTACAGTGAGTAGGTTAGCGGCAGGGCAGCAGAGTGTGCGAGCTGAGCTGTAGAAGGAGAGAAGGGAGCCCCATGTTGGGTAGGGCCGTCTCTGTATGTTGCCAACTTGTACTTCCCAAGCGCTTAGTACAGTGCTCTGCACACAGTAAGCGCTCAATAAATACGGTTGAATGAAAGGGGGCTGAGGTAGGAGTGGGCAAGGTGATGGAGAGCTCTGAAGCCTTGGATATGTACTTGGATATGGATATGGTTCAGTGCTTACTATGTGTCAAGCACTGTACTGAGCGCTTGGGAAGATAGAAGCTAATCAGGTCCCACATGGGGCTCACAGTTTAAGTAATAATAGTAATGTTAATGACAACAATAGTTTTTTAAACACTTATTAGGTGTCAAGCACTACACCACACACTGAGGGAGAAATGAGATAATCAGCTTCCACATGGGGCTCACAGACTAATTACAAGGAGAGCAGCCTAACTCAGGCTAGGGTAGTGGAGATTGATTGATATTTATGCCCCAAAGATTGGTCCTGGAGGCTGACTAATTAATTAATTGTGGCATTTGTTCAGCCTGGAAAGTCATTCATTCCTTCATTTGATCATATTTATTGAGCGCTTACCCTGTGCAGAGCACTGTACTAAGCGCTTTGAAAGTACAGTTCAGCAATAAAGACAGTCCCTGTCCACAATGGGTATACTGTCTAGAGGAGGGGAGACAGACATCAAAACAAGAGAATTATAGATGTATGCACATCAAAACAAGTAAACAGGCATCAATATAAATACAATTATATTGCATTATATTATATATATATATATATATATATATTATATATGTTCTGTGGGATGGGGAGGGGGGAAGGAGCAAAGAGAGTGTGTCAAAATGACGTGGAAGGAAGAGGGAGCTGAGGAAAAGGGGGGCTTAGTCTGGGAAGGCCTCTTGGAGGAGGTGCACCTTCAGTAGGGCTTTGAAGGTGGGGAAGAGTGATTGTTTGGTGGATTTGAGGAAAGAGGGCGTTCCAGGCCAGAGGTAGGATGTGGGCCAGCCGTCAATGGGGGGACAGGTGAGATTGAGGCAGAGTAGGAAGGTTAGCACCCGAGGAGCGAAGTGTGCGGGCTGTGATGCAGAAGGAGAGAAGGGAGGTTATTTAAGAAGGGGTGAGGTGATGGAGAGCTTTGAAGCCAATAGTGAGGCATTTTTGTTTGATAAGTCATGAAATGTGCTGATTTAACAATTGCCACAAAAATACAAATTGTCAATTCTATGGTGTTTCAGGTGACAATATATGGATCTGAAAGCTGGGCAGTGAAAAAACAGGATAGAAACAACAATTCTTTTGAAATGTGGTGTTGTAAAAGGCTTTTGCGAATACAGTGGACTGCCCCAAAAAAACAAACAAATGGATTTTAGAACAAATTAAGCCAAAGTGGTCTTTGGAAGGCCAAACAACTCGACATAGATTATCATATTTCGGACACATAACCAGGAGAACTAAATCTCTGGAGAAGACACTAATGCTAGGAAATGTCCAGGGAAAACGAGGAAGAGGCAGACCAGCACCTAGATGGATAGAGACCATAACAACCATAACAGAAGAAGAAAGGTTGCGGATTATGGCAGAATACATGTTGTTCTTGAGAAGGTATAACCATGGAGTCACTATGAAGCAGAAACAACTCAATACCACTTAATAAGAATAATAATGAGGAGCTCTCAGCTCCTTTCAACACTGTGGACCACTCCCTCCTTCTTGAAACTTTATCCAACCTTGGCTTCACTGACACTGTGCTCTCTTGGTTCTCCTATCTGCTGGAGGTTAAGTGGGTCTCAGTGTGAACATCAAGCTAAAGAGGAAATGATGAAGAAAGAAGTCTTGGGTTTGGTTTCCTGTCTTTGATCTACTATAACATCTCTACACTGTAAGCTTGATGTGGGCAAGAAACGTGTCTGCCAACTTGGTTGCACTGTAGTCTCCCAAGAGCTTAGTTCAGTGCTCTGCACACAGCAAGCGCTCAATAAATAAATACATAAATTAACTCACTCATTCTGAAAAGAAGAGAGGCATTTTGCTGTGTGAATGTCATAGCAAGCCTATGACAGCATAAAAATCAGTTCTACAATAATTAGCAATTTTATAAACCTTTTGCACTTTTATAATTGATGAACTGAGGGGCAGCCATCAGCTTAGTGCCCACAGGCGGCAACATGGTAAGTATGGAGCCCTGATGAAATCAGTCCAAGTCTGAAACCCCTTCCCTAAGTACCCCACCTCCAGGAGTGTACCGGAGGGTTCAGCCCCCGATTCAACTCCAGAGAAGCAACGTGGCCTGGTGATTATATCACAGGCCTGGGAGTCAGAAGGACCTTGATTCAAATCCCAGCTCCACCACGTATCTTTCTGTGTGACCTTGGACAAGTCACTGCACTTCTCTGGGCTCAGTTCCCTCATCTGTAAAATGGGGATTAAGACCGTGAACCCCATGTGGGATAAGGACTTTGTCCAACTTGATTAGCTTGTATCTGCTCCAGCGCTTAGTACAGTGCCTGGCACATAATAAGTAACAGTGCTTTGCACATAGTAAGTGCTTAATAAATGTCATTATTATTAAGTACTTAACAAACACCACTGCAAGCAAATAGTCCTATCTCTTCACTTCCCCTCCAAAGGGCCCACAGACAGAGGCAAACCCCAACATTTGTATTCCATAGACAGGGGTCAGAGGTGGGTATCGGTCTGCAGCTTTTGAGCCTTGTACTAGCAATGATAATAATCCTTACGGTATTTGTTAAGCACTTACTATGTGCCAAGTGCCACCTTCACCCACCCCTCCTGTTGGACACATGTGAAGAGAATGGTATTCATCCGTGACATAGTAGTGACATAGTAGTGTCGACAGTCGGTCAATCCTTCTAGACTGTGAGCCCGCTGTTGGGTAGGGACCGTCTCTATATGTTGCCAGCTTGTGCTTCCCAAGCGCTTAGTGCAGTGCTCTGTACACAGTAAGCGCTCAATAAATACGATTGAATGAATGAATGAATAAATCCAAGGACAGTCAGTTAAAATCAACTATTAAAGTCAGGGCTGGGAATTTGTATTGCTTCTTGCTGCTAATAGCCTGTTAAGCAGCTTTGCTTTTTTAAAAAAATTCAAGTCACTCACAGGTCCCGCAGGATTGGGCTTTGTACCTTCCCGTCCAGGACGTGTCCCGTAAGCCAGTTAACCTTTCTGCATTGTGCAGAAAGCTCTGGAACTATCAAGTCTCAGATCGAGGGGAAGCAGGGAGGGGAACCATCGCCAGAGATGTCCCAGGCAGAATGTCAGAGCAGATAATGCTCAGTGACAAACTCGCCGAACCCCACAAACTAATTAACTACAGAGGGAGAGTGGTGATGAGGAAATCCAGTTGATAAATGCTTGCCTCCTCCTTGTTCCGCCAGAGTCGGACTGTGAGAGAGCTTGCCTTTTCATTCACGCAGGAAATAGAGGCAGGTGAGTAGGATGGAGTCATCTTTATGTCTAACGACGGGGTTACAGGGGCAGGAGGCTGGAAGGGAAAGACTCCCCCCAGAGACTGAAACTATGTGCTGGGCCTGGGGTGCGTTTGGAAATAGATGGACATCGGAATGATGGAGGTTTGTGAAGGCTTGTGTCTCCAGACCATGATTGGCTTGGCGGGATCGAGAGGGATGAGGATAGGGGATAAAATAGGAGGGTTTAGGTCAAGCACATGAATGCCTCAGGTCTAATGAATTTCTGGGCAACCCTGTATTGGAAAGAGCACAAGTCTGGGAGTCAGGAGACTTGAATATTCCACTCATTTCCAACAGTTGCATGCTGTGTGAGCTTGATCAATTAACTTAACTGCTCTGTGCCTCGCTTTCCTCATCTGTAAAATGAGGAGTAAATACCGGTTCTCCCTTCCCCTTAGACTGTGAGCCCCATATGGGTCTTGGTCCGACCAGATGGTCTTGTATCTACCACAGCAATTAGCACAGTGTTTGGCACGTATGCTGTTAGCCTACACCCCGATTATGATTATGATTATCAGCGAGGCAGAGCTGACTGAGGGAATGTTTTACCTCACCTCCATTGCAACACTAAACACCACCTCCACTTAAATCTCTTATTAGCTCTTCCACTTCCACTTCAATCCTCCAGATAGAATATATTCATCCAGGCTCCCCCAATGATTGACGCAAGGACATTCCTAGGCTATATCATTTTTATGTTATTTGTCAAGCACTTATTATGTGCCAGGCACTGTACTAAGCACTGGGGTCAATACAAGGTAATAAGGTTGGACCGATTTCATATTCCTCAAGGGGCTCGCATTCTAAAATGAAAGTAGAACAAGTATTTAATCTCCATTTTACAGATGAGGTAAGTGTGGCACAGAGCAGTGAATTGACTTGCCCAAAGTCCCACAGCAGACCGGCGGTGGAGCCGGGATAAGAACTTAAACCCTTTTACTTCCAGGCCGGTGATCTATCCATTAAGCCATGCTGCTTCTTTTTACACTAGTCACGGTCCATTCTCACAAGGGCACCCACTCAAGAGTGAGGATCACCCACCATCTCCAGGAAATGACCCCTCAGACTCCAGATCCTGGGGCCTGAAGAATCAGTGTCATTGTCACTGAGGAGCCCCGTGATTATCCTTGAAAGGTTAAGAGAAGCAACTTGGCCTAGTGGATACAGCACGGGCCTGGGAGTTGGAAGGACCTAGGCTCTACTGCTGGCTCTGCCACCTGTCTGCTGTGTGACCTGGGGAAAGTAAATTCACTTCTCGGTGCCTCAGGTCCCTCATCTGTAAAGTGAGGATTAAGACTTTGAGCCCCATATAGAACGGGGACTGTATCCAACCTAACTGTCTTGTTTTTCCCTAGCACTTAGTACAGTGCCTGGCACATAGTAAGCACTTATCAAATACCATTACAAACAAAGGCACAAAGCAGGGACTGTGTTGTTCAGGTCATCTCTCCAGAGATGCTGAGCATTTAGCACACTGCTTTTGCAACAAGTTGGAAAGGGTCCAAAACCGAACTGAGGTCGGCATGAAGTAAATTGGCTTTTTGTTCATTTTAATTTTGGTAAAAGACATCCTTCTCTTTGAAAATCTTCCAAGGAAAACTCTACTTCCGCTGGTGGCCCGGCCAGGTAGCACACCCAAAACTAAATTTGGGAATGTGGACATTATTAACATTTAACCCACCCCAGGTGTCCTGAGCATTGTAGCATTTAGCAATCAATTAATCCATCAGAATTCTTAAGAGCTTTCTCCGGGCAGAGCAATGTATTAAATCCTAGGAAAAGAACAGTAGAGTTAGTAGATAGGATCCCTGTCCTCAAGGAGCTTACAATCTAGCTGGGGAGGCAGACACTAATGGCTAAAATTAATTATCTTGACCAATCATCAGGTCCCAGAAGGAAACAATCCAAACCCAAACCTGCCTTCATTGCTGATCTCCAAACTAGTGGCAGAATTTGGGAAAAATGATAGGTCTATGTCAGTAGCATTAAGAAATAAAGAGCATGTGTATTTCTCTTCTTTCTTTGGCTGTCATATTTAAACGGTGTGTGTGTACCGTTTTTAGGTCTCAGCGACACTGTAGGGCACTCTCTCTCCCATCCCCCCACCTTTCTCTCTCTATGTCTCTTTCAGTCTTACTGTAAGTCATTTTCTTGCCCAAAGTTGCCTGCAGGAAATCTTCTCTAATTCCATCTGGGAATTTGGGTGAATGGACATCACTTTTGGGATTATGATTCTGACACGGGTTGGCGCTGGGATTTCAGCAAATGGATTCCTCTTCCTGTTTTATATCCACAAGATCTGTGCCAGCCACCAACTGGGCAACTCTGACTTCATCCTGGCTCACCTGACCATGGCCAACACCATCATTCTTCTCACAGGGCGGGGGGGCGGGGAGGAAGGTCATAAATACTTTGGAAATTTGGAGCCTGGGAAATTTCCTAGATGATGTTGGATGCAAAATGGTCATGTACCTCTTTCGAGTGGCCCTTGGCCTATCCATCTGCAGGACCTGCCTCCTGAGCATCCATCAGGCCGTCACCATCAGGCCTGGGACATCCCGGTGGGTGGGGCTTAAAGTGAAGTTATCCATGTGCATCCTCACGTTCTGTATCCTCTTCTGGATCTTCAATCTCCTCTTAGGTTTTGGTTCACCGATGTTTGTCGCAGGTCCACAGAATGGCTCCAGGGTTTGAAACACGCTGGATTTTAAATATTGCCCAGAGGAGAATGAGTGTCAGGAGGAGACACAAACAGCTGCTTTCTGGGGATCTGAAACTGGAAACCCAAAAACAAGAAGGGCAAAAGGAAGCATTTCAAGGCCACAGCAAACAAAGAATGAGAAGCAATATGGCCTAATGGATAGAGCATGGTCCTGGGAATCAGAAGCACCTGGGTTCAATGCCGGCTCTGCCAGTTCTCTGATGTGTGAGCTTGGATAAGTTACACAACCTCTCTGGGCCTCAGTTACCTCATCTTTAGGACTGGGAGCCCTATGTGGGATGCGGACTGTGTCAACTCTAATTATCTTGTACCTACCCCAGTGCTTAATACAGTGCCTGGCACATAGTAGGCCCCTTTCCAATACTATAAGAAAGTAAAAGCCTCAGACAAGTCTACGCCCCAGCTCAAACCTGAAAGTCATTTGTTTAGGAGACAGCAGCATCGTACATTGCTATCAAGAAAGGAATGCCTCCTTTCAAGATGCACAAAGAATGAGACATAGTGCAAGTATTAAGTGGGACAAAGCATGGTAAACAGCATGGCCTAGTGATTAGAGCACTTCTCGGGAGTCAGAAGGACCTGGGCTTTAGTCCTGTTCTTCTGCCTTTCAGTTGTGTGACCTTTGGCATGTACCTTCTCTGGACCTCAGTTTCCTTATCTGTAAAATGGGAATTAAATCCTACTGCCTTCTCCTCAGACTGTGAGACCTATGTGGGAAAGGGACTCTATTCCACTTGACTAGCTTGTATCTACCTAAGCACAGTGCTTGGCACATACTAGGCACTTAATAAGTATAATTTAAAAAATAGGGGACAGAATTTTTGTGTGCACGGTGTCTCTGAAACTTTGGGTACTATATGTGTTTATAGGTGAATTTAACTCTCAGTGGTTTCCTCTACTACTTCTTCTTCATCTCCTTCTCCTCCTCCCTTATCCTTCTTCTTCCCTTCTTCCTCTCCCAAGCACTTAGTACAGTGCTTTGCACACCGTAAGCACTCAATAAATATGATTGATTGAGTCTTCCTCCTCCTCTTCCTCCTCCTCCTCTTCCTCCTCCTCCTCCTCCATCTCTCCTCCTCCGTCTTTTTAATCATTCTCGTCTTTCTCCTTTTCCTTCTCTTCCTCTTCTTTCTCCCTTCTGCTTCGCCTCCTTCTTCTTATAACAATTTGTTAAGGGCTTACAGTGTGTCAAGGACTGTTCTAAGCACTAGGGTAGATACAAGTTCATCAGGTTAGGCACACTCCCTGTCCCACATAGGGTCCACAGCCTAAGTACAAGAGAGAACATCCCCATTCTACAGTTGCGGAGACTGAGGCACAGAGTAATGAAGTGACTTGCCCAAGGTATGCAACAGGAAATTGGAGGATCTAGGATCAGACCCTGATCCCTCTGACTCCCAGGCCGGTGCTCTTTCCACTAGGCCATGCTGCTTCCTTAATTTGATGAACAACTTCCTTCCAGGCTCCAGTATGGCATATGGCCAGGGGAACACCTAAGGATGGTGCCACTGCAGAATCAATCAATGGTAGTGACTGAGTGCTTTCTCTGTGCAGAGCACTGTACTAAGCACTGGGGAGAGGACAATACAGCAGAGTTGGTAGACATGTCCCCTGTGCACAGTGAGCTCACAATCGAGAGGGGGAGACCTGTTAAGACAAATATAGTAATGATAGCAGTAGTAGGGGTATTTATTTAGCACCCATTGGGTGCAATTCACTGAAATGACTACCCCTTAGATAAGGTATGGGGTAGTTGTGGACAGGGACTGTGTCTACCAAGTCTGTTGCTCTGTACTCTCTCAAGGGCTTACTACAATGCTCAATCAATACAATTGATTGATAGTAAATTTAGATAAGTTAGGGAGTTACGTTAGATAAATTAGGGGTCTTTGAGATAAATTACTCTAGATCACTGTAGGGTAGATATCCCCACTTCTCGTTGAAGAATCTCTTCCTCCAATACACTGTTCTATTCTTGGTAACATCTATGCTTAAACGCAAAGGGCTAGTTAGGGCCCAGATGATTAATTTTCAGCAGGTATGAGAAGCAGCATGGCCTAGTGGAAAGAGCATGGGCTTGGAAGTTGGAGGAGCTGGGTTCTAATCCTGGCTCCACCATTTGTCTTCTGTGTATCCTTGGACTAGTCACTTCACTTCTCTGTACCTCAGTTACCTCATCTGCAAAATGGGGATTAAGACCGTGAACCCTAGGTAGGACGGGGACTTGTATCCAACCTGATTACACCCAGTGCTTAGTACACTGTCGACCACAATAGTAAGGGCCCAACATTGTATCTGTGACACAAAATAGCTGTCATTGCCGTTAATACTAAAAATCTTTTTATCAAACCAAGTTTCAGTTAGCTGCTCATAGCCGGAGATGTCTGTGTTATCAGTCTGTAGAAAACTAATGAACTTTGGAAACATTCTGTCACATGGGGGGTAGTAAGGGTGACAGTCCTGCAAGCCTCAGTCCCCAGCTCCCAGGGGCTTCACTACTCAGTCCAATCATATTTATTAAGCACATACTGTGTCAGAGCTCTGCACTAAGTGCTTGGGAGAGTACAATATAATATAAGCAAACACAGTCCATACCCCACAACGAGCTTACAGTCTAGAGGGGGAAGAAAGACATTAATAAAAATGAATAAATTACAAACATGGGCATAGGTGCTATGGGGCTGGGAAGGGGATGAATAAAGGGAGCGAGTCAACGCAGAAGGGAGTGAGAGAAGAGGAAAGGAGGGCTTAGTCAGGGAAGGCTTCTTGGAGAAGATGTGTCTTCAATAAAGCTTTGAAGGTGGAGAAAGTAATTGTTGGTCGGATGTGAAGAGGGAGCACCTTCCAGGACAGAGGCAGGGCATGAGGAAGAGGTAGGTGGTGAGATAGATGAATCGAGGTACAGTGAGAAGGTTGGGGTTAGAGGAGCGGAGTGTGCAGGCTGGGTTGTAATAGGAGAGCAGTGTGATAAAATAGGAGGGGGGACTGTGATTGAGAACTTTAGAAGGGATAATAAGGTATTTCTGTTTGATGCAGAGTGGATGGGCAACCACTGGAGCTTCTTGAGAAGTGGAGAAACGTGGACTCACGTTTCTATAGAAAAATGAGTTAAAATATGGACTGGGGTGGGGAGAGACAGGAGGTAGGGAGGTCAAGAAGGAGGCTCAATCAATCAATCAATTGGACTAAGAGTTTGGGAGAACACAATGCAACAAACTCGTTGCAACAGACCTTCCCTGTCCACAGCAAGCTTACGGTCTAGAGGAGGAGACAGGACACTGATACCTATAATTAAATTGTGGATATGTACTTAAAGTGCTGAGGTACTGAGGATGGAGTGATTAAGGGTGCGAATCCAAGTGTGAGGTCGATGAAGAAGGGAATGTGAGAAGAGGAAATCAAGGCTCAGTCGAGGAAGGTCTCTTGGAGGGAATGGGATTTTAATATCCTATTCCTACTCCCCCCAAGACAGAATCTTTCCAAAGTTTGTGAGTTTCCCATACACAGATTACACAGGCACTTCTGCTTATGAGAAGGTAAATGGGGTTTACTTAATAAAATATTTTAGCATTGAACAGCAATGACAGTTACATGTTGTGAAGTATTGATCTAGGTCCTAAAGAGCCCTTAGCATTTAGCATAGAAGGCACCAAGAAGAGAACAGTGCACTGGAGGAAGAACATTTTAAATGAAGAGTGGAGATGTCTAGCCATCCAAGACCTTGATCTAACTTAACTCCTCTCCAGGTTACATAACATAATTACCCCCTAACCTACCCGAGTGGAAAGAGCACAGGCCAGGGAGTCAGACGACATGGGTTAAAATCCCCCCTCTGCCACTTTCCTGCTACATGACCTTGGACAAGCCACTAATTTTGATGTTACAGATGAGGTAACAGGAACAGAGAAGTGAAGTGACTTCCCTAAGTCACTGATGAACATAAGAAAAATGTGTTTCATTTACCAGAGAAAGCTTTGTTAGGAGACTGATGGTGTTCCAGAAATTCACTGTCTGTGATCCGGTCTTGCCATTTGCCATTGAACCTGGCCTGTAAGGAAAGGTGCTTAGTGTATACACCTAGGGTGTATACAAGTAAATGGGGTTGGACCCAGTTCGTGTCCCACGTGGGGCTCACATTTTACCCCCATTTCATCCCCATTTTACAGAAGAGATAACTGAGGCACAGAAAAGTGAAATGACTTGCCCAAGGTCACACAGCAGGCAGGTGGTGGAGCCTGGATTAGAACACATGACCTTCGGCCCGTGCACAGCATCCCTGTCTCTGCCTTAATCTCAGAATCTGAATGACCTCTCAAAGATGCATTAAGTAATTTTCAGTAAGTGCCCAGATCTACCGATGATGTCAAAGGCTTTCATAAAATCTACTACGACATAACAGCTTAATGAACCTGGGAAAAAAAAACGCATTTCTTTGTCTTTTCCTCACAACTGTTTGACCCAGAGAGGGTTAGATACTAGACCCGAGTAAGGAGCATTCTATAACTGGGGCTCTGGTGTTCTAGGCTCAGTTAGTCAGAACTGCCTTGACAGTCATTTAAAGGGACCTAGTTCCTTTAAATGTTTGCACTGATCTGCAGGAAGATTTGAGGAGAAAAATAAAACCCAAAACGTTGCTTCAGTGCAACTGAGTTTAGCTGGGGAGGAAGCCAGAGAGGTCTCCCAAATCAGGTTTGAGTAGAGTTCTAATATGCAGAGCTGCCCTATGTTAACTTGTATAGGTTGGAGTGAGGGGAGAGTAGCCGGAAAAAAAACACATATTCTGCCTAGAGGCATTCTCCATTAACCACATGGGAGAGGAACAGTTGCCCAGTATCATTTCATGAGTCCCCCATTGCTAATCAAGTTGGACATAGTCCCCTGTCTTACATGGGGCTCACAGTCCAAGTTAGAATCTGCTATCATTCTCCATCCTTCCTCCTTCATCCTCCCATTGTTTTCCATCATCCTCCATTAACCTCCATCATCTGTCATCGTCTGCCTATCCTCTGTCATCTTCCATATTCCTCCACAGTCTTCTGTCACCCCTCATTATTCACCCATCACCCTGCCATCTTCCATTATTCTCCACTGTCCTCTACCTTTTCATCCTCCATTACTCCCCATCTTCACCTGACATCCCTCCATCATTCTCCTTCATCCTCCAATATCCAACGTCCTCTGCCATCCATCATCCCCTATCCTCCATCTTACCAACATCCTCCATCTTTCATGTTCCTTCCTCATCTTTCATCATCAGTTTTTTAATCTTTCAGCACTTCCTCTCATGACAGTTAACTACACAAATGGCAAATGGTCCCAAATTTTTGAATAGAATATTCTGAAAGCAATATGCTAATTAACAGATCTTGGGCATCTTTCTCCTTCCTTCCTCAGCAGGTAACATGGAAGGCTCTGTAAAAATGAACAATCACACCTCAGTGACCGGATTCCTCCCTCCTGGGGTTCTCGGAGGTCCCGGGAGCTGCAGCTGGGCCTTGCCCGCGCCGTTCTTCCTGGTCTACCTGGCGGCCCTGATGGGAAATCTCATCGTCGTCACCGTCACCGCCCTCGACCGGCGTCTCCACCCCCCCCATGTACTTCTTCCTCAGGAACCTGTCAATCCTCGATCCTCTGCCTCATCCCTCCGTCATCGTCCCCAAGTCCATCCTCAACTCTATGTCCCCAAAAACAGATCCATCTACTTCCTGAGTTACCTTGTATTTCCCCTCTCCCCACGCTGCCCCGCAGTGCTTAGAACAGTGCTTGCCACATAGTAAGCGCTTAGAAAATGCCCATTATTAATGTTATCATAATTAATGTTAACATAATGTTATTATGTTAGCCCCTTCTTTCCTCTCCCCCCTCGTCCCCCTCTCCATCCCCGTCTTACCTCCTTCCCTTCCCCACAGCACCTGTATATATGTATATATGTATATATGGTTGTACATATTTATTACTCTGTTTATTTATTTATTTATTTTACTTGTACATTTCTATCCTACATATTTTATTTTGTTGGTATGTTTGGTTCTGTTCTCTGTCTCCCCCTTTTAGACTGTGAGCCCACTATCGGGTAGGGACTGTCTCTATGTGATGCCAATTTGTACTTCCCAAGCGCTTAGTACAGTGCTCTGCACATAGTAAGCGCTCAATAAATACGATTGATTGATTGATTGATTGATTATCTGCTGCCCCCAGCACTAGGAGGTCGTCATGGACCGAGGGGCCTGTTAAAAGATGGTGGTCACCTCATGGCTCAGCGGGGGGCTGCTTGGGGTTTTGTTCTCCACTGGTGTATCCTCCCTGCCTTTCTGTGAGTCCCATGAGGGTTCAAAAGTTTTTCTGTGACATCCACCTCCTTGTTGAGATCTCTTGTTCTGTGATACATACGGCCCCAAGATATACGCATTGCCATGGGGGCCTTCTCCAGTTTCTCCTCCTCTTGGATTCGTAGTCATTTCTTACATTCACATCTTCCTTGGCTGTGCTGAGGATGCCATCGTCAGAAAGGCGGGTCCCCAAGCCTTCTCCACTTGCCTGCCCCATCTGGTCGTTTACACTCTTTTTATCACTACAGGCGCCCTTTGCCTACCTAACACCCCCCATCGGCCTCGTCGATGCTGGACCCTGCTGGTGTCTGTGTTCTACACAGCGGAGCCCCCTACCCCTGCACTCCCTCATCTACAGCCTGAGAAATCGGGACGTGAAGGCCCGCCCTGGGGAGGGTGCTGGGGTCTCATAAATGGTTCGTTCTAATGCCATGAACGTCTAATATGCAAAGAGTTGTCCCTACCCATGCACTTCACACTAACTGCATAGCACTATTCCCAGGCATTGCTAATCCCCTTCGCCTCTCAATCAGTGAATCAGCAAGTCACTGAGCAACGGTTAAGGTGGAAATCACTCAACTATCACTACATACAAAACCAGAACAACGTTGTAGTAGATCATTCCGTCCACCAATGGTATTTGCTTGAGCACCTATTGAGAAGCAATGGACTAATGGGTTGGAACACATTGAACTGGACTGGACAGCTGTCCAGAAATATCAATGTCCAGTCTCTCAAAACCAGGGACAGGAATCATTCATTGGTGGAGAAAGCATTTGAAAGAGAGATTGGATGGAATGTTGGAAATTTCATACGTAGTGCAGTTTGGGAGCATTCACTGAGACCCATTAGTCTTGGAGGAGTGAAAGAACAGATGGAGGCCAGCCCCTGTTGAACTAGTAGCAGTAGTAATAGTAGTTATAGTAGTATTCAGAGTAGAAAATAGTAGCAGTAGTGATAGTAATAGTCATTAGCAATAGCAACAATAGTATTAGTAGTAATAATCATAATATTTGTGGTATTTGGTAAGTGTTTACTATGTGCCAGGCACTGTACTAAGTGCTGGGATAGATACAAACAAATAAGGTTGGACACAGTCTGGGTCCCACATCAGGCTCACAGTCTTAATCCCCATTTTACAGATAAGGTAACTGAGACACAGAGAAGTGAAGTGATTTTTTGCAGATAAGTTAACTTGAGACACAAAGAAGTGAACGTGATTTGCCCAAGCTCACCCAACAGACTCGTGTGTAGGATTTGAACCCAGGTTCTTTCTGACTCCCAGGCCTATGCTCTGTATACTAGGCCATGCTGTTTCTCTTAGGTATTAGAAGTAATGCTCATAGTAGTAGCAATAGTAGTAGCCCATAGTAGTAGTAGTAGTCATAGTAATAGCAGTAATACTAGTAGTATAGTACCCGTACCCCGTAGCAGTAATGGTAGTAGTAGTATAGTAGTAGAGTACTAGTAGTAGCAGTAATAGCTGTAGTGGTAAACTAATAGTTGTCAGTAGTAGTAGTAGCAGCAGTAATAGTAGCAGTAGGAGTAGTTTAGTAATGGCAGTAGCAGTAGTGATAGCAGTAGTAGTATAGTAATAGTAGTAATAAAGGTATTTATTGAGTTTTCTTTGAGTGTAAAACAACTGCCCATCAGGAAAAGTACAACAAGAAGGATGAGTACAAAGTCTCTGCCTACAAAAGCCCTAACAGAAGATGGATACTGATAACGGAATCAGAAGAATTGTTCAACTACACATTCATTTATCTAATCAATGATATCAATCAAACTGATTGATTCATTAGATTCTACACTCCTTGAGGACAGGACAGTACATTTTGTACTCTCCTGCTACTCTTTTTGCACAAAGTGCTCAATAGGCACTCAGCCGGTGCTCAATCAATGCCAGTGGATAAAAAATTTTGAATATACATATGTCCACAGGTGCCAAGATAGAGAGAGAAAAAAAGATCTAGAATAATAGAATAATCAATATTTGTCGGAATTGGAAACCAATCTTCCCTCTCTCCAGACTGACATTATTGGCTCGCATATCAGTCAGTTAATCGTATTTATTGAGCACGTACTATGCATAAAGCCCTGTACTAAACACTTGCGAGAGTACAGTATAACAATACAACAGACAGATTCCTGCCCCATAAAGAGCTTATAGCCATAGAGGGGGAGACCAACATTAATATAAATAAATAACTGCAGATATGTACAGAAATGCTGTGGAGCTGGGGTGGGAGGTGAATAAAGAGAGCAGGTCAAGGTGATGCAGAAGGGCGTTGAAGAAAGGAGGAAAAGAAGGCTTAGTCAGGTAAGGCTTCTTGGAGGAGATGTGCCTTCAATAAGGCATTGAAAGGGGGGAGAGTAATTTTCTGATACAAGGAGGGAAGGCATTCCAGGCCAGAGGCAGGACGTGGGCAAGAAGTCAGCAGTGAAATAGATGAGTATGAGGCAGAGTGAAAAGGTTGGCATTAGAGGAGCAAAGTGTGTGGGCTGGGTTGTAGTAGGAGAGCAGAGAGGTGAGGTAGGAAGGGGCAAGGTGATTGAGTGCTTTCAAGCCAATGATAAGGAGTTTCTGTTTGATGCGAATGTGGCATGGGCAAACATTTGGAGGTTCTTGAGGGGAGGGGAAACATGGGCCCTGAACGGTATTTTTTGAAACTGTTGTGTCAGTGGAACGCTGCTTCCACAGAGAAGCAGCGTGGCCTAGTGAATAGAGCACAGCCTGGACGTCAGGAAGGACCTGAATTCTAAATCTAGCTCCACCGCTTGCCTATTGTGTGACCTTGGGCCGAGTGGACTTAACTTCTTTGGGCTTCACGTTCCTCAACAGCAAAATGGGGATTCAATAATTGTTCTCCCTCCCCTACCTACAGGACTGTGAGTGTCATGTGAGGCAGGGACTGTATCCGGCCTGATTGATTTGTAAATACCCCCAGTGTTGAAGGCAGTGGGCACTCATGAAATGCCAATACTACTACTAGACTGTAAGCTTCACTGTGGGCAGAGAACAAGTCTGTGAATTCTGTTGTATTGTATCTCCCCCAAGCACTTAGTAAAGTGTATTGTACCCCAGTGGGCAACTTAATTAATGCAATTACTCACTGTGGGCAGGGAATGTGCCTATTGTTATATTGTGCTCTCACAAGTGCTTAGTATAGTGCTTTGCACACAGCTAAGTGATCAATAAATATAATTGAATGGTATGAATGAATAAATACTGCGGCTACTGTTAGTACTGTTGCCGCAATTTTAACCACTATTTGGCCCCAACCATTTATGTCATCGTACACACACACAGGCAAAATACACAATCAAACATCCTCAGCTGTGGTTTTACGTGCACAGTTGGGACTACAATGAAATTAGCAAAGAGGACAATGCCTCTAAGCTGCTTTGCTAAGTGGTGGTACCTTCCCCCAGTGGATCTATAATGACAAATTCACCCCAGGCCAGTTTCTGACTTTAGAAGCCTCTCTCCACAGCCGTTGACCTCCTCTCTCCAGCCCTCAGTTAATACCAATTGTTTTATCTCCATGGAGACAAAATCACCAGGCTCACCCGAGGATGCTCACTGACGTCCTCAGCTCTGCCCTTCCACCGAACCTCCACAAGTCCTTGTCCCCCAGGACGGCGAGGGCACTAATGAATTCTCTTTCCCAGGAAACCAGACATTCTAAAGGACCAACGGATCTGTCTTCAGGCTCACGGGCAGCCCCTTTTTCTTGTCTCTCAGGTCCTCTTGAGCACCAGGCGGGCTGAGTCAGAGTGCGATGTGAAGGCTGATCCCTCCCCCGCGGTGAGCATTCTTGAGCTGTAGAGTAAAGGAGGCCAAATCAGATCAGCTCAGACCAGACGACCCCCGACACTGCACGTCTCATGGTGAGTGCAGAACCTGAATCAACCGAATAACCATCTGTCACCGGTCTCCTTGTCCCTCACATCCCACACAGAGACCTAGCTCTGCCCCCACTCTCGAACTCAGAACAGAGTGGTGTCGGGTCAAACCAAGGGAGCAGTTTGAGTATCCATCATTCCAGCCAACGTCCACTGTCCCAGGGCGCTGTTGGGTGATTTGTGGGGGGCTGAGTAACCTCCTCCAGGCAGAGTTCAGAGAGCCTGTGCCCCTACACCTGCCTCTACCTGTTTCTGGAAGAACACCACTTATCCTGTTCCAGGATGAATTTCCAATCCCAAATCGCACCCCCTGGAGGTGGGCTTATCCTGCCCTACCTTCTCCGGCGCTCCGCCCCTTAGAAGGCAGGAACGCAGCGTGGCCAAGGGAAAGAAGCATGGGCCCTGGGAGTCAGAGAACCTGGTTTCTAATCCCGTCTCCAACCACCTGTCCGCTGAATGACCTTGGACAAGTTACCTAACTTCTCAGTAACCTCGTTTTCCTCATCTTCAATATGGGGATTGAATCCTCCTCTGTAATGACTTAGACGGTGAGCCTCGACTGGGACAGAAACTGTACTCTAACTCGATTATCTTGTATCTACCCCAGTGTTTAGTACAATGCCTGGCACCACAGTAACCGTGTAACAAAATACCATAAAAACATAAACAGTCTGGGTACCTAGACCCGGGGCTGAGTTGGTGCTGGCTGGTGAAGCCTTGCTGCCGAGGTCAAAGGGTCCTATGAGGAGCAGCTCTGCTCAGAAACATGGGAGGGTGGTGTGAGTGAGAGGTGGGTGAGGAGCAGAGGCTGTATTGGCATGGCCTTAGGAGATGCAAGCTCTCCAGGTAGTGGGGGTGAATAATAGTAATATCATAATTGTGGTATTTGTTAGGCGCTTACTATGTGCCAAGAACTGTAAACAAGCACTGGGGTAGATTCAAAGTAATCAGGTCCCCATATGTGGCTCACTGTCTGAGTTACTGGGGAGAAAGCAGCATGGCTGAGTGGAAAGAGCACAGGCTTAGGAGTCAGAGGACGTGGGTTCTAACCCTGGCTCTGCCCCTTGTCTGCTGTGTGACCTTGGGCAAAGTCACTTAACTTCTCTGTGCCTCAGTTACGTCATCTGAAAAATAGGGATTAAATTTGTGAGCTCCACGTGGGATAACCTGATTACTTTGTATCTACCCGAGCACTTTAAACAGTGCTTGGCACATAGTACGCACTTTAACAAATGCCAACATTATTTTACTATTACTATAAGTTATCGAATCCCACTTCTGTAGATGAGGGAACTGAGGTATACAGAAGTAAAGCCACTTGCCAAAGTTCACACAACAGACAAGAGGCAGAGCTCAGATTTAAAACGGGTCTTCTGAATCTGAAGAGATTCTACATCCCCTCTCTATGCCTCTAGAGGTTGGGCAAACCCATTTAAACATTGACCTGTTTGGAGCCTGAGGACTTGGTCCAAGAGAGCTACTGTGGTCGCTTCCTGCTCTGCCCATTCACTATTCCAGAAAGGTCACCGATCTGAATGCTGAAATGAAAAAAATTAAAAAGGAGGATGTGCAGCTCTTTCAGAGAACAGGGGAGCTGGAGTTGGAGAGGGCATGAAGTAAAAATGTTGGAATTGACTGTCATAAATCATCTTTCCCCAGACTTCTACCTCCTGACTATAAGTCTAGAGAGTGGTGGCCGCCATCGATGAGAGAGGAATGCACTGTCAGTTCCTGCCTTTGAAAGTTCTAGACTGGAAGCTCCCTCTCTGGACTGTAAGTTCCTTGTAAGCATGGACTGTGTCTACCAACTCTGTTATATTGTACTCTCCCCATTGCCTAGCACAGTGCTCTGCACATAGTTAAGAAATAAATACCAAATAATGCTGATGAATATTATTTTCATCTCTCAGAGAAGCAGCGTGGCTTAGTGCTAAGAGCATGGGCGTGGCAGTCAGAGGTCGTGGGTTCTAATCCCGGCTCTGCCATTTGTCAGCTGTGTGAGCTTTGGGCAAGTTACTTAACTTCTCTGTGCCTCAGTGACCTCATCATGTAAAATGGGGAATTAAAACTGTGAGCCCCAAGTGGGACAACCTGAATTACCCTGTATCTCCCCCACAGGGCTTAGAACAGTGCTTGGCACATAGTAAGCATTAAACAAAATACCGTCTTAATTATTACCATTACTACCTTTCACTTTTCATGGTAAAAATCAAACTATCAATGTTATTCATTGAGCACTCACTACATATAGAATCCCTCAAGTCCTCATGTGGGCGGGAGAGGATGCTAGAACAGAGTTTGGCAATAATCATTATAATTATGGTATTTGTTAAGTGCGTCCTATGTGCCAAGCACTGTTCTAAGCACTGGGGTAGATACATGGTAATCAGGCATGTCCCCACGTGGAGCTCACATTCCTAATCCCCATTTTTACAGATGAGGTCACCTGAGGCACAGAGAAGTTAATTAACTTGCCCAAAGTCACACAGCTGACAAATAATAATAATTAATAATGATAATAATAATAATAATAATGACATTTGTTAAGCGCTTACTATGTGCAGGAGCACTGTTCTAAGCGCTGGGGGGATTCAAGGTGATCAGGTTGTCCATGTGGGGCTCACAGTCTTAATCCCCCATTTTACAGATGAAGGTAACTGGGCTCAGAGACGTTAAGTGACTTGCCCAAGGTCACACAGCAGACATGTGGCAGAGCCGGGATTAGAACCCATGACCTCTGACTACCAAGCCCATGCTCTTTCACTAAGTCATGCCCTCCAACTCCAGCTCCCTGTTCTTTCCATCTGAAAGAGCCGCAGATCCTCTTTTTCAATTTTTTTTTTCCATTTTATCATTCTGATCTGTGACGTTTCTGGAATAGTGGATGGGCAGAGCAGGAAGCGACCACAATAGCTCTCTTGGACCAAGCTCTCAGGCTCCAAAAAAGTGAATGTCTAAATGGGTTTGCCCAACCTCTAGAGGCATTGAGAGGGGAGGTAGAATCATTCTCAGATTCGGAGGACCCGGTTTCAAATCCCAGCTCTGCCACTTGTCTGTTGCTTTGCTTCTGTGTACCTCAGTTCCCCTCATCTAAAAATGGGGATTCAATAACTTTTAATAATAATAAAATGATGATGGCGCTTGTTAAGTGCTTACTACGTGCCAAGCACTCAATAAATACCAATAAAAAAAAGAGATCGTCTGAGAGAATAATCTTCTCTGGGCATTTGGCAAGAATGTCAGGCTAAGCAGAAATCATGAAAATGGATAGCAGTAGTGATAGTATTTATTAGGCACTTACTGTGTTCAGGACACTGTAGTAAGCACTGGGAGAGAATAAACAGATGAGAATTAAACATGGTTCCCTCCCCAGCGTGTGCTCACAATCTAAGATCACTCATTACAGTAGAAAACCATAGCCGTGGAAGTTACCAAAACAATCATTTGGTTTTTTATTTTGTTTTGTTTCTTATTATATTTTTATTGTAGTTGTTTAAGCACTTATTCTCTGCGAAGTCCTGGTCTAAGCTCTGGGTTATTTACCAAGTTCATTAATGCAGAGCATTGACATTGTTGGTGTATTAACAGGCACCATTTGGAACAGTGCCCAGCACTTAGGCACACTGTCTCAGAGCTTAGAACAGTGCCTGGACATGCAAAGCGCTTTAAAACCTACCATAAAAGTAATAAAAGATTATTGGAACTATGTTCTAGTCTCTCTGGGCCTATCAATGGGACCTAATAATGATGGTATATGTGAGCGCTTACTACGTGTCAAACACAACCTCTAAAACACCAGTGAGTAGGTGCGGTGAGTAGTTTGGCATTGGAGAAGTGAAGTGCTGCAGTAGATTAGCCAGGTATGGTAGGAGGGGCAAGTTCCCTTCTCTATACTCTAAGCTCAGGGGAAGCAGCATGACCTGGTGGGTAGAGAACGGGCTTGGGACTCAAAAGGACCTGGGATCTAGTCCCGCCTCCAACATTTGTCTTGCTGTGTGACTTGGGCAAGTCACTCAACTTCTCTGTGCCTCAGTTACCTCATCTGTAAAGTGGCGTTTGGGACGGTGAGCCGCATGTAGGACACATGGACAGTGCCCAAACTGATTACCTTCCGTCTACCCCAGTGCATTACAACTGTGCCTGAAACATAGTAAGAACTTAACAAACACCAAAAATACAAGACTCACTGTGGGCAGGGCATTGTGTCTAGCAACTCTGCTGCATTCACTCTCCTAAGTGAATATAATACAGTGCTCTGCAATTTATCTATTTATATTAATGGCTGTCTCCGCTTCTAGTCATTCATTCATTGAATCGTATTTATTGAGCACTTACGTGTGCACAGAGCACTGTACTAAGCGCTCTGGGGGAAGTACAAGTCCTGGCAATATATAGAGACGGTCCCTACCCAACAACGGGCTCACAGTCTGAGAAGGGGTAGACAGGGTGGCTCAGTGGAATGAGCACGGGCTTTGGAGTCAGAGGTCATGGTTTCGAATCCCAGCTCTGCCAATTGTCATCTGTGTGACTTTGGTCAAGTCACTTAACTTCTCTGTGCCTCAGTTACCTCATCTATAAAATGGGGATGAAGACTGTGAGCCCCCCGTAGGGACAAACCTGATCACCTTGTAACCTCCCAGTGCTTAGAACAGTGCTTTGCAACATAGTAAGCACTTAATAAATGTCATCATTATTATTATTATTAGACAACAAATCAAAGCATGTAGACAGGTGTCAAAATCGTCCGAACAAATAGAATTAAAGCTATATGCACCTCCATTAACAAAATTAATAAGAATAGTAAATATGTGCAAGTAAAATAAATATAGAGTAATAAATCTGTACAAATATATATATACAAGTGCTGTGGGGAGGAGAAGGAGGGAGGGGCGGGGGTGGATGGGGGAGGAGAGGAAAAAGAGGGCTCAGTATGGGAAAAGGGGGCTCAGTTCCTAGACTGTAATTGTCATTATGGGCAGGGACAGTGTCCCGTTTATGATTGTATTATACTCTCCCAAGCGCTTAGTACAGTGTTCCTGCACACAGTAAGCATTCAGTGAATAAGACTGACTGAACGATTGAATGAAAGAATGAAGGGGGAAGCGCCGTGGCCTAGTGGCCGATGGAGTCAGAGGACCTGGGTTCTAATCCCAGCTCTGTCAATTGTCCGGTGGGTGACCTTGGGCAAGCTATTTACATTCTCTGAACCTCAGTTGCCTCAACTGTAAAATGAGGATTCAAAACCCTGTTCTCCCTCTTACTAGGCTGTGAGTCCCAAGTGGGGCAAGGACTATGTCTATCCTGATGAACTTATATCTAACACAGTAGCTTGGCACAAAACACTCTGTGGCCATGGAACCTGTCTACCCAACTCTGTTACATTGTACTGTGCCAAATGCTTAGCATAGCGTTCCGTACACAGTAGAGGGTCTCACTAAATAAAAGAGCAGCAGAGTGGCTCAGTGGAAAGAGCATGAGCATGGGGAGTCAGAGGTCACGGGTTCAAATCCCGGCACCACCAATTATCAGCCGTGTGACTTTGGGCAAGTCACTTAACTTTTCTGGGCCTCAGTTACCTCATCTGTAAAACGGGGAATAAGACTGTGAGCCCCACGTGGGGCAGCATGATCGCCTTATATCCTCCCCAGCGCTTAGAACAGTGCTTTGCACATAGTAAGTGCTTAACAAATGCCATTATTATTATTGTTATTACATACCACTGATTGACTGAGTAACCAATACCAAAATTATTAGTAGTAGTAGCAAAAATGTATCTGGATGAAAAATAGCTGAATAAATCATTAAATAAAATATGAAAATATGCATAAGTGCATAAGTGCTAAGGGTAGGAATGCCATATATATTAAGCAACGGGCTGGAGAGGTTGGGGTGCTGTAAACTAATCAGGGGAGGATTTCTGAGGAAGAGGGATTTGACGTTAGGGAGAGTTGTGATGTTGGATTGTGAGGTGGGGAGGAAGGAGATCAGACTATTAAAGTCTTCTTAAATAATCTGGAGGACTGAAGTGAGAAGCAAAAATCCTCACCTGCAAAATGAGGTTCCCTTATCTGTAAAGTGGGTTTCATTTTGTTCTCCCTCCTACTTAGACTGTGAGCCCCCACATGGAACGGGGACTGCGTCCAAGTTGATTAACTTGTATCTACCCCAGGCTTAGAAACAGTACTTGACATTCAATTCAGTCATTTTTATTGAGTGCTTACTGTGTGCAGAGCTCTGTAGCAAGCACTTGGGGAGAGTACAATATAAAACGATAAACAGACACAATCCCTGCACACAACGAGCTTACAATCTAAGGGGGGTTATAATAAAGGCTTAGGCACATGATAAGTACTCAGGCAAATGACATTATCATCAGCAAAATATCCAAGTGGACCCTAAAATACCTGGAGTTGATTTTCTCATGTAAATACATGTTCTAAATTTAGGATTTATTCCAGAACCTATAGAGAAAGAATCTGTAATTTCACTTTGTGCTATGTTCTCTAACCATTAACAGTAAACTACTGTTCAGTCCTTTATTAAAGTAGCTCATAGCATGAGGAGATCTATTATTGAGACCCCCTCACATGGCCTAGAGGAAAGAGCCAGGACTGTGGATTGTGAACGTGGATTGTGTTCAACCGGATTAGCTTGTATCTACCCTCAGCACTCAGTACAGTGCCTGGCACTAGTAAGCACCTTTAAATGCCATTAACAAAGGAGGATACGGAGGGTCCTGGAAACTGGTGGTCAGCACGGATTCCGGAGGAATCGGGGGTCTGTTGGGTCCAGAGGCCAAATCAGTAGTGTCTAATGCATGGCTTAGTGGAACGAGCCCGGGCCTGGGGCCCAGAGGTCACGGGTTCTAATCCCGCCTCCCGCCACTTGTCAGCCGTGTTACTTGGGACAAGTCACTTCACTCCTCCGGGCCTCAATGCCTCATCTTGGGAAAATGGGGATTAAGACTGTGAGCCCCACGTGGGACAACCTGAAAGCCTTGTATCTATCCCAGCGCTTTAAAACAGTGCTTGGAGCATAGTAAGCGCTTAAACAAATATTATTAGAGAAGCAGTGTGGCTCAGTGGAAAGACCACGGGTTTGGGAGTCAGAGGTCGTGGGTTTCTAATCCCGCCTCCGCCACTTGTCAACTGTGTGACTTTGGGCAAGTCACTTAACTTCTCTGGGCTCAGTTACTCATTTGTTAAATGGGGATTTAAGTCTGTGAGCCCCAGTGGGACAGTCTGATTACCTCGTATCGCCCCCCGGCGCTTAGAACTGTGCTTGGCATATAGTTAGCGCTTAAAAATGCGTCCATCATCATTATTATTAATGGCTATATGGTCTGAGCATTTATTATAGCACTTACTATGGGCCAAGCAGTTTGCTAAGTGTTGGGAAAGAATAGCAGTCTTGACTAGTGGGAAGAGCATGGGCCTGAGAGTCAGAGGATTTGGGTTCTAGTTCTGGCTCCACCACTGGCTCCAAAACAGTGTGGCTTTGGACAAGTCACTTCACTTCCCCGTGCTTTAGTTACTTCATCTGTGAAATGGGAATTAAGATTGGAGAGCCCTATGTGGGTCACTTGGTTAACTTGTATTAGCCAGCACTCCTGTGCGTAGCCTGGTATGTAGTACGTACTTAACAAATACCATAAAAAATGCACCAGTGAGAATTAGAAAGGGCCGCTGGCCCTCAAGGGTTTCATAGCCTGATTAACGTGCATCTACACCAGCCCTAAGAAGAGCACCTGCCACATAGTAAGTGCTTAGAAGCAGCATGGTCCAATGGAAAGAGCCCAGGCTTGGGAGTCAGAGGTCCTGGGTTCTGATCTTTACCCCACCACTTGTCTGTTGTGTGACCTTGGGCAAGTCACATCACGTCTTGTGGCCTCAGGTACCTCATCTGTGAAATGGAGATTGTGACTGTGAGCTCATGTGGGACATGGATTGTATCCCACCTGATTAGCTTGTGTCAACCCCAGACCTTAATAAAGTGCCTGGCACATAATAAGCATTTAATAAACAAAAATGAGAGGGAATGGAGAATGGGGAAGGCTTAAGGGAGGAGGATCAATAGCAACGATCTGTCCTGTAGACCAGTGAGACTAGACTCCTCCCTTATTAATGAAGGTGGTATTAGTTAAGAACTTACTATGTTCTTTATTAAGCACTGGGGTGTCATCAGATTGGACACAATCCCAGTCCCACATGGAACTCACAGTCTAAATAGGAGGGGGAACAGGTTCTGAATCTCCATTTTTCAGATGAAGGGACTTAGGCACAGAGAAGCGAAGTGAGTTGCCCAAGGTCACACAGCAGACAAGTGGAAGAGACAGAATTAGAACTCAGGTCCTCTGCCGCCCAGGCTCAGGCTCTTCACCACGCCATGCTGCTTCCCTCAAGTGGATCCCTCCAACCTCCTCTAACCCCAGCAAGAAAGAGGGTCGGTTCATCCCGGAAATGAAGATGCTGGAGATGATCTTTCCCAGGATGGCCTTCATATCCTTGTTCCTCAGGCTGTAGATGAGGGTGTTCAGGGCGTGGGGCAGCACTGTGTAGAACACGGACACCAGCAGGTCTAGTGTCGATAGGGAGGATGAGGGTGGCTTCAGATGTGCCAGCGAACCCATGAAAAGGTACAGAGAGACCTCGGCGAGGTGAGGCAGGCAGGTGGCGGAGGCTTTGGCCTGGCCCTCCGTGGAACTCATCCTCCAAGAGGCACAGACAAGTGAAATGAAAGGGAAAAGAGAAGCAGGAACCGAGTTAGCATCAGGGGGAAAATGGCAGATTAGGGAGAGGGCCCGGGACGGTTTCTGGAGTGTGAAACGAGAGTGACAAACCCTTAGACTACCTGGGCGGAAAATCCAGGATGGATCAATAATAGCAGTATTATTTCTACAGAAATGATATTTACTCTGCACCATCTGAGTGCACAACAGTTCTCTCTCTTTATAGGGACAATGGGATCAGTTTGGGGAGCAGAGAACTTAACCCTACAACTAGGAAGAGAAACCATGCAATAATAATCACTGTGGTATGTGTTAAGTGCTCGCCATGTGCCAGGCACTGTGGTCGATACAGGAAACCTAGGTTGGACACAGTCCCTGTCCCACGAGGGGCTCACAGTCCATGTAGGAGAGAGAACGGGTGTTGAATCCCCATTGTATCTGTGAGGAAACAGAGGCACAGAAAAATTGAGTGACTGTCCAAGGTCACAAACAAAGCCAGTGGTGAAGACAGGATTGGAATCTGGGTCCTCTGAGTCCCAGGCCCGTGCTCTTTCCACTGCTTCTGTTTCCTATCACACCTGCCTAGAACTCCTTCCCCACACATTGCTGTTCTCCCTACCTTCACAGCCTTCCTCAAATCCTACGTTTTATTAAAAAAATGGATTCTGTTAAGTGCCTACTATATGTCAAGCACTCTTCTAAGCAGTAGAGGAGATTCAACTTTATCAGGTTGGGCGGAGTCCCTGTCCTATGTCACTTCACTTCTCTGTGCCTCGGTTCCCTCACCTGTAAAATGGGGATTATGTCTGAGCCTCATATGGGACATGAACTGTGCCCAACATGATTATCTTGTGTCTTCCCCAGTGCTTAGAAGAGTGCCGGGCACTTAGTAAGGGCTTAACAAATACCATTAAAAAAGGAAGAAGAAACCGAACTCCTCATCCTCCCTCCCAAATAATCTCTTCCACCTAGGTTTCCCAGCACAGTTGAAAACAACCCCTTCCTTCCTGTCTCAGAAGACTGCAACCTAGACATTATATGTGATTTCTCCCTCCTCTTCAACTCTCGCATCCCGGCCATTGTCATATTCAGTAGGTTTTTCCTCCCCAATATTTCCTAGATCCTCCCCTTACTCTCCATCCAAATGGCCACCACCCAGGTCTGGACACTAGCCATACCCCAGCTAGAATACTGCATCAGTTTCCTACTTAGTCTGAAATTGTTCAATCTCCCGAGTTATTGCATAACTCTGCTGCTCAGATCATCTTTTTATTGTATCTTTCTGCACACATCCGCCCGATAGGGGCCCGGGATCCCGATCCAGAGAAGCCCGCCCGCCGCCACACCAAGGGGCCCCTGCCATTCCCGGAAGGACCCTCTCCTCCGTACGCCGCCGCGAGGGCCGGGGATCCTCCTCCCTCCTTCACCGAGCAGCCTGCTATAGGGCTCCCATGACCCGCGGCCGGGCTCCTGGCCGCCCCCCGCCCGGACATCTGCATCCCCGCCACAGGACACCGAGGCCCCTGGACTGCCCCCGCCCCCGCCCTTCATAACTAGACTCACACCTCGAAGCCACATCCACTCTGTCCAAGTAGCCAACTGGGATCGTGGGACATTGTGTCCCCCTGCTTCCACCCCTCCCCGCCTCCAGCCCATAAGCGACCTTCTTTGAGAAGCCCTCTCACTCCCTCCTTCCCGGACCGGACATGACTGATTTCCCCCGGCTCCCCTCTCCGGGGAAAAAGGCCCTTGTTATCACCGAGTTACTTTAACAACAACCCCATTCGCACCTGGTGAGCCCACCCATGCTATTTGGCGGTTTACTCCTCTTCCCAGGCGTCTCCTCTCCAATGACACCCACCCCACCCCCGCCACCTTAACAGGTCCGCCCTACTCCAGAACTGCCATCCATAGGACTCCATCCTTCACCACCTCAGAGACATTTCTGCCCAAAGATCCCTGGACTCTACTTGCCGTTGGCCTTTTTGATGTGATTTGACTGACCCTTCTTCTGTGGGCATCACCTGCCTATTTTATGGTTGCTTCTGCATGTTAATTGTTAACTGCCCTCTATGATGTCATCATCTGCTTATTTTATTATTGCTCTCGCATGTTAATTGTTAACTGCTCTCTTTGATGTAATCGTCTGCTTATTTTATTATTGCCGGTGAATGGTAATTGTTAACGGCTCTCTGTGATGTCATCGTCTGCTTATTTTATTGCCACCGCATGTTAATTCTTAACTGCGCTCTGTGATGTCATCGTCTGCTCATTTTATTGCCATGGCGTGTTAATTGTTAACTGCTCTCTGTGATGCTAACATCTGCCTATTTTATCATTGCTGCTGCATTATTGCCACTGCATGTTAATTGTTAACTACTCGCTGTGCTGTCATTTACCTTGCTGACCTCACCATGAACTATCAATTCCTCTGCTCCCATCTGCCCTTCACAGTCCTCCACTTCCCCTTCCCCTCTCCCACCCAGCTCTATCCCTCCCTTTCCCCCGGCCCCACCCCTCCCGCTCACCCCCCTCCCCAGAATCCCTCTGTACCAGCGCCAACCCTCAACCCCGCCCTCCCAACACCCTCCCTCCCTTCTCCCCGCACCCGCCCCATCCCAGTTCTACTTTCTCATCACCACCCCTCTTCCCCCTCTCCCCGCCTAGGCCCCCGCCAACTCATTCCAATCCAAATCCTCCCAACCCCTCACAACCTTCCTCCTCCCTCCCCTACCTCCACAGCTGCTGCCAAGCGTGGCCTTTGGATCCCCGCTCTTTTATAGGTAAGCTCCCTTTCCTCCTTGACCTGTTCCTTTCCGGCTGTCTCCTTCTCGTCGCCCTAACCGAAACATGGCTTACCCCGGTTGACACGGTCTCTTCTGCTGCTCTCTCCAGCGGAGGCTTCTTCTTCTCCCACTCCCCCAGGCTCACCGAAAAAGGAGGAGGTGTCGGCTTCCTTCTCGCACCCCAATGTCGCTTTCGCACTATCCCTCCTCCCTCTTCCCTTTCCTTCCTCTCCTTTGAAGTCCTTATATTCGCCTCTACCAGCCCCTCCAGATTCTTGTAGCCCTCATCTACGGCCCCCCCTGGCTCCACCTCCAACTTTTTTTTAACGATTTTGACCCCTTCCTCACCTTCCATCTCACCTTTTCCGTGCCCACTCTGATCCTCGGAGACTTCAACATCCACATGGGCGTTCCTGGTGACTCCTCTGCCGCCCGCCTTCTATCTCTCCTTGACGCTGCCAACCTCCTGCTCCAACCCACCTCGCCCACTCACCAACCTGGTCACACTCTCGACCCCATCATCTCCTACCGCTGCACTATCTCCGCCCTCACCAACTCTGAAATCCCTTTCTCTGATCATAACCTGCCTCCTCACTCACACCCTTCCCCCCTGTAAATCTGTATTACTACCCCAAAGACACCTCCTCTCTCTCGACCCCATCCATCTTTCTCAGCGCATCACACCCCACCTCACCTCCCTATCCCCTCTACCCAATCTTGATGACCAGATAACTGCTCTCAACTCCACCCTCTCTACTCAACTCGCTCACTCCCCTTTCCCTTCACCACTCTCGTACCACTAACTCACAGCCTTGGATCACTGCCACTGTCTGCCCCCTTCGCTCTTATGCTCCAGCTGCTGAACGCTGCTGGCTAAAGTCTAAACACCACGCCAACATTGTTCACTCTGCCGCCCGCCTTCTATCTCTCCTTGACGCTGCCAACCTCTTCCTCCACCCCACCTCACCCACTCACCAACTTGGTCATACCCTCGACCTCATCATCTCCTGCCGCTGCACTGTGTCCACCCTCACCAACTCTGAAATCCCTCTCTCTGATCATAATCTTCTCACCTGCCTCCTCACTCACACTCCTTTCCCCTGTAAATCCATATTACTCCCTCACAGAGATCTCCGCTCTCTTGACCCCATCCATCTTTCTGAGCGCCTCACACCCCACCTCGCCTCCCTCTCCTCTCTACCAAGTCTTGATGATCACATTACTGCTCTCAACTCTACCCTTTCTACTCAGCTAGAGTCACTCGCTCCCCTTTACCTTCGCCGCTCTCGTACCACTAACCCACAGCTCTGGATCACTGCCAATGTCCGCCTCCTTCGCTCTTAGGCTCGAGCTGCCGAACGCTGCTGGCGAAAGTCTAAACACCATGCCAACCTCGTTCACTTCAGGTTTATCCTTTCCTGCCTTAACTCAGCCTCTCCTCTGCCAGACAAAACTATTTCTCCTCCCTTATTGACACCCATGCCCATCATCCCCGTCAGCTCTTCCATACATTCAACTCCCTTCTCAGGCCGCCGGTTCCTCCCCCTCCTCCTTCCCTCACCCCCAACGATCTGGCCTCCTACTTCATTAACAAAATTAAATCCATCAGGTCCGACCTCCCCAGAGTCACTTCCCCCCCTTCTCCAACCCCACGGCTCTCAACACTCTCTGCTACTCTCCCATCCTTCCCAGCAGTATCCTCAGAGGAGCTCTCCTCCCTCCTGTCAAGTGCTACTCCGGCCACCTGTGCTTCCGACCCCATTCCCACTCATCTCATGAAATCTCTCGCACCATCCCTTCTCCCCTCCTTAACTTCCATCTTCAACCACTCACTCTCCACTGGTTCCTTCCCCTGTGCCTTCACACATGCCCATGTCTCTCCCATCCTAAAAAAACCCTCTCTTGACCCCACCTCACCTTCTAGTTATCGCCCCATCCCCCTCCTATCATTCCTTTCCAAACTCCTTGAACGAGTTGTCTACACGCCCTGCCTCGAATTCCTCAACACCAACTCTCTCCTCGACCCTCCCCAGTCTGGCTTCCGTCCCCTACATTCCACGGAAACTGCCCTCTCAAAGGTCACCAATGACCTCCTGCTTGCCAGATCCAACGGCTCATACTCTATCCTAATCCTCCTCGACCTCTCAGCTGCTTTCGACGCTGTGGACCACCCCTTCTCCTCAACGCGCTATCCAACCTTGGCTTCACAGACTCCGTCCTCTCCTGGTTCTCCTCTTATCTCGCCGGTCGTTCATTCTCAGTCTCTTTTGCAGGCTCCTCCTCCCCCTCCCATCCCCTTACTGTGGGGTTCCCCCAAGTTTCAGTTCTTGGTCCTCTTCTGTTCTCGATCTACACTCACTCCCTTGGTGACCTCATTCGTTCCCACGACTTCAACTATCATCTCTACGCTGATGACACTCAAATCTACATCTCTGCCCCTGCTCTCTCCCCTCCCTCCAGGCTCGCATCTCCTCCTGCCTTCAGGACATCTCCATCTGGATGTCTGCCCCCACCTAAACCTCAACATGTCCAAGAATGAACTCCTTGTCTTCCCTCCCAAACCCTGCCCTCTCCCTGACTTTCCCATCACTGTTGACGGCACTACCATTCTTCCCGTCTCACAAGCCCGCAACCTTGGTGTCATCCTCGACTCCACTCTCTCATTCACCCTTCACATCCAAGCTGTCACCAAAACCTGCCGGTCTCAGCTCCGCAACATTGCCAAGATCCGCCCTTTCCTCTCCATCCAAACCGCTACCCTGCTCGTTCAAGCTCTCATCCTATCCCGTCTGGACTACTGCATCAGCCTTCTCTCTGATCTCCCATCCTCGTGTCTCTCCCCACTTCAATCCATACTTCAT